>NC_041391.1:528495758-528503042 GCF_002162155.2 Triticum dicoccoides | reverse complement strand
TATAAACAAATGTATTAGGGCATTTCTGACCAATTCCCTATCCGGCATTAGAGGAGTAAAAGTCGATTTTACTCCTCCAACGTGCACCTAACCGAACCCTAATTGGCTTTAGTGGAGGAAAAATTATCCTCCGAGCAGCATGCCCCGTCTATATTTACTCCACCGCTCGGCACTGGAGTAAAAATAATAATCACACTATCTTCCCCTCCTCTGCCTCTCCTCCCAATGGTCGGACGCGATGGCCGGAGGTCCCCGCCGCCGATCTGCGGCTTGGATCCGTGCCGCCATGCGAACCGCGTGTCCTCCGGCGCCGGATCCTGCCGCCGCCCCCTCTCCGGCCCGCCTCTCCGGCTCCCCTGACCACCCACCGTCGCGGCAGCCACAGAGGAGCTACCACGGCGTCCGGCAGTGAGGGTGGGGAACTTGGGTAGCCGAGATCATGGATAGGGAGACCCACAAACGCCATTGGTTTTCAAATTGTTCATAACTTTCAAAAATTATTCATATTTTTCAAAAAAAATAATTTTATTAATTGTTCCTGCTTTTCAAAAAACATTCAGAATTTTGAAAATGTGTTCGTATTTTTTCTAAAAAAATGTTCACAAAATTTTAAAAATTGGTTGCTACAGTAACCAAATTGGTACAGTATGTCTGCTGCGGTAAACGGTTTCGCTACAGTACACCACAGAAAACGGGCCCACTGCAGTGCTTCTATAGGAAAATGTTCATCTTTTTTTTTCTTATGATATTTCTTTTGTTTATTTCATAATTCATAAATTTCAAAATCTTCAAAATAGTTCATAATATCAAAAATGAAATTTAAAAATTGTGTTCATGTTTTGAAATTTGTGGTTTTCTGTTTAAAAAGATGTTCGGAATTTCAAAATTCTTAAATGTTCAAAAATAAATCAAAATCTTCAAACATTGTTCAGAAATTTTTTAAAGTATGTTTTTTCGAATTGTTTCACGTTTTTTTTAAAAGAAAATCGATTTTTTTCTAAAAAGTGATCACTTAAAAAACAGAATTTTGAAAATTGTTCCTAGTTGTCAAGAAATATTCGATAACTTTAAAAATGTTCATATTTTTAGAAATTGTTTGCGTTTGCAAAAAACTATTCACAAACTTAAGAAAATTGTGTATTTGCACTACTTTGACCCATACGTGCATGCTTATCCTTACAAGCCACAGCGATTGAGCGCGAGATTATCTTAGTTATTTAGATTAAACGTACATCAGCCTAGATATGCTTATATCATCACCCAAATATAGTTATTATTTCGCAAAGTGAGCTGTGGATGGAGGCGCAGTTTCCGCAATTGGCTGCCAACACTTTTTTTCTCGAATACGCACGAGTGTGTACTTTATATTAAAGAAAAAGGAGGGGTAAAGAGCCTCGTACAGCTGTTAATTACAAAGCGTTTGCACGCTTGCTCCACCCGGCTAGGCAGGTGTATCCACACACGACTAACTCCTCACACATGTCCACCTATCTAACTCCCCAAAGAACGCCGTCGTGTCGCACTTGAATAGTCTTGCCTTTTTCCATGTCTTCCCCTCCTCCTGCACACGTTGCAACACTCGCCTTATGGATGGAGTTGCCCCATCAAAGATGATTGCGTTTCTGTGCTTCCACAACTCCCACATCACAAGCATGAAGAGAGTTCTGACGTTTTTGTGGGCTGTTTTGTTCTTGACCTTGTCGGTGCACTAGTCTTGTAGCGAGCTGGGTCGTGCCATCACCCACTCAGACTTCCCCAAAGCCCGGCAGAGCACCGTCCACGCCTCTCTGGCGAAGACACAGTGCAACAGAATGTGTTGGATGGATTCTTCTTCTTGGTCGCAAAAAGGGCATGCCTCTTGGTGGTTCAATCCACGTCGGGCTAATCTGTCGGAGGTCCAACAACGGTTCCTAAGCGCCAACCATGTAAAGAAGCGGCACCGCATTGGCGCCCCAGAGTTCCATGTGAATGCAGCTGTCGAAATTCCTTCACGTCCCCAAAACTTGGCCTCATAAGCTGAGCGCGTGGAATGCTGCCCATTGTGCTCCCAGGACCATCTGATAGTGTCATCACATCCCGGCTGTAGATGTGTTGTCTGCACCCTTGACCACAATTGAAGGTACTCTTGTAGCATCGGTTCAGTGAGTTCCGGGCCTATGTCTCGTGCCCAGATGCCTTCCTCCAGAGCCTGTTGTACTGTACGCGAGGAGCAGGTGCGTTTGGCCACCATGTTGTGAAGGGCATGCGCAAGCTCTTGTATTCGCATTCCGTTCAGCCACCGGTCTTCCCAGAATAGAGTTGCTCTTCCATCTCCCACAGATACTCTAGCTGCCGCACGGAAAAGCTGCTTGGACTGTTCAGGCACCGGGATGGCGAACTCAGCCCATGGTTTGCTAGGGTCGGATCTTTGTAACCATGGCCATCGTGACTGCACAGCAACATTCAGCCAGCTCAAGTTAGGGATACCAAGTCCTTCTTCCCACTTCGGTGTGCACAACTGGTTCCATGCCACTTCACAATGACCACCATTCGCTTGTTCCTTTGCACACCATAGAAAGCCTCGACATATCTTGTTCATGGCCGTTATTGTTTTTTGTGGCAGGTCGAGCGCCATCATTGCATGGATCGGGATAGCGCACAAGACGGATTGCACCAGAGTTAGACGCCCACTTTTGGGCATGTATGCAGCTTTCCACTTCAGCAGCTGTCCTGCAAGCTTGTCCACGAGGGCACGGAGCTATGTCGCAGTTTGTTTCCGCAAAGTCAGAGGGAGGCCAAGGTATTTGCTAGGGTAACTACCCGCTGGACAGCCTAGGATTTGCACCACTCTGTTCAATATGTCGTCCGAGCAGTGAATAGGTAAGGCAGCACTCTTCGCCAAGTTGACACGCAGCCCAGAAGCATCCCCAAACACTTGCAGCAGCGATGCACAAACTTGCAAGTCCATAGCATCAGGCTTGAGGAAGATCATTACGTCATCCGCGAACATCGAGACATGCTGCTTCATACCCGTTCTTGCAAGGGGTGTAAGTGATCCACGCTCCACCGCGAGCTCAAACAAGCTTTGCAAAGGCTCCATTATCAGTAGGAAGAGCATTGGTGAAACTGTGTCGCCTTGTCGAAGTCCTTTCCTGTAATATATCGGCATCCCAGGGGTGCCATTCACCATGATTCTTGTGCTTGAGTTTGCTAGGATGTCGCACACCCATGAAATCCATCTATTGCCAAACCCCGTGTGTTTGAGCACCTCCACTAAGAATGGCCACTTAACGGAATCGAACGCTTTGGATATGTCGAGCTTGAGCATGATTGCAGTCTCTCGCAGGGCATGCAGACGTCGTTCCATGCACTGCACAAGCATGAAGTTGTCGTGGATGGACTTCCCCTTGATGAACGCGCTCTGGTGGTTGCCCACAAGCCTTGGTAGTTCTGGCGCCAATCTAGTCGAGAGTGTCTTCTCAAATATTTTCACCGCCCCATGCACAAGACTTATAGGCCTGAAGTCTTTGATATCCACTGCTCCATCCATCTTTGGGATTAGCATGATTATAGCCTTATTGATCGCCGGCCGCCCTCGCATATCACCACTGAAGAAAGCCTCCATGGCCCTCATTATGTCACCCTTGATAGTAGGCCAACAGACCGCATAAAACCTCCCTGTAAACCCATCCGGGCCGGGAGCCTTGTCAAGTGGCATTCCCTTGACCACCTTCTCTACCTCCTCCTCAGTGAATTGTTGTTCCAAGTGCGAGAGCTCCAGGGTGGGTAGCCGCATCGCGTCGAGGTTGATGGTGCATTCGTGCGGCTCGGTTTGCTCGAACAGATTTGCGTAGTAGCTATCCACCGCCTCCCCAATCTCCTCTTGGCCTGTGGCAACCACGGATCCGTGTTGTAGGGTGGAGATCATGTTTCTCCGCTGTCGGTGGCAGGCATGTTGGTGGAAGAAAGCGGTGCTAGCATCTCCTTCACGTAGCTGTAGAACTCTAGAGCGTTGGCGCGCAATCGTGCGCTCCAGGGAGCAAAGGCCCAGGAGTTTGCGATTGAGTAACTTACGAAGTTCATGCTCTTGTTGGGAAAGATCCCTTGTGTCCATGGCCTTGTCCAAACGTGCAATGATTTCAATGGCGATTGATATTTGGAGTTTAGTGTTGCCAACCCATCTATCACTCCACTTCTTGAGCTGCTTCACCGTTACCCTCAACTTCCTATCCAGGGTTGTATACGGATTGTCCGTACTGGGGACTGATCCCCATGCATCAGTCACCACTTGGTGAAATCCCTCCACCTTGGTCCAGAATGCTTCAAACTTGAAGCGTTTCCCCATGCCAAGTGCCGCTCGTAGATTTAGCAGTAATGGGCAGTGGTCTGATAGTGCCGAGCCAAGTGCATTTAAGTGGGAAGTCGGGTGCAATTCCTCCCAAGATGCAGTACAAAACACACGGTCGATCTTCTCAAGAGTTGGATGCTCTCTTTCATTGGACTAGGTGTAACGACGTCCATTTAGGTACATCTCTTTCAGCTCAAGAGTGTTCAACTTGGCCTTGAACTTCTCCATCATTCTCCTGTTTACCCTGTCGTTGCTCTTGTCCTCGGGGTCCACTAAGAGGTTGAAATCCCTGGCCACCATCCAAGGTCCCGTGTGTAGATCGCGTATGTCAGTGAGCTCTTGCAAAAACATGATCTTCTCATGATCTTCTTGCGGTCCGTAGACTCTTGTAACCCACCAGAGAGCATCCGGCTCCTCCACCGGTCGGGCAAGCTCGTGACTGTGCAGTCTATGTAACGGGGGTTCGACAAAGCTACCACCAAGTGGTCCCGGACTAAGATGATTCCACCACACATGCCCCTTGCAGGCAAATAGTAAAAATCCTCAAATTTATTGCCGAGGCAATGCCTCACCACCTCCGGGGTTACAACCTCTAGTTTTGTTTCCTGGATGCATATGATAGCTGTTGGGGAACGTAGTAATTTCAAAAAAATTCCTACGCACACGCAAGATCATGGTGATGGCATAGCAACGAGAGGGGAGAGTGTTCGTCCACGTACCCTCGTAGACCGTAAGCGGAAGCGTTATGACAACGCGGTTGATGTAGTCGTACGTCTTCACGATCCGACCGATCCAAGCACCGAACGTACGGCACCTCCGAGTTCAGCACACGTTCAGCTCGATGACGATCCCCAGGCTCCGATCCAGCAAAGCTTTGGGGAAGAGTTCCGTCAGCACGACGGCGTGGTGACGATGATGATGTTCTACCGGCGCAGGGCTTCGCCTAAACTCCGCGACGATATGACCGAGGTGGAATATGGTGGAGGGGGGCACCGCACACGGCTAAGGAACGATCCGTAGATCAACTTGTGTTGTTCTCCCTTGAGGTGCCCCCCTGCCCCCGTATATAAAGGAGCAAGGGGGAGGGGTTCGGCCGGCCAGGAGGGGCGCGCCAGGAGGAGTCCTACTCCCACCGGGAGTAGGACTCCCCCCTTCCTTGTTGGAGTAGGAGAGAAGGAAAGAGGGGGAGAGGAGGAAGGAAAAGGGGGCCGCACCCCTTGTCCAATTCGGACCAGAGGGGGGCTGCACACCTCCTTCCTTTCGGCCTCTCTCCTCTATTCCCGTATGGCCCAATAAGGCCCATATACTCCCCGGCGAATTCCGGTAACTCTCCGGTACTCCGAAAAATACCCGAATCACTCGGAACCTTTCCGAACTCCGAATATAGTCGTCCAATATATCGATCTTTACGTCTCGACCATTTTGAGACTCCTCGTCATGTCCCCGATCTCATCCAGGACTCCGAACTCCTTCGGTACATCAAAACTCTTAAACTCATAATATAATTGTCATCGAAACCTTAAGCGTGCGGACCCTACGGGTTCGAGAACAATGTAGACATGCCCTAGAACTATTCTCGGTCAATAACCAATAGCGGAACCTGGATGCTCATATTGGCTCCCACATATTCTACGAAGATCTTTATCGGTCAAACCGCATAACAACATACGTTGTTCCCTTTGTCATCGGTATGTTACTTGCCGAGATTCGATCGTCGGTATCCAATACCTAGTTCAATCTCGTTACCGGCAAGTCTCTTTACTCGTTACGTAATGCATCATCCCGCAACTAACTCATTAGTCACATTGCTGGCAAGGCTTATAGTGATGTGCATTACCGAGAGGGCCCAGAGATACCTCTCCGACAATCAGAGTGACAAAACCTAATCTCGAAATACGCCAACTCAACATGTACCTTCGGAGACACCTGTAGTATTCCTTTATAATCACCCAGTTACGTTGTGACGTTTGGTAGTACCCAAAGTGTTCCTCCGGTAAACGGGAGTTGCATAATTCTCATAGTTACAGGAACATGTATAAGTCATGAAGAAAGCAATAACAACATACTAAATGATCAAGTGCTAAGCTAACGGAATGGGTCAAGTCAATCACATCATTCTCCTAATGATGTGATCCTGTTAATCAAATGACAACTCTTTTGTCCATGGTTAGGAAACATAACCATCTTTGATAAACGAGCTAGTCAAGTAGAGGCATACTAGTGACACTATGTTTGTCTATGTATTCACACATTGTAACGCCCCAGATGTAACTTTCCCCATTTGTACTCCAACTCTTGCCGTTTCCGGTGTCAAGTTATATTTATTTCTCGGGTTCGGGTCCTTGTCTCCGTGTGTTGTTTTCGTTTTCATGCATCTCATACCATGTCATCACGGGCATTGCATTTGCATACATGTTCATCTCATGCATTCGATCATTTTCCCCGTTGTCCGTTTTGCATTCCGGCGCTTCGTTCTCCTCCGGTGGTCATTTCTACCTTTCTTTCTTGTGTGGGTTTTAAACATTTCCGGATTGGACCGAGTCTTGCCAAGCGGCCTTGGTTTACTACCGGTAAACCGCCTGTCAAGTTTCGGGTCATTTGGACTTCGTTTGATACTCCAACGGTTAACCGAGGGACCGAAAAGGCCTCGTTTGTGTTGCAGCCCAACACCCCCCAAATTTGGCCCAAAACCCACCAAACTCTGCTCCATGTCCTAGAGCGTTCGATCATGATCGTGTGGGCGAAAACCGCACCTCATTTGGACTCTCCTAGCTCCCTCTATGCCTATATATACACCCCTCCGTTTTCGGATCTCTCCCTCTCCCCGAAACCCTAAAAAAAAACATCCCCGCCAGATCCGCGCCGACGGACGTGTCCGCCCCCGGCCGGACAACGTCCGCCGCCGCCCGCCTCAGCCAGCCGGGTCGCGCCACGTGGCCGGACCACTTCGCCGCGCC
>NC_041391.1:528485384-528494402 GCF_002162155.2 Triticum dicoccoides | reverse complement strand
GATGAATTGTGAAGCATTTTGTCTTCTTTCCAGAGGTGCCACCCATGCATTTTTAGGATGTGTGTGTTGTCTTGTGCAAGCTTGCGAAGAGAGGTACCTGAGATTGCAGATTTCAGGGACTTAGTGATTTTCACTAAGTCTGGGATATTTTAGTTCATGATGCTACATGTCCAGCTTGTTTCCTAATGATCCGAGCCTCTTTTGAGGATGATCAGTAAGGGAGTTTTGATATTTATGTCATGCTCTTTCCATCCATGTCTTTGTTGGCATTTGTGGAGTGCTCTAGGTTGACTCAATCGAGCTCAACTTTTGCTTCGTTGTTAATCTGGGCAGATCGTCAACTTGTTTGCGATTTCGCCGATGCTACCGTTAGTGTTCCTTGCATGCTATGCCTTCGTTCTTGCCATGTGTAGCTAGAACTTTGTGCCTTCTTGCTGGTTATATGATTTCCTTGCCATGACTTGCACCGTAGTGAGTGCATCGAGCTCGTTTACATGCCTTCGTGAGTTAAATTTCAGCATGTCTCAGTTTTCACTAAGTCTGAAAACTGATTGTGTTCGAGCGATGTTCGTGAGCTCGGTAGGGTATTTTGTGAACCCTTTTGGCCCCAGGTCACTTTGGGTGTTTTATTAAGCTTGTTGAATAGCTCCATGCCATGTTCTTACTTGTCATGTTCAGGTTTTCTATCATGTTGTTTTGCTGCTCCGAAGAGAGCATCGTGATCTGAAATTTCAGACTAGTGTTAATTTCACTAAGTCTGAAATCTGTTTTGCATTTGCGTTTTAGCCATGCTTGTTTGAACCTCTTAATGGATGAATTTGCCTATGGCTCAGTGCTAGTGTTTTGTCAACCATCTTGTGTACATCACTGCCATGTATTTTGTTTTCATGTTTGGTGGCTGTAGCATGTTCATTTCGTTGCATTTAGATGCCTACTTGCTGCAAATCGCAGACCGGTGTCATATCTTAAAACGCTTGCCATTTCCAAACCGTAGCTCCGATTCCTTTGATCTTTATATCGTTTTCAAGCGATTTCATCCCCTCTATCCAGTGACACACTTGGTTTTCCAAGTTGATGCCAGGTTCATGCATTTCCTGTCATATCTTGCATTTTGCATCCCGCATCGCATCCCGCATAGCATATCGTCATTTCATCTTATTGCTTGGTCTTGTCCGTGATTGATTGGGTACTTGTTGCTTGTTTGTCATGTTGGGTAGAGCCGGGAGACGAGTTCGCTACCGAGGAGCCCGTTGAGTTTGCTTGTGAGGATCCCGTCAACTCGGACAACTGTGCAGGCAAGATGATCATACCCTCGAAATCACTACTATCTTTGCTATGCTAGTTTGCTCGCTCTTTTGCTTTGCCACTGCTATGATGCCTACCTTTTTGCTTGTCAGCCTCCCAATTGCCATGTTGATCCCCTAACCCACCATTGTCCTAGCAAACCGTTGATTGGCTATGTTACCGCTTTGCTCAGCCCTTCTTATAGCGTTGTTAGTTGCAGGTTAAGATTGGAGCCGTTCCTTGTTGGAACTTTTATTTACTCGTTGGGATATCACAATATATCTTACTTAATTAACGCATCTATATACTTGGTGAAGGGTGGAAGGCTCGGCCTTATGCCTGGTGTTTTGTTCCACTCTTGCCGCCCTAGTTTCCGTCATATCGGTGTTATGTTCCCGGATTTTGCGTTCCTTACACGGTTGGGCTATTATGGGAACCCCTTGACAGTTCGTCTTAAGTAAAGCTCTTCCAGCAATGCCCAACATTGGTTTTACCATTTGCCACCTAGCCTTTTCTTTCCCTTGGGTTCTGCAGACACAAGGGTCATCATTATTTTACCCCCCCCCCCCGGGCCAGTGCTCCTCTGAGTGTTGGTCCACCTGTCAGCTACCGGTGGCTACCAGGGGCAACTCTGGGCTGGCCTACCCGTACCTAGGACAATCTGAGTGTGCCCTGAGAAAGAGATATGTGCAGCTCCTATCGGGATTTGTCGGCACATTCGGGCGGTGTTGCTGGTTTAGTTTTACCCTGTCGAAATGTCTTGTTGTACCGGGATACCGAGTCTGATCGGAATGTCTCGGGTGGAGGTCTATTCCTTCGTTGACCGTGAGAGCTTGTCATGGGCTAAGTTGGGACTCCCCTGCAGGGATTGAACTTTCGAAAGCCGTGCCCGCGGTTATGGGCAGATGGGAATTTGTTAACGTCCGGTTGTAGATAACCCGAAGTTGACCTTGTTTAAAATACGTCAACCGCGTGTGTAACCGTGATGGTCTCTTTCCGGCGGGGCCCGGGAAGTGAACACGGTTGTTGGAGTTATGCTTGACGTAGGTAGTCCAGGATCACTTCTTGATCATACTTTTATCGATCGTGCTTCGCCTTCTCTTCTCGCTCTCTTTTGCGTATAAGTTAGCCACCATATATGCTAGTCGCCTGCTGCAGCTCCACCTATATTCGCCTTATCCATTCCCATGAGCTTAAATAGTTTTGATCGCGTGGGTGTGAGATTGCTGAGTCCCTGTGGCTCACAGATATTACAACTCCAGATGCAGGTCCAGGTGTTTCTGCTCCAGTTGACGATTACGAGCTCAAGTGGGAGTTCGACGAGGACTCTCAGCGTTACTATGTGTCTTTTCCGGATGATCAGTAGTGGTGCCTAGTTGGGGTTGTCGATTCAGGACCTTGTCGCATGTTGGGTTTTTTTTCTATTTTGGCGCCGTAGTCGGGCCATGAGTGCTTGTTTGATGGATGTTATTTATGTACTCTGATGTGACGTGGCGAGTGTAAGCCAACTATGTTATCTCCCCTTTTTATTATATATTACATGGGATGTTGTAATGACTGCCTGACTTGCGACATTGCTTTCAATGCGGTTATGCCTCTAAGTCGTGCCTCGACACGTGGGAGCTATAGCCGCATCGAGGGCGTTACAAGTTGGTAATCAGAGCCATCCCCGACCTTAGGAGCCCCATTGCTTGATCGTTTTTAGCAGCCGAGTTGTGTCTAGAAAAATGTTTTGAGTCCTTAGGAATTATATATCGGAGAGCTTAGGAATTCTTTTTACTTCCCAGTCTCCTCATCGCTCTGGTAAGGCATCCTGGCGTAGAGTTTTGACTCTTCTCTTCTAAAATTTCACTAAATTTTTTTTTTAGGTTCACGCGAGTATCTTGGTTTTGTTCCGATGGTTTTGTGACGAGAACATTGTTCTTGGTGCCTCCTGTCTTTAGGGGTTGTGGCAGTGTCCCGGGGAGTTGAGCTCCGAGGTGTTGTCGTCACAATTTCATCGTTGCAATTCTGGTATACTTGAGATATGTTCGCCGACATCGAAAATCTCTTTTATGCAGTTCGTTGGTGAGATAACCTCGACGCCACCCAGTACTGGGGCGGGAGTTCGGGAGTATCGCCATAACTTGTATAACGGATGCTTTTCGAAGGTTGAGGTAGATGGTTTCCGAAGTTTTCCTGGTTATGTGTTGAAGGATGGATACAGCTGGATGTAGGATTTGCTAGTTTGGGTGAGATATTGTGCTTCCCCTGTATCCCCAACACCTGATTGCATAACCGGAAAGGTTCGGGAATTTCATAGGTGGGAATTCTAGTAGCTCTAGTTCTTCTTCCACGGATATTGGTTTGAGATTGGGATTTCTTACCGATTATTCGTTCTTGATCGTACCTTGTTGTATTATTTCTCTACCTTAAATTCTTCGTGGCTTCTCAATTTATGGATATGTGACCATTTCAAGAGAAATTCATTCGTTCATTCTGTTCGGATGTGAAGACTATATGTTGCAATTTTTCATTCCGTTGGATTCAGCTTCTATATTGTTGTCTATCAATGTGCTAATGGTGGTCAACCTCTTCAGGATGGCTCCTCCAACGCGCACGACTCCGAATCCTAATCCGCCTCCACCTCCGCCTCCTCCGGAAGCATGGCAAGCTGTGATGGCCGCTACTAATGCAAACACACAGTTGATCATGCAAATCCTCCAAGAGCGCAATCAAGGCAGTCAAGGGAATCAAGGCCATAATCAGCACCACTTTGCTACTCTGAACCAGTTCCTTGCTAATGGCCCAAAGACGTTCAGCGGTTGTGTTGAGGCTACAGATGCTGACGATTGGCTAGTGGATCTGGGCAAGCATTTTGAATGCAGCAACGTCAGGCCTGAAGATTTTGTCAAGTTCGCTTCTTTCCAGCTCAAAGATCAGGCTGCAGAGTGGTTCCAGCAGTACAAGGATTCCAGAGGTGGACGTGTTATCACTTGGAACGATTTCCGTCAAGATTTCCGCGCTCATCACATCCCTCAAAGTGTGGTTGAGAGTAAGCGTCAGGAATTCCGCAATCTGAAGCAAGGCTCTTTGTCTGTCTATGACTACAATAAGTTGTTCCAGAAGCTCGCCCGTTTTGCCAAGCAGGATGTTCCTGATGAGAAGAGCATGATCTATCAGTTCAGGGGTGGTCTTCGTGAGGAAATTCAGCTCGCTCTTGTCCTCTTTGAGCCGTTGAGATACGATGAGTACTACAACATGGCACTGAAGCAAGAGGCTGCTCAGATGAGGTGTGATGCTTCGAGGAAGCGTGCCAGAGATGTTACTCCGTCTTCCTCTACTCAAGTGGTCAAGCAGCAGAAGTATTGGCTTCCTCCTCCTCCGTTCCGTCAGCCGTATCAGCAGAAGAGCAAAGGTGGCAGTGGTTTCTCCCACCCAACCAACCCAGGCTTTCAGAACAAATCTTCGTCTCAAGCGCCAAGATCGAGTGCTCCGTATCACCGTCCGCTTTCAGAGGTCACGTGCAACAAGTGCCAACAGAAGGGTCACTATGCCAACAAGTGTACCAACCAGAGGCGTCTTCCTCCTCCTCCTCCTGTCAGATCGGCAAGTACAGCTGTGGTCAAGCATAACCCCAAGTCCGCCAAGGTCAACTTGATGAATGCAGCTCAGGCAGAGGACTCGTCAGATGTGATCATGGGTAACCTTCCTGTTAATGATATTCCTGCAAAAGTTCTTTTTGACACTGGTGCATCGCATTGCTTCATCTCGAGACCGTTTACAAATAGGCATGAATTGGTCTCACAAGTTTTACCTAGTCCTTTAGAAGTTGTCTCTCCCGGTAAGCGCATGCAGGCTAACTCCATCGTTCCGGATGTTTCTATCACTCTGGGTGACTACAAGTTCTTGGCTTCTCCTACGGTTCTTGGCAACTCGGATATCGATCTTATTCTCGGGATGGACTGGCTCTCTAAGCATAGAGCTCAGCTTGATTGTGCAGCCAGGCAGATTCAACTGACTCATTCGTCTGAGGATGTCATTGTCTTTGCCGCTCGGGATAATACCATCCGGTTGTTTTCTCTCAATGAGAAGGGTGAATTGGATGCTATTTCGCAGATTCCGGTTGTTTGTGAGTATCAAGACGTCTTTCCAGAAGAGCTCCCAGGAATGCCTCCGCACCGGCCAGTTGAATTCGTTATTGAACTTGAGCCTGGCACGGAACCTGTGTGCAAACGTCCTTACAAGCTCGGACCTGAAGAGTTGAAGGAGCTGAAGAAACAACTCGATGAGCAAGAAAGATTGGGTCTCATTCGGCCTAGTACTTCTCCGTGGGGTTGTGGCGTTCTTTTTGTGAAGAAGAAGGATGGATCGAGTCGACTTTGTGTTGATTACCGTCCAGTAAACAAGAAGACCATAAAGAACAAATACCCACTTCCCAACATCAATGAGCTGTTCGAACAACTCAAGGGTGCTCAAGTATTCTCCAAGCTTGATCTCCGTATGGGTTATCATCAGATTCGTATTCGTGAGCAAGATATTCCCAAGACGGCGTTCAGAACAAGCTTTGGTTCATATGAATACACCGTCATGTCTTTTGGCCTCGCCAACGCTCCTCCGACGTTCTCTCGTATGATGAACTTCATCTTCAACCCCTACACCAATGAATTCGTTTTGGTCTATCTCGACGACATTCTGGTTTTCTCGAAGAACAAGGAAGATCATGCCAAGCACTTGCGTTTGGTTCTTGACAAGCTCAGAGAACATCAGTTCTACGCCAAGTTCTCCAAGTGTGAATTTTGGCTCGATGAAGTTCTTTATCTTGGTCATATCATCTCTGCCAAGGGCATTTCCGTGAATCCTGAGAAGGTGTCTGCAATTGTGAATTGGGAACCTCCTCAGAACGTGAAGCAACTCCGCAGTTTCCTCGGTCTCGCAAGCTATTGCAGAAGATTCGTTGAAAACTTTTCTAAGATCGCCAAGCCTCTCTCAAATCTTCTTCAGAAGCACGTCAAGTACGTTTGGTCTCCGGAGTGTGATATTGCTTTCAACTCTTTGAAAGAGAAATTGGTCACTGCTCCAGTTCTGACTCCACCTGATGAAACCAAGCCGTACGAGGTCTTTTGTGATGCCTCTCTCCAAGGTCTCGGTGTTGTACTGATGCAAGAGAAGAAAGTTGTTGCTTATACCTCCCGTCAGTTGAAACCTAATGAGAAGAACTACCCCACTCATGATCTCGAGTTGGCGGCAGTTGTGCACGCTTTGTTGACTTGGAGACATCTTCTATTGGGAAGGAAAGTGGATATTTTCACTGATCACAAGAGTCTCAAGTACATCTTCACTCAGCCTAATCTCAACCTCAGGCAGACTCGATGGGTCGAAATGATTCAAGAGTACAATCCGAGTATCGAGTATACTCCAGGCAAGGCTAATGTGATTGCTGACGCTTTGAGCAGAAAAGCATATTGCAACAGTCTGATTCTCAAGCCTTATCAACCCGAGCTTTGTGAAGCTTTCCGCAAACTTAATCTGCAAGTTGTTCCTCAAGGTTTCCTCGCCAACCTTCAAGTCTCTCCTACCTTAGAAGACCAGATTCGCCAAGCCCAACTTCTTGATGCTATGGTGAAAAAGGTGAAGATTGGTATTGCAAAGAGTCAGTCCAAGTACAAGTGCTTCCGACTTGATGACAAGGACACTCTCTTCTTCGAGGATCGAATTGTTGTGCCCAAAGGTGAACTCCGTAGGGTGATCATGAACGAGGCTCACAACTCTCTCCTCTCCATCCACCCTGGTAGTACGAAGATGTATCAGGATCTCAAGCAAGCTTATTGGTGGACTCGAATGAAGCGCGAGATCGCTCAATTCGTGAACGAATGTGATGTCTGCAGAAGAGTGAAGGCAGAACACCAAAGGCCAGCTGGTCTCCTCCAACCTCTTGCCATTCCAGAATGGAAGTTTGACCACATTGAAATGGACTTCGTGACTGGGTTTCCAAAGTCCAAGCGTGGCAATGATGCTATATTTGTTGTCATCGACAAGCTCACCAAAGTGGCTCATTTTCTGCCTATCAAAGAGTCAATCACTGCAGCTCAATTGGCGGAACTCTATACCTCTCGCATTGTCTCTCTGCACGGTATTCCTCAAGTGATATCTTCAGACCGTGGCAGCATCTTTACCTCCAAGTTTTGGGATTCTTTTCAGAAGGCCATGGGCACCAACATCCGCTTCAGCACAGCTTTCCATCCTCAAACGAGCGGTCAAGTTGAGCGTGTCAACCAGATTCTCGAAGACATGCTCAGGGCTTGTGTGATTTCTTTCGGCATGAAGTGGGAGGACTGTCTTCCTTATGCTGAATTCTCATACAACAACAGCTTTCAAGCAAGTTCGGGCAAGGCCCCCTTTGAAATTCTATATGGCAGGAAGTGCCGTACCCCTCTCAACTGGTCTGAAACCGGTGAACGTCAGCTGCTGGGTAATGACTTAATCACAGAAGCAGAAGAAATGTGCAAAGTCATTCGTGATAACCTCAAAGCAGCTCAATCCCGCCAGAAGTGCTACTATGATAGTAAGCACCGTGATCTGGTTTTCGAGATCGGAGATCATGTTTACCTCCGCGTCTCTCCCATGAAAGGTACTCGTCGCTTCGGTATCAAAGGGAAGCTTGCCCCTAGATACGTGGGACCTTTCAAGATTGTCAGCAAGAGAGGCGACCTCGCCTATCAACTCGAGCTTCCTTCAAACTTTGCAAATGTTCATGATGTGTTCCATGTCTCTCAGCTTCGAAAGTGCTTCAAGACTCCTGACCGCACCGTCAACTTCGAGGACATTGAGCTCCAAGAAGATCTCTCTTATCGTGAGCACCCAGTTGCTATTCTTGAAGAGACTGAACGCAAGACTCGCAACAAGTCAATCAAATTCCTCAAAGTTAAATGGTCTCACCATTCCGACCGTGAAGCCACCTGGGAACGCGAGGATCACCTCCGTTCTGAGTACCCGGAGTTCTTTCAGTCCTAGATCTCGGGACGAGATCTTTTCATAGTGGTGGAGTGTTGTAACGCCCCAGATGTAACTTTCCCCATTTGTACTCCAACTCTTGCCGTTTCCGGTGTCAAGTTATATTTATTTCTCGGGTTCGGGTCCTTGTCTCCGTGTGTTGTTTTCGTTTTCATGCATCTCATACCATGTCATCACGGGCATTGCATTTGCATACATGTTCATCTCATGCATTCGATCATTTTCCCCGTTGTCCGTTTTGCATTCCGGCGCTTCGTTCTCCTCCGGTGGTCATTTCTACCTTTCTTTCTTGTGTGGGGTTTAAACATTTCCGGATTGGACCGAGTCTTGCCAAGCGGCTTTGGTTTACTACCGGTAGATCGCCTGTCAAGTTTCGGGTCATTTGGACTTCGTTTGATACTCCAACGGTTAACCGAGGGACCGAAAAGGCCTCGTTTGTGTTGCAGCCCAACACCCCCCAAATTTGGCCCAAAACCCACCAAACTCTGCTCCATGTCCTAGAGCGTTCGATCATGATCGTGTGGGCGAAAACCGCACCTCATTTGGACTCTCCTAGCTCCCTCTATGCCTATATATACACCCCTCCGTTTTCGGATCTCTCCCTCTCCCCGAAACCCTAAAAAAAAACATCCCCGCCAGATCCGCGCCGACGGACGTGTCCGCCCCCGGCCGGACAACGTCCGCCGCCGCCCGCCTCAGCCAGCCGGGTCGCGCCACGTGGCCGGACCACTTCGCCGCGCC
>NC_041391.1:528484206-528485366 GCF_002162155.2 Triticum dicoccoides | reverse complement strand
TCCAAGTACAAGTGCTACCGACTTGATGACAAGGACACTCTCTTCTTCGAGGATCGAATTGTTGTGCCCAAAGGTGAACTTCGTAAGGTGATCATGAACGAGGCTCACAACTCTCTCCTCTCCATCCACCCTGGTAGTACGAAGATGTATCAGGACCTCAAGCAAACTTATTGGTGGACTCGAATGAAGCGCGAGATCGCTCAATTCGTGAACGAGTGTGATGTCTGCAGAAGAGTGAAGGCAGAACACCAAAGGCCAGCAGGTCTCCTCCAACCTCTTGCCATTCCAGAATGGAAGTTTGACCACATTGAAATGGACTTCGTGACTGGGTTTCCAAAGTCCAAGCGTGGCAATGATGCTATATTTGTTGTCGTCGACAAGCTCACCAAAGTGGCTCACTTTCTGCCTATCAAAGAGTCGATCACTGCAGCTCAATTGGCGGAACTCTATACCTCTCGCATTGTCTCTCTGCACAGTATTCCTCAAGTGATATCTTCAGACCGTGGCAGCATCTTTACCTCCAAGTTTTGGGATTATTTTCAGAAGGCCATGGGCACCAACATCCGCTTCAGCACAGCGTTCCATCCTCAAACGAGCGGTCAAGTCGAGCGTGTCAATCAGATTCTTGAAGATATGCTCAGGGCTTGTGTGATTTCTTTCGGCATGAAGTGGGAAGATTGTCTTCCTTATGCTGAATTCTCTTACAACAACAGCTTTCAAGCAAGTTCGGGCAAGGCCCCTTTTGAAATTCTATATGGCAGGAAGTGCCGTACCCCTCTCAACTGGTCTGAAACCGGTGAACGTCAGCTGCTGGGTAATGACTTAATCACAGAAGCAGAAGAAATGTGCAAAGTCATTCGTGATAACCTCAAAGCAGCTCAATCCCGCCAGAAGTGCTACTATGATAGTAAGCACCGTGATCTGGTTTTCGAGATCGGAGATCATGTTTACCTCCGCGTCTCTCCCATGAAAGGTACTCGTCGCTTCGGTATCAAAGGGAAGCTTGCCCCTAGATACGTGGGACCTTTCAAGATTGTCAGCAAGAGAGGCGACCTCGCCTATCAACTCGAGCTTCCTTCAAACTTTGCAAATGTTCATGATGTGTTCCATGTCTCTCAGCTTCGAAAGTGCTTCAAGACTCCTGACCGCACCGTCAACTT
>NC_041391.1:528421614-528482685 GCF_002162155.2 Triticum dicoccoides | reverse complement strand
CCGTTGACTTTTGTCCAGAAACCCTAGTTTTTTATGCGATGTTTGACTGCTCGTATCTCCGCAACCGTAGATCCGTTTTAGGCGTATGATATATCAAAATCTTCGACTCGACATGTACATCATTTCATTCCATTGCATCATTTGCATTTGTGGTCATCTTGATACCCAAAATGCTGTTAGAAGGAGGCTTCGTGAGTTAAATTGCAGATCCGTTAGTTCATCATGCACTTTTGTCATTTTTGTCATGTTTAATTCGTGCATGATATGCCTGTGCGCCTTTGGGATGAATTGTGAAGCATTTTGTCTTCTTTCCAGAGGTGCCACCCATGCATTTTTAGGATGTGTGTGTTGTCTTGTGCAAGCTTGCGAAGAGAGGTACCTGAGATTGCAGATTTCAGGGACTTAGTGATTTTCACTGTCTGGGATATTTTAGTTCATGATGCTACATGTCCAGCTTGTTTCCTAATGATCCGAGCCTCTTTTGAGGATGATCAGTAAGGGAGTTTTGATATTTATGTCATGCTCTTTCCATCCATGTCTTTGTTGGCATTTGTGGGGTGCTCTAGGTTGACTCAATCGAGCTCAACTTTTGCTTCGTTGTTAATCTGGGCAGATCGTCAACTTGTTTGCGATTTCGCCGATGCTACCGTTAGTGTTCCTTGCATGCTATGCCTTCGTTCTTGCCATGTGTAGCTAGAACTTTGTGCCTTCTTGCTGGTTATATGATTTCCTTACCATGACTTGCACCGTAGTGAGTGCATCGAGCTCGTTTACATGCCTTCGTGAGTTAAATTTCAGCATGTCTCAGTTTTCACTAAGTCTGAAAACTGATTGTGTTCGAGCGATGTTCGTGAGCTCGGTAGGGTATTTTGTGAACCCTTTTGGCCCCAGGTCACTTTGGGTGTTTTATTAAGCTTGTTGAATAGCTCCATGCCATGTTCTTACTTGTCATGTTCAGGTTTTCTATCATGTTGTTTTGCTGCTCCGAAGAGAGCATCGTGATCTGAAATTTCAGACTAGTGTTAATTTCACTAAGTCTGAAATCTGTTTTGCATTTGCGTTTTAGCCATGCTTGTTTGAACCTCTTAATGGATGAATTTGCCTATGGCTCAGTGCTAGTGTTTTGTCAACCATCTTGTGTACATCACTGCCATGTATTTTGTTTTCATGTTTGGTGGCTGTAGCATGTTCATTTCGTTGCATTTAGATGCCTACTTGCTGCAAATCGCAGACCGGTGTCATATCTTAAAACGCTTGCCATTTCCAAACCGTAGCTCCGATTCCTTTGATCTTTATATCGTTTTCAAGCGATTTCATCCCCTCTATCCAGTGACACACTTGGTTTTCCAAGTTGATGCCAGGTTCATGCATTTCCTGTCATATCTTGCATTTTGCATCCCGCATCGCATCCCGCATAGCATATCGTCATTTCATCTTATTGCTTGGTCTTGCCCGTGATTGATTGGGTACTTGTTGCTTGTTTGTCATGTTGGGTAGAGCCGGGAGACGAGTTCGCTACCGAGGAGCCCGTTGAGTTTGCTTGTGAGGATCCCGTCAACTCGGACAACTGTGCAGGCAAGATGATCATACCCTCGAAATCACTACTATCTTTGCTATGCTAGTTTGCTCGCTCTTTTGCTTTGCCACTGCTACGATGCCTACCTTTTTGCTTGTCAGCCTCCCAATTGCCATGTTGATCCCCTAACCCACCATTGTCCTAGCAAACCGTTGATTGGCTATGTTACCGCGTTGCTCAGCCCTTCTTATAGCGTTGTTAGTTGCAGGTTAAGATTGGAGCCGTTCCTTGTTGGAACTTTTATTTACTCGTTGGGATATCACAATATATCTTACTTAATTAACGCATCTATATACTTGGTGAAGGGTGGAAGGCTCGGCCTTATGCCTGGTGTTTTGTTCCACTCTTGCCGCCCTAGTTTCCGTCATATCGGTGTTATGTTCCCGGATTTTGCGTTCCTTACACGGTTGGGCTATTATGGGAACCCCTTGACAGTTCGTCTTAAGTAAAGCTCTTCCAGCAATGCCCAACATTGGTTTTACCATTTGCCACCTAGCCTTTTCTTTCCCTTGGGTTCTGCAGACTCAAGGGTCATCATTATTTTACCCCCCCCCCCCGGGCCAGTGCTCCTCTGAGTGTTGGTCCACCTGTCAGCTACCGGTGGCTACCAGGGGCAACTCTGGGCTGGCCTACCCGTACCTAGGAAATCTGAGTGTGCCCTGAGAAAGAGATATGTGCAGCTCCTATCGGGATTTGTCGGCACATTCGGGCGGTGTTGCTGGTTTAGTTTTACCCTCTCAAAATGTCTTGTTGTACCGGGATACCGAGTCTGATCAGAATGTCTCGGGTGGAGGTCTATTCCTTCGTTGACCGTGAGAGCTTGTCATGGGCTAAGTTGGGACTCCCCTGCAGGGATTGAACTTTCGAAAGCCGTGCCCGCGGTTATGGGCAGATGGGAATTTGTTAACGTCCGGTTGTAGAAAACCCGAAGTTGACCTTGTTTAAAATACGTCAACCGCGTGTGTAACCGTGATGGTCTCTTTCCGGCGGGGCCCGGGAAGTGAACACGGTTGTTGGAGTTATGCTTGACGTAGGTAGTCCAGGATCACTTCTTGATCATACTTTTATCGATCGTGCTTCGCCTTCTCTTCTCGCTCTCTTTTGCGTATAAGTTAGCCACCATATATGCTAGTCGCCTGCTGCAGCTCCACCTATATTCGCCTTATCCATTCCCATGAGCTTAAATAGTTTTGATCGCGTGGGTGTGAGATTGCTGAGTCCCTGTGGCTCACAGATATTACAACTCCAGATGCAGGTCCAGGTGTTTCTGCTCCAGTTGACGATTACGAGCTCAAGTGGGAGTTGGATGAGGACTCTCAGCGTTACTATGTGTCTTTTCCGGATGATCAGTAGTGGTGCCTAGTTGGGGTTGTCGATTCAGGACCTTGTCGCATGTTGGGTTCTTTTCTATTTTGGCGCCGTAGTCGGGCCATGAGTGCTTGTTTGATTGATGTTATTTATGTACTCTGATGTGACGTGGCGAGTGTAAGCCAACTATGTTATCTCCCCTTTTTATTATATATTACATGGGATGTTGTAATGACTGCCTGACTTGCGACATTGCTTTCAATGCGGTTATGCCTCTAAGTCGTGCCTCGACACGTGGGAGCTATAGCCGCATCGAGGGCGTTACACACATGTATTATGTTTCCGGTTAATATAATTCTAGCATGAATAATAAACATTTATCATGATATAAGGAAATAAATAATAACTTTATTATTGCCTCTAGGGCATATTTCCTTCAGTCTCCCACTTGCACTAGAGTCAATAATCTAGTTCACATCATCATGTGATTTAATACCAATATTCACATCTGTATGTGATTAATACCCATAGTTCACATCGTCATGTGATCAACACCCAAAGGGTTTACTAGAGTCAATATTCTAGTTCACATTGCTTATGTGATTAACACCCAAAGAGTACAAAGGTATGATCATGTTTTGCTTGTGAGAGAAGCTTAGTCAACGGTTTTGTCACATTCAGAGCCATATGTATTTTGCAAATATTCTATGTCTACAATGCTCTGCACGGAGCTACTCTAGCTAATTGCTCCCACTTTCAGTATGTATCCAGATTGAGACTTAGAGTCATCTGGATCGGTGTAAAAGCTTGCACCGATGTAACTTTTACAACGAACTTTTTTATCACCTCCATAATCGAGAAACATCTCCTTAGTCCTCACTAAGGATATTCTTGACCGCTGTCCAGTGATCTACTCTTAGATCAGAATTGTACTCCCTTGTCAAACACAGAGCAAGGAATACAATAGGTCTGGTACACAACATAGCATACTTTATAGAACATATGCCTGAGGCATAGGGAATGACTTTTCATTCTCTTTCTATTTTCTGCCATGGTCGGGTTTTGAGTCTTACTCAACTTCACACCTGTAACACAGGCAAGAACTCCTTTCTTTGACTGTTCCATTTTGAACTATTTCAAAAATTTATCAAGGTATGTACTCATTGAAAAAATCTTATCAAGCGTCTTGATCTATCTATATAGATCTTGATGCTCAATGTGTAAGCAGCTTCACCGAGGTCTTGCTTTGAAAAACTCTTATTCAAGTATCCTTTCATGCTATCCAGAATTTCCATATCATTTCCAATTAACAATATGTCATCCACATATAATATTAGAAATGCTACAGAGCTCCCACTCACTTTCTTGTAAATACAGGCTTCTTCAAAAGTCTATATAAAACCATATGCTTTGATCAACTCATCAAAGCATATATTCCAACTCCGAGATGCTTGCACCAGTCCATAGATGGATCGCTGGAGCTTGCACAATTTGTTAGCACCTTTAGGATTGACAAAACCTTCTGGTTGCATCATATACAACTCTTCTTTAAGAAAACCATTAAGGAATGCAGTTTTGTTTATCCATTTGCCAGATTTCATAAAATGCGGCAATTGCTAACATGATTCAGATAGACTTAAGCATAGATACGAGTGAAAAACTCTCATCGTAGTCAACACCTTGAACTTGTCGAAAACCTTTTGCGACAATTCTAGCTTTGTAGATAGTAACACTATCAGCGTCCGTCTTTCTCTTGAAGATCCATTTAATCTCAATGTCTCGCCGATCATTGGGCAAGTCAATCAAAGTCCATACTTTGTTTTCATACATGGATCTTATCTCAGATCTTATGGCCTCAAGCCATTTTGGGCTCACCATCGCTTCTTCATAGTTCGTAGGTTCGTCATGGTCTAGTAACATAACTTCCAGAACAGGATCAGCGTACCACTCTGGTGCGGATCTTACTCTGTAAGACCTACGAGATTCTGTAGTAACTTAATCTGAAGTTTCATGATCATCATCATTAACTTCCTCACTAATTGGTGTAGTAGTCACAGGAACAGATTTCTGTGATGAACTACTTTCAAATGAGGGAGCAGGTATAGTTACCTCATCAAGTTCTACTTTCCTCCCACTCACTTCTTTCGAGAGAAACTCCTTCTCTAGAAAGGGTCCATTCTTAGCAACGAATGTTTTTGCCTTTGGATTTGTGATAGAAGGAGTACCCAATAGTTTCCTTTGGGTATTCTATGAATACGCACTTCTCCGATTTGGGTTCGAGCTTATCAGGTTGAAAACCCTTTTCATATAAGCATCGCAACTCCAAACTTTAAGAAACGACTGCTTAGGTTTACTTCTAAACCATAGTTCATACGATGTCGTCTCAACGGATTTAGATGGTGCCCTTTTAGCGTGAATGCAGCTGTCTCTAATGCATAACCCCAAAACGATAATGGTAAATCAGTAAGAGACATCATAGATCGCACCATATCCAATAAAGTGCGGTTACGATGTTCGGACACACCATAACGTTGTGGTGTTCCAGGTGGCGTGAGCTGTGAAACTATTCCACATTGTTTTAATTGAAGACCAAACTCGTAACTCAAATATTCGTCTCCGCGATCAGATTGCAGAAACTTTATTTTCTTGTTACGATGATTTTTCCACTTTACTCTGAAATTCTTTGAACCTTTCAACTATTTCAGACTTATGTTTCATCAAGTAGATATACCCATATCTGCTCAAATCATCTGTGAAGTTCAGAAAATAACGATACTTGCCACGAGCATCAACACTCATTGGATCGCATACATCGGTATGTATTATTTCCAATAAGTCAGTAGCTCGTTCCATTGTTCCGGAGAACGGAGTTTTTAGTCATCTTGCCCAAAAGGCACGGTTCGCAAGCATCAAATGATTCATAACCAAGTGATTCCGAAAATCCATCTTTTATGGAGTTTCTTCATGCGCTTTACACCAATATGACCTAAACGGCAGTGCCACAAATAAGTTGCACTATCATTATTAACTTTACATCTTTCGGTTTCAATATTATGAATATGTGTATCACACGATCGAGATCCAACAAACCATTTTCATTGGGTGTATGACCATAGAAGGTTTTATTCATGTAAACAGAACAATAATTATTCTCTAACTTACATGAATAACCGTATTGCAATAAACATGATCAAATCATATTCATGCTCAACGCAAACACCAAATAACATTTATTTAGGTTCAACACTAATCCCGAAAGTATAGGGAGTGTGCGATGATGATCATATCAATCTTGGAACCACTTCCAACACACATCGTCACTTTACCCTCAACTAGTTTCTGTTTATTCTGTAACTCCTATTTCGAGTTACTAATCTTAGCAACCAAACAAGTATCAAATACTCAGGGGTTACTATAAACACTAGTAAGGCACACATCAATAACCTGTATATCAAATATACCCTTGTTCACTTTGCCATCCTTCTTATCCACCAAATATTCAAGGCATTTCCGCTTCTAGTGACCATTTCCTTTGCAGTATAATCACTCAGTTTCAGGCTTTGGTCCAGCTTTGGGCTTCTTCGCGGGAGTGACAACTTGCTTGCCATTCTACTTGAAGTTCCCTTTCTTTCCCTTTGCCCTTTTCTTGAAACTAGTGGTCTTGTCAATCATCAACACTTGATGCTCTTTCTTGATTTCTACCTTCGTCGATTTCAGCATCACGAAGAGCTTGGGAATCGTTTTCGTCATCCCTTGCTTTATAGTTCATCACGAAGTTCTACTAACTTGGTGGTGGTGACTAGAGAATTCTGTCAATCACTATCTTATCTGGAAGATTAACTCCCACTTGATTCAAGCGATTGTAGTACCCAGACAATCTGAGCACATGCTCACTAGTTGAGCGATTCTCCTCCATCTTTTAGCTATAGAACTTGTTGGAGATTTTATATCTCTCAACTCGGGTATTTGCTTTAAATATTAACTTCAACTCCTGGAACATCTCATATGGTCCATGACGTTCAAAACGTTTTTGAAGTCCCGATTCTAAGCCATTAAGCATGGTGCACTAAACTATCAAGTAGTCATCATATTGAGCTAGCCAAACGTTCATAACGTCTGCATCTGCTCCTGCAATAGGTTTGTCACCTAGCGGTGCATCAAGGACATAATTCTTCTGCGCAGCAATGAGGATAAACCTCAGATCACGGATCCAATCTGCATCATTGCTACTAACATTTTTCAACACAATTTTCTCTAGGAACACATTAAAATAAACATATGAAAGCAACAACGCAAGCTATTGATCTACAACATAATTTGCAAAATACTACTAGGACTAAGTTCATGATAAATTTAAGTTCAATTAATCATATTACTTAAGAACTCCCACTTAGACAGACATCTCTCTAGTCATCTAAGTGATCACGTGATCCAAATCAACTAAACCATAACCGATCATCACGTGAGATGGAGTAGTTTT
The DNA here is from genome assembly GCF_002162155.2 of Triticum dicoccoides. Lineage (NCBI taxonomy): Eukaryota > Viridiplantae > Streptophyta > Magnoliopsida > Poales > Poaceae > Triticum > Triticum dicoccoides. Next base: position 528,475,321 of record NC_041391.1, on the reverse strand, counting down.
CAATGGTGAACATCACTATGTTGATCATATCTACTATATGATTCACGCTCGACCTTTCGGTCTCCGTGTTCCGAGGCCATATCTGCATATGCTAGGCTCGTCAAGTTTAACCTGAGTATTCCGCTTGTGCAAAACTGTCTTGCACCCGTTGTAGATGGACGTAGAGCTTATCACACCCGATCATCACGTGGTGTCTGGGCACGACGAACTTTGGCAACGGTGCATACTCAGGGAGAACACTTCTTGATAATTTTAGTGAGAGGTCATCTTAAAATGCTACCGTCAATCAAAGCAAGATAAGATGCATAAAGGATAAACATCACATGCAATCAATATAAGTGATATGATATGGCCATCATCATCTTGTGCTTGTGATCTCCATCTTCGAAGCACCGTCGTGATCACCATCGTCACCGGCGTGACACCTTCATCTCCATCGTACCATCGTTGTCGTTACACCATCTATTGCTTCTACGACTATCGCTACCGCTTAGTGATAAAGTAAAGCAATTACAGGGCGTTTGCATTTCATACAATAAAGAGACAACCATATGGCTCCTGCCAGTTGCCGATAACTTCGGTTACAAAACATGATCATCTCATACAATAAAATATAGCATCACGTCTTGACCATATCACATCACAACATGCCCTGCAAAATCAAGTTAGACGTCCTCTACTTTGTTGTTGCAAGTTTTACGTGGCTGCTACGGGCTTAGCAAGAACCGTTCTTACCTACTCATCAAAAACCACAATGATAGTTTGTCAAGTTGGTGCTGTTTTAACCTTCGCAAGGACCGGGCGTAGCCACACTCGATTCAGCTAAAGTGAGAGAGACAGACACCCGCCGGTCACCTTTAAGCAACGAGTGCTCGTAGCGGTGAAACCAGTCTCGCGTAAGCGTACGCGTAACGTCGGTCCGGGCCGCTTCATCTCACAATACCGCCGAACCAAAGTATGACATGCTGGTAAGCAGTATGACTTATATCACCCACAACTCACTTGTGTTCTACTCGTGCATATGACATCTACGCATAAAACCTGGCTCTGATACCACTGTTGGGGAACGTAGTAATTTTAAAAAATTTCCTACGCACACGCAAGATCATGGTGATGGCATAGCAACAAGAGGGGAGAGTGTTCATCCACGTACCCTCGTAGATCGTAAGCGGAAGCGTTATGACAACGCGGTTGATATAGTCGTACGTCTTCACGATCCGACCGATCCAAGCACCGAACGTACGGCACCTCCGAGTTCAGCACACGTTCAGCTCGATGACGATCCCCAGGCTTCGATCCAGCAAAGCTTTGGGGAAGAGTTCCGTTAGCACGACGGCGTGGTGACGATGATGATGTTCTACCGGCGCAGGCTTCGCCTAAACTCCGCGACGATATGACCGAGGTGGAATATGGTGGAGGGGGGCACCGCACACGGCTAAGGAATGATCCGTAGATCAACTTGTGTTGTTCTCCCTTGAGGTGCCCCCCTGCCCCCGTATATAAAGGAGCAAGGGGGAGGGGTTCGGCCGGCCAGGAGGGGCGCGCCAGGAGGAGACCTACTCCCACCGGGAGTAGGACTCCCCCCCTTCCTTGTTGGAGTAGGAGAGAAGGAAAGAGGGGGAGAGGAGGAAGGAAAAGGGGGCCGCACCCCTTGTCCAATTCGGACCAGAGGGGGGCTGCGCGCCTCCTTCCTTTCGGCCTCTCTCCTCTATTCCCGTATGGCCCAATAAGGCCCATATACTCCCCGGCGAATTCCCGTAACTCTCCGGTACTCCGAAAAATACCCGAATCACTCGGAACCTTTCCGAACTCCGAATATAGTCATACAATATATCGATCTTTACGTCTCGACCATTTCGAGACTCCTCGTCATGTCCCCGATCTCATCCGGGACTCCGAACTCCTTCGGTACATCAAAAATCATAAACTCATAATATAATTGTCATCGAAACCTTAAGCGTGCGCACCCTATGGGTTTGAGAACAATGTAGACATGACCTAGAACTATTCTCGGTCAATAACCAATAGCGGAACCTGGATGCTCATATTGGCTCCCACATATTCTACAAAGATCTTTATCGGTCAAACCGCATAACAACATACGTTGTTCCCTTTGTCATCGGTATGTTACTTGCCCGTGATTCGATCGTCGGTATCCAATACCTAGTTCAATCTCGTTACCGGCAAGTCTCTTTACTCGTTACGTAATGCATCATCCCGCAACTAACTCATTAGTCACATTGCTGGCAAGGCTTATAGTGATGTGCATTACCGAGAGGGCCCAGAGATACCTCTCCGACAATCAGAGTGACAAAACCTAATCTCGAAATACGCCAACTCAACATGTACCTTCGGAGACACCTGTAGTACTCCTTTATAATCACCCAGTTACGTTGTGACGTTTGGTAGTACCCAAAGTGTTCCTCCGGTAAATGGGAGTTGCATAATTCTCATAGTTACAGGAACATGTATAAGTCATGAAGAAAGCAATAGCAACATACTAAACGATCAAGTGCTAAGCTAACGGAATGGGTCAAGTCAATCACATCATTCTCCTAATGATGTGATCCCGTTAATCAAATGACAACTCTTTTGTCCATGGTTAGGAAACATAACCATCTTTGATAAACGAGCTAGTCAAGTAGAGGCATACTAGTGACACTATGTTTGTCTATGTATTCACACATGTATTATGTTTCCGGTTAATACAATTCTAGCATGAATAATAGACATTTATCATGATATAAGGAAATAAATAATAACTTTATTATTGCCTCTAGGGCATATTTCCTTCAATAGCCGGGTTCGCGGACTCTACTACTTGCGAGATGACGTTGCGACGTGCGGAGTTATTCAGTCCACGCACATTCCACACGAGGAGTTCAAAAGGTGTCATATTCATTTTACACTCCTACTCCGTGACTCCACAAGGAAAGCCTCAAAGGTCGTCCACCACCCCTTCCCCTTGCGCTGAAAGCGCAAGGCCGTGGGCTCCCATCCGAACAGGGCAAGGATGGCACTAATGTTCTCGTCCGACAATGGCTTGTCGAATAGCTGGACGTATGCCTGTAGTGCCGCATCGCTGATGGATTCTCCTTCATTTGCAAGGCAGAGTTTGCGTATCAACACGTTCTGTTGCTTCGTTGCATTTCCTCCACGGCCAAGTGCCTTGGCCAGCCTGACGCTCCTTCGCGGGTTTGATGTTGGTGGTCTTTTCTGCCGCTGTCGCCGTTTGATGCCGTTGTCCTCCTGGCTTGGAAGCATAGCCAGAACTGGGGTAATGGCTTTTCGAATCTCCTCACATAGAGCCTCCACCGGACTGCGCTGGATCGTGCATGGGGTGCATGGCGATTCCCCATTTGGCACTGGACATGTGGCCTCACCTAGACCGCTAGACAAACTGACCAGGAACAAATCATGTCGTGGGGCCACCGAATCCTCTTGCTGCCCGATTATTGGCCGTTCAACCAGGTCCTCCTCGATGCTAGTGTTGTCCCATGAGCTATCCATCCACTCATTGTCGCCATCTGATGATTTGAACGAGGCAGGACCGTCCTGGCTTGGCGCCAGCATGTGCGCGCTGGCCGCTTTATCACCGACATGCACTGGGGAGGGCACGGATCCCGTAGGGAGCTGCAGCTGCATCGATCCCACAACAACCTTGGGCGCCCCATGAGCAGACAGGGGCCACCTGCGCGGACCCACAGAGGCAGGGGAATCGTGCTGCCTCTCCCTCAAGGCAGGCCCGCGAATACCAACGCAAGAGGCGCACCTTTCCACCTGTGTCTCCGCTTGGCTAGCGCGGACGGGGCTGTGCATTTGACCAGTCAAACGTCCATCTTGACTACTAGCCGACGTCACGTCTCCACCTTGCATGGCAGCAACATCGCCTTTGTCAGCCTGATCCCTGGAAAAGTGGCCTGAGTTGGCCCCACCTTGCACCGGCTGGCTATGGCCGGGAGCCTGCCTCGCCGGCGGCGGCGGCGCTGATGCCACCGACAAACCCGCCGAGTCCATTCTGTAGTCCCCATGATTCTCCGGCAGTGGGCGCCCATTGCCACCACCACCGCCCGCCCGATCCGGCGAATCATCCGACCCTGGCGGCGGAGGAGGGGGGGGGAGGGGGCGGCGGGTGCGGCGGCGCTGCGCCATTGGCCGCATCCACTTAACAGGCGACGCCAAGAGCGAAATCGCAATGGGATACCACAAGGCCGTGGGCGCATCTGCCGGCCCCACGGTGCGAGTCTGCCATGGTTCTTCAATGAATAGCCGACGCCGTGCCGGAATCCTTGCCGGCGCATCCTTCCCACCACCAGGCGCCGAGGACCCGCATTCCGGCGTGCCTCCATGGCTGCTGCTACAACTGTGGAGATGACAGGCACATCTCATGTGACTGCACGAACAAGACCATATGCGTCAGATGCGGCGGCGAGGGACACATTGCCCGGGACTGCACCTGGCGGAGGAGTACTCTTGTAGATGAACTAGGTATACGTACATGAATCATGCACTCTGTTCAATAATTTATAGGTTATCTTGGTTGCTAGGGAGTATCGAGTTAACTAGTCCGGTCCAACAGCGAGTGGGGTACATGATCTATATTTTGGTCCATGCGTCAACGTCCGTGCTCGGGTCACATATATACATGTCATGTCGACTTGACTCGTGGAACTTAATATGCCAATGATAAAGCTAGAAACTGAGTCTTGTAACGTAAATAAACTACACTACTATATAGTCCCTCCGTCCGAAAATACTTGTTGAAGGAATGGATGTATCTAGACGTATTTTAGTTTTAGATATATCTATTTTTATGCATTTTTCTGACAAGTATTTCCGGACGGAGGGAGTATGTGCCAGTGACAATGTATGCATGTATGTATGTACGTAGCTAAAGAAAAAGGTAATGATCCTACTAAAGCACCAAGCGATAGCTCTTTTGGGGCTTATGAATTCTGGCAAATAGGCTGCTCCTTATCCAGTTTATTCCGGCTGTCCAATAATTTTATTCTGGAAGTCTACTCCCATAAGCCCGAAAGAACTAGTCCTAAATCTCTTGTGATGAGCTCTGGTGTGTGTGAGTACACATGAGCATGCACGTGGTTTCTAATTAGATGGAGATTACCCTTTTTTAGGGAATAATGGAGATCACCTTTGCTTCGACTCAACTCCCCTTAACTCCAGTTCCTCGGTTTGAGTCCCAGATCGTTTTAAATTGTTGACCATGTGGTAGAAGCACAGCAGAGCGGCATTTCCTATTTAGCGCCACAGGCGCCGGTTTTAGTTGTTTCCGCCAACCGGCTCCTGCAGCACTCCCGCGATGGGCCGGCCCATGTAGGGACACTCTTGTGGTGATTCGAACCCGAACACCTCCGACCAACTTTTGTTGGAGTAACCAATGCGCCGACCCAGTAGATCTGTTCAATTAGAACTTTCTCTTTTATTTGTTATATATTCTCCCGTTTACCCAGTTTCCTTCCTTTTTCTTTTTTATTTTATTTTCATTTTTCGTTTTCCTTTTTTTCCTTTTCTGTTTTCTGTTTTCTTTTTAATCCTGGTTCACTGAATTGTTCGCAAATACGTGAACTTTTTCTTTTGAAATTTGATGAACTTTCTTAAAATTTGTGAATTTTTTTTCAAATTCGATGAACTTTTTTTAAAACCGATGAACCTTTTTTCAAAATCATTGACTTTTTTCGAATTAGATGAACTAGTTTTCTTTTTCCGTTTCCTGTTTTCTTTTTCATCCTGGTTCATTGAATTGATTGCAAATACGTGAACTTTTTCTTTTGAAATTCAATGATTTTTTTTCAAATTTGTGAACTTTTTTTAAAATTTGGTGAACTTTTTGTAAATCCGATGAACTTTTTTCAAAATGTTGACTTTTTTCGAATTAGATGAACTAGTTTTGAAATTCAATGAACTTTTTTTCAAAGAACCAAAAGTTTACATTTAAATTCAATGAACTTTTTCGAATTTTTTGTGAACTATTTTTCATTATTGATGAACTTTTTTCAGAATCATTGAACTTCTATTGAATAGGGCAAAGTATTTTTGCATGTTCAGAAACTTTTTTCGAAATCTGTGAAGTTTCAGTTTTTTAAAGGAAATCATGTAACAACGGCTTTAATAGCTTTTAAAGGTTTCGTACTGTACTTAATCACTTCTAACTGCACGTCCGAGTGGTTAGCTGAAGACAATATGCTATGTGGGTCGTGAGTTTGATTTCCCGCAGTGCCGCTATTTTCTGGATATGGTTCGCATGTTTTTTGTGTGGTGCCCCTTCGTGGGCCGGCCCACCCCGCGCTGTAGCAAGCGCCGCATCTCCTAATCGGCGCTACAGGCGCCGTCTAGAAGCTCCCCAGCAGAGCTGTCAAAGTCTCAACTTTTTCCGGCCCATCCTCTCGAAGGCCTACAGATTCTCAGCCCATATTGTGGACATGTTAGCCTAGAAGTGGGTTCACAAAATCACTGGTTGAGGGTTATTCTTTGCGAAATCACTAGTAAAGGACTACTCGTTGCAAAGATCACTCCCACCTTCTTAGATTATGACAAGTGGCGCACTGCATGTGCGCCACTTGTCGCAACCTGAAAGTTTTCCCTTTTTTCATAGAGCCGTTTATTCAAAACGTTTTATCTCTTTAACCGTGCGTCCAAACTCGAACCATTCTCACCGTTGGATTCCTCGCACGGATATCTTCAAAAGTAGATCCCATGTTGATAGGTTTTGACGTACATTTTTTCACACAAAAAAAACGGATGAAAAAATCCGAACCGGGAGCACGGGTTTCTTTCCTTTCCGAAAGAGGCACGCCCACGCCTCTTGCAAAACCACAACCGTGCCTCTCGTGGAAGCAAAACTGTGCCTCTCATGGAAGAAAAAAAAAGAGAAAACACGTTTTTCTCCGTTTCCGTGCAGGCACGGATGTGCCTCTCGCGAAAGCACAACATACCTCTCGCGGAAGCAAAATCATGCCTCTCATGAAAGAAAAAAAATCGTGAAAGCACAACTGTGCCTCTCGCGGAAGCAAAACCGTGACTCTCGCGAAAGGAAAAAAAAAAGAAAACACATTTTTTCACGGAATTTTTCTTTTCAAAATTTTTTTGGTCCGAAAGTTTAATAAGACCGGTGGAAAACCGAAGCGTCGAAAAAACCTGAAAAAAAACCATTTAAAAAGCCGAAAAGGCGTGCCAAAAAAAATCCGGAGGGAGCGTCCAGAACGCGACACGTGCCGGGCGGCTGGGAGCGCGCCAAGTGGCGCTGATTGTTGCGAGGCTCCCGAAGGAGCGCTCGTTAATTAGTTGCCCTCTGTTCTTTGTAAAGGTTACTTCTCACCTTCCCGGGTGTAGATAAATGGAACAATGCATATGCACCACTTCTCTCAATCTGAGAATTTTCTTTTCTTCGCATATTTGTTTATTCAAAACATTTTATCTCTTGAACCATGCGTTCAAATACCAAACAATTTTCGTGATTGAACTTTTCATGTCGAGATCTTCAAAACTAGACCACATATTAATAGGTTTTGGTAAATTTGTTTTCTTCACCAAAAAAAAGGAAAATAAAAAACAAAAAAACAAAATCCAAAAGGAAAACCAAAACCAAAAAAATGGACCCTGAAAAATTGAATACCAAAGAAACGGAAGAAAAAATGGAGCCCAGAAGCATCGTTGCGATTTAAAAAAATCAAGAAAAATATGATGTACTTTTCCCTTTTTTCGGGAAAAGCCTATGTTTTGCTTTTCCCTTTTCGAGTAGAACCATAAGTGTGCTTCTCATGGAGAAGCATATATTTGCTACTCGTAGAAGCAAATATTAGCTTGTCTGGAAGCATACCCTGTTATTCGGGTGGAAACACAAGTTGTGTTTCTCGCGAAAACAAATATGTCTTTCCACGAGAAACACAACCATGCTTCTCGTGTAAGCACGATTATTTTTCGAAGAACAGATGTTCTTAATATATATATATATATATATATATATATATATTCCTCTTCAAAACCTAGGGAAACCCAAGGAAAAACCGAAAGGCTGAAATAAACAAAAAAATCATCTAAAATCCAAAAACGCGTAAAAAAATCATAGAAAACGCTTAGCATATGACATATAGCAGCGGCTGGACGCATCAGTTGGCGCCCTCCCAGGCCACCAAAAATGACCCATGGAGGTCCTCCGAAGGGGTAACCACTCGTTAGTGACTCCCGTGGGTTCAACCTTCTGGAACTTCCTATGCATCAGCTTGCTCGCGGGAGCTCTTGTGTGACTCGCCTTGGGTCAAAAAAGGCGACACCTCGCAAAGGCGCATTTCCTACTGAGGCGGCCATTGTTGTCAGCAGCACATTGCACTGAACCAACGCATTGTAGCGACCTATTTTTTCATCGGTTTTCAAATTTCAAACATTTCTAGAAAATATGAATATTTTTCAAAAACACGAACAATTTTATGTAAAATTCAAATCTGTTTTGAAATTCTGAATCTTTTTTTGAAATAAAGAATGTGATTTGTTTTAAGTTTGTCAACAAATTTGAAGACAGAAATATTTTTTAACTCAACCATTTTTAACGGATTTATTCTAAAATTCCCCAACATTGTTTCAAAATTCCAAATAGTTTTGAGAATGCGAACACTTTTTGAATTTCTGAGCCAATTTGTATTTGGAACATTTTTTAAAATTACGAACAACATTTGAAAGGATGGACATTTTGAAAATACAAAACATTTTTTGGAACCATTTTAAAAATATATGAAAAAATCGAAAATTTATGAACATTTTATTGAAAAGTAATTTGTTTGAAAAAGGGAAACAAACCAAAGAAAACAGCTAAAAGAAACAACAGAAGAAAACAAAAGAGAAAAAAGGGACCCAAACCGTTCAGGAACCTTTTCCCAAAACCGATACTTATGTACACTGCTATAGCAGAATGGGTCGGCCCATTATGGCTTGCTTCGCTCGCTTGCCTGTGCATTTTGCCGCTAAATTGTCTAACGATAGAGATTAGTCCGAAATTACTAATTAAAATTAGAAGTACTCTTTACAAAGGTCACTCTTATCTTGTCAATTGCCACATGCAGTGCGTCATTTATCATAACCCGAGACTTTTCCCCTTTTCATATATTCTATTTTCAAAATGTTTAATCCTTTAAACCGTGCATCCAAATTCAAACCATTTTCGCGGTTGGTTTCTTGCGTCGAGATCTTCCAAATTAGATCCCATGTTCACAAGTTTCCATGAACCTTTTTGCATGAAAAAAAATGAAAATAAACAAGAAGTATGCATTTTTTTTTCATTTTTTCTCCTTTCGACGGGCACATTGTGGAAGCAAATCTGTGCATGCAGGACAAGCAAATCTACGGTAAAACACATTATTTTTCTTTTCGAGAGAGCAAAATCTGTATCTCCTGTGCAAGAAAAAAAATATGTTTTCCCTTTTTCAAGGGGCATAGTTGTGCCTCACGCGAAAGTAAATTTGTGCCTTTAAGTGAAGCAAATTTCAGCCTCTCAAGGAAGCAAAAACAAATGTGTTTTTTTTTCTTTCTGGACTCTCATAAAAATAAAATTGTGCCTCTCGTGGAAACAAAAAACCTTGTTTTCCTCTTTCCCAAGAGGCACAGAGGTGCCTCTAGCGGAAGCAAATCTGTGCCTCTCACAAAAGCAAAAAAGAAAAACAGGTTTTTTCAAGAAAAAGTTCTAAATTTTGTCATTCACCAAAACCATGGAAACCAAGCAAAAACTAAAAAGCCAGGAAAAAACAAAAACCGAGAATGTCACATCCCTAGCTTCTGGCTTTGCTCTAGGCTAGCTTCATGTGTGCATCATGTCTATATTTTTGAAACTTGAATTGAGGAATGTTGGAAGCCTCAAAACCCTAAATAAAAGAGGGGCAAAAACCCTGGAAATCTCATTCATTGCTCCAAAGTGCTCCTCTTAAATGTTTGATAATTTTTGGTAAGGGTTCTGGTCCCAACCAAAATATTGAACATTTTTAAGGATTTATTCTTGGGACTTTGAATTTAAATCTTTAGCTATTTGAATTTGAATTATATTCATATAATTAGAATATAATTTAAATACCCCTGAAATATTTTATAAGCTTTTGGAAAAGTCCATCTAGCATTATAAAATATTCAGAGGAGTTTTTGGCATTGTTTGAATTATTTTTAAAATTCAAAACAGTGGCAAAATAATTTAAATAAAACAAAAACAGAATAAAAACGGAAATAAAAAGAGAGAGAGAGACTACCTGGGCCACTTACCTGTAGCCGGCCCAGCTGGCCAGCTCCTCCCGCTGGCCCAGCCCACCGCCACCTCCCTCCCCTGTCGCCTTCCTCCTCTGCCAGGAGGACGGGCACGCGCCCGGCGCGCGCGGCCACGCGCCCCGGCCACCTCCTCCCTGCCTGGCTGCCTCCTCCTCCCCTGGTCGCCTCCCGTGACGCCACGCAGCCCCTGGCTCCCTCTCTCACTCTCCTCGCTCTTTCCCTCCGTCCCTATCCTCCTCTGTTTCTCTCTCCCTCTCGTGCCGAGCGCAGCCGTCGCCTCCGACGCTGTTCGCCGCGGCCACCGGCCACCCCTCGCCTCGCCGATGCCTCCAGAAGAACCGCCGCACTTTCTTCTTCGTCTCCACCAACTCACGTGACGCCGGGAGCCCTGCATCGCCGCCCACGTCGCCGTTCCCCTCCTCGGCCACCGGAACTCGCCGCCGTTCGATTCGCCGCCGACAGGACGTCCCCGAGCCCACTTAGCGTCTCGTCCGACTCCCCGTGAGTTCCTCTTCTCTTCCCCTCAATCCCCGCACCTGAGTTCGTCCCCTAGCCCCCTTCTTCCACCACGGCCGAAGCTCGCCGCCGCCGTGCCTCGTCGCCATCGTGGCCAGAGCCACTGGAGCTCCCACCTGAGTGCACCATCGTGCTCAGACCGTCTCCACAAGCTCGTAGCACGCCCCAGCTCGCCTTCCCGTGCCCCCTAGCTCTCGCTCGCGTCTCGCCCGAACTCCGGCCGCCGCCGCGAGCTCCGTTCCGACGAGCTCCGTCGACCCCACGACCTCCCACTCGGTCCTCTGGATGCGCGGGAGCAAGGGCCATCCCCTGGTGCCCTCAGCGCGCCAAACTGACGCCTCTAGCGCAAGTCCGGCGTGCCCCGCCGTGTTCTGTGGTCACCGGCGACTCATCGCCGGCGCATCTGACGTGGCGTCGTCATTACCGCTAATGACCCCACTAACTAACCCCCTAGGCCACTGACAGCGGGCCCCACCCCTGGTCAAACCCCAGTCAGCGCTGGGTTTGACCGGGATTAGCTCCTGTGTCACTGACGTGTGGCCCCCACACGTCAGGTTTGACCTGGACCAGCCCGTTGACCCTGCTGACGTCACTGTGACGTGGGGCTGACGCAATAAACCATTTTCTGGATTTTTTATAATTCAGGAAATTCCAGAAAATTATATAAACTTCTATAAATCATAGAAAATTAACCGTAACTCCAAATTAAATAATTTATATATGAAAAATTATCAGAAAAATTCAAGGAATCCATCTGTACCATTTTCATGCATGTTAGAACAACTTATAGCTGCTGTTTAGCACAAATCATATAAAGGGCATTTAAATATCCACATATGGAGTTTGAATTTGAATCTTGGATTCAAACCAACTCCATTTAATATGGTTTTAGTTGCATTAGCCCAACACACATTCATTTTGCCATGTCATGATCATGCATCATATTGTGCATTGCATTGATTGTGTTCCCTTCTGTGTTGCCGGTATTTGTCCCCTCTCGATAGACGTGATACCGATGATGTGATCGTTGACACTGATGAAGACTCAATGTTATCTTCAGAAGTGCCAGGCAAGCAAAAACCCCTTGTTCATTCCGATACAATCCTACTCTCTCGCTCCTGCTCTCTTCTACTGCATTAGGACAACAACGATTCATCTGTTACTTGTTGCGGTAGCTGAACCCCTTTATCCTTTGCATGACCTGTCATTCCACAGTAAATAGATGAAACCCACTAGTATGAGTAGGAATTGTTTGAGCCCTGTTGTGCCTACTCATTCATGCTTGTTTGTCATGCCTGCTACTGCTTAGAGTTGAGTCAGGTCTGATTCATCGGGGATGAATCAGAGGTGTGTGAACATGTCCTACTGTGTGTGAGCTAAGTGTGTGAACACGATTTGGTAAAGGTAGCGGTGAGAGGCCATGTAGGAGTACATGGTGGGTTGTCTCATTGCAGCCGTCCTCAGGAACTGAGTTCTGTGTTTGTGATCCATGATTCAGCTACTACCATACATTGGGCCCTGAAATATGACCCCGCTCGACTTCTTATTCACCCTAGTCCTCTGTCCAGGAGTTGCAAGTAGTTTCTGGTGTTTGTAGCTTACTGGAGGCCGTGGACAGCGCTGACCGTAGGGGTGGGCTGTGATGCGGTAGGTACGTGGCACGGTGTACCGGATGCCCGTTTGGTATCTCGGGAACCCTGTTCACATGTTTGGGGCTGTGAGCGAAACTCCGGCCGGATCTCCTCATGGATGGAACCCGAATAGGCGATAAACCTGGACTAGAGACTTGAGTGTTTAGGTAGGTCGTGGTCTACACCCACGTCGGCTTTCGCTTGAAGTCTGCCGAGCACATGTCGTGTGCAGACGCTAAGTGGTGGAAACATGTATGAAGAAGTACACCCCTGCAGGGTTAACATCATCTATTCGAATAGCCGTGTCCGCGGAAAAGGACTTCTGGGTTGCTTATATCAGTTCATAGACAAGTGAAAGTGGATACTCTAAAATACGCAAGATAAGCGTGAGTGCTATGGATGGCGTTCTCGTAGGGGAACGAGAGCGGATCCATAGTGGTGTATTGATATGGTGAATATGTGGACTCGTGTGCGCCACCTCAAAAGAGTTACATTGCAGTCGTAGTTTAGGATAGCCACCGAGTCAAAGCTGGCTTGCTGCAGTTAAACCCCACCATCCCTTTGTTGAAAATGATGCATATGTAGTTAGTTCTGATGTAAGTCTTGCTGGGTACATTTGTACTCACGTTTGCCTATTTTATGTTTTTGCAGAGAGACTTCAGTCTCACTAGTAGTTCCACGTGGACTTCGACGTTTAGCTTGTTACCTCAGCTACGATCTTGTGCCTCGGCAGGATTTGGTAGATAGTCAGGCTTCTCAGCCTTTTTCATTTATAGATGTCTGTACTCAGACATGATAGCTTCCTCTTGTGCTTGATTTGTATGCTCTGAATGTTGGGTCATGAGACCCATGTTTGTAATATCTCGCTCCTCGGAGCCCATTGAATAGATTACTTGAGTCATAGAGTCATGTTGTGATGCCATGTTGTATTTGCACATATCGAGCATATTGTGTGTATGTTATTGAAATGCTTGGTATGTGTGGGATCTGACCATCTAGTTGTTTATCTTTAGTAGCCTCTCTTACGGGGAAATGTCTCCTAGTGTTTCCACCGAGCCATGGTAGCTTGCTACTGCTCCGGAACACTTAGGCTGGCCGGCATGTGTCCTTCTTCGTTCCTGTGTCTGTCCCTTCGGGGAAATGTCACGCGGTGAATACCGGAGTCCTGTTAGCCCGCTACAGCCCGGTTCACCGGAGTCCTGCTAGCCCAGTGCTACAGCCTGGATTCACTCGCTGATGACCGACACGTTCGATGCTGGGTCATGGATGCCTGTCCCTGTAAGTCTGTGCCGCTTTGGGTTTACGACTAGCCATCTCAGCCCGGGCTCCTTATCATATGGATGCTAGCGACACTGTCATATACGTGTGCCAAAAGGCGCAAACGGCCCCGGGCAAAGGTAAGGCGACACCCGTGGGAATACCGTGCGTGAGGCCGCAAAGTGACATGAGGTGTTACATGCTAGATCGATGTGGCATTGAGTCGGGGTCCTGACAGCGTTGGTATCAGAGCTTGACTGCCTGTAGGATTACCAAGCCAAACTGGTCGAAGTTGAGTCTAGAAAATTCTTTAGTTATATAAGGGAATTGATTGTGGGATGGAACGTAAGGCTCTTTTTACTCCTTATATCTCATGCCCTTCTGATCTGAGTTATCTTATCTTTCCTGCGGGGATTAAGAACTAGGCTATGTCTTCTTTCTATTAGGATCACGTGTTACTAATCAGTAGACTTATAAGATTGTTGGATTTAAGTCTCAGTTCAGTTCCTACTACTTCCGTATGTTAATTGTTGATCTCGGAACCTTGATATTGTGCTTCTGAGTGGTTATGCCACCATTTTTGTGATTGTCTCAAATCTTTTTGAGCAATTATAGCCGTTATGCTGTCCGAGTCATCCCAGGTTTCTAAGTAGTCTGATGCATTTGCAAATCCTTTCTTCCCGGTTCAATGTTCCCATGGGCCAGATTAACCACACTAATCGGTGTGTTGAGGTAATTATTGCCTCGACATATATGTTGGAATTATTATTATGACCCTAAGTGCTTAGGGGATCATCTAGTGGTCTAGCCATGATTTGTGTCCTAGTGTGAAGATTCTGGCCTTTATTCTCGGAAGCATCCCGTGATGCTACTTAGTAGTAGGTATTCTACTCCTGGGTTCTGAACCCGAGATTCACTCTACCTACTTCATGTTGATAGTAATTGCTAGTGCCTTTAGGATATTAGTAACCTTTGCGATAGTCCTTGAAGTCCGTGGTATCTTCTTCTTCCAAATACCATGAACTACTTATGGCAGATGTTTATTGGATCAAAAAAAAATCACAATTAGAGTACTCTTGAGGAGTTCTCCATTCATAAATCGTGACTCTGCCAGTTCTACCTTTCTGCATGGGTTATCCGGAAGAAATATGTTGAACTTGGTTCGACATACTAATCTATGCATCCACAACTCAGAAAGTTATATGTTCCTTTGAGTTGTTCTCTTTAGTTGCATTCTGACCCTCGTCTATCAATTGATATGCGTGCGTTCGTTCATCGATGCCTATGACTCTTGTGGTCTGTCAAGCCATTCTATTCCGGAATGACTAGGAGAAACAAACTCCAGTACCTCTTCCATATCTAGGATTGGGTCAAAGTAGTTGTATTCCGCAGATCAAATGCCAATCCAGCTTTTGGTTCTGCTCTACCTTGGAGTATTACATATTTTATATCGAGATTGTTATAGGAATTGCACACCATCCCATGAACTCTTGGTACAGTGACACTTCTTGCCATCACTGTTCATTCCTCGGCCCTCGTGTTGATGCAACCGGAATACCGACAAATGAATTGTGATGTGTGAAATCAATACTGCTAGCAACTCTGTTGCTTGGTAGTTAAAGGATAATAATTTCATTCTTAGTATGTTGGTTTTCGAATCATCCTTCTAAGACTGATCGTGCTACCTAGTCCTTATTTCGGTGCACCCTTCGATTGATGAGTTAGGATCTTGTCAAGTCCTCACTCATTTGATCATATCGTCTTGCCCTCAAAAGCAAGATTGTTCTCGATCTTAGTAACATACCGGTGGTTCGTGACTTTCCAAATATCTTCTTGGAGGTGTTACCGGGTTGTCACCTGACCGCTATGTTGAGTTCGTGATCAAGTTGGTTTCTTGTGAACCACCTTCTCTCCAAGAATCGGTGTTAGATATCCCTGAGCTAGTTGGTTAAGCTAGACAACAACTTGGAGAGTTGGAAGATAAAAGCTTGTCTGACTTAGTTCGTTCCAAAGGGATATTCTTGTGTAGTGTGTGTTGAAGAAAGATGATATCTTCATCGATTGGTCCTTGTGATCAGTTGCTGGACCTATTGTCTTATCAATCCTTTGATTTGAGTGTGGGCTATCGTCAAATCAAATCAGTACCAACGATGCTCGTAATGTTGTCTTATTCGTGGTTGATCCCTCGAGCATACACCATTATATCTTTTGGGTCTGACCAATGCTATCACTTGTTCACTTAACTATGGAATTCCTTTTAAAAGGAAACCCAGATGAATTGTTGTTGTGCCCATTGACAACATCCTTGTCTTCTTCATAATTTTGCTGAACATTAAGCTAGTGTTGGAAACTTTTGAAAGCATTTGTTCATGCTAGCTCATGAAGCATATGTTTGGATGAAGGTAGTGACTTCCTTTAATTCATGTGCATCTGATGCAAGTTGCCGCCGTGGATTCGAGAAAGTCAATGTTGCTTTCTTTGGAATCATTCCAAATCAGTCATGCACACGTGCGAAGAATGCTGTGGTTTGAAGACTTGCAACCTTCAATCTATATGTATCCCTAGCACACCAAGCCACTGATTGATTTGTTCAAGGAGAAGGAGTTCCTTCATAAGAGCTAATCCGGACTTATGAAAGAACTTCGATACCCTCGTTGATGGTTCCCCCTCCTGAACTCGGTAGTGTTTTATTATAAGACTACCACGTGGTCATGCTTGTCTGGGACAACGCGTTCACATGTTTGTAGCAGAACCAGCTCATGTTTTGGAGCTTGCTATCGTAGTTCATCTCCCGAGAATCCCGCAACGTCATCTCGTCGATTTGTGTTGCAAACTTTCATTTTTCTTCCTAGACTCGATGGGTCTGGAATATTCTGACACCAACCAGATCTGAATCTCAGGCAGATATGATGGTTGGAACATTTCCCTAAGAACTATAATATTGGTCTCTCGATAACCGGTAAGGTGGATGTCGTGGCCAACACACCCATCCGGTAGACCTATTATTATAGGATCTTGTTTGAGGAAGTTGGCCACCCCCCCCCCATAGGGATTTCGTAGGGTTTACCCCCTAGTTGCCCCTATGGATTTTTGTGTTCCCGAAGTCCGACCTTTACTTGATGTTCTAGATACCAAACCATTTCAATGAATGGGGTACGCTAGCACATCAAGGAGAACATTAGAAGCGGAGTGCTAAATGTCTCTCGGTCGATCATCCAGATTTTATTTCCTTGGCCTCGTAAAGGGTGAAATCTGAGAAGGTGTTATCTTCCTTTGCATCTGCATCCTCCATCACCATTCATTATGGTAGCAAGTTGTGTTGCCAGAATCCTTGACACGGATATTGGTGGAATCTTGATGATTGTGGAAATGCTCAAGTTCTTGAGAGCACGCACAAGCGCTACGTCTTATCATCGGCACTAGCTGGGATTGCCCCAGATTTCCTCGGTTATGCTATAACCACTCCAACAGTGAATTCACTCTCTATTGTTGGGTTCTTCCCCAGTTACCAGAATCATTCCCAGCATTTGCATTTTGTTCCCAGCTTGCACCGCCAATGTGCCATTCTACCATGGGTCTCTTCCATTTCCGGTGATAAGCAAATTCATCCATTACGTTGTCTTCAACAAGGTAATCCACATCATCCAAGTCCGAGTATGCCATTCTACCGACCCCCTCCAAACGATCGCTCGAGAATTGCCTTAGGCTGGTTTAAAGAGTTTCAATGATCTCTGAATCAAAAGTAATTCTTTTTGCCACATAAGGGGATATCTCTACGAGTCACCTTCCCTAAGGTGTATCGTTATGGTATCATGGCAACTCAACTCTTCGCTACGTTGACAATCGTTTACCACCTTCTTAGGTATGAAATTGTTGCCTACCTAGTGAACCTTCGTCATCCGTTTCTTCCACCCCTATTGATGTGTATCTCGTGTCTCAACCCGAAAGATGGTTCTATGTCTCATTCCGTAAGTTAATCTTGAGTTGTTCGATCTTCGAGGAGATCGACCCTTCTAGAGTCTCCTTCTTCTCTCCAGATCATGTTGGCAGGATTTCTCAGAGCAAGACTTCAAGATAAAGATGGTGGACGAATCAAAATCCATTTGAAGTGCAACTGGATCGTGAAGATTGTACTAGTTTGCGTTTCCCCTTCATCCTACCCTATGCTTGAATCTCGAGACGAGATTCTTGTTTAGTGGGGGTGAGTTGTCACATCCCTAGCTTCTGGCTTTGCTCTAGGCTAGCTTCATGTGTGCATCATGTCTATATTTTTGAAACTTGAATTGAGGAATGTTGGAAGCCTCAAAACCCTAAATAAAAGAGGGGCAAAAACCCTGGAAATCTCATTCATTGCTCCAAAGTGCTCCTCTTAAATGTTTGATAATTTTTGGTAAGGGTTCTGGTCCCAACCAAAATATTGAACATTTTTAAGGATTTATTCTTGGGACTTTGAATTTCAATCTTTAGCTATTTGAATTTGAATTATATTCATATAATTAGAATATAATTTAAATACCCCTGAAATATTTTATAAGCTTTTGGAAAAGTCCATCTAGCATTATAAAATATTCAGAGGAGTTTTTGGCATTGTTTGAATTATTTTTAAAATTCAAAACAGTGGCAAAATAATTTAAATAAAACAAAAACAGAATAAAAACGGAAATAAAAAGAGAGAGAGAGACTACCTGGGCCACTTACCTGTAGCCGGCCCAGCTGGCCAGCTCCTCCCGCTGGCCCAGCCCACCGCCGCCTCCCTCCCCTGTCGCCTTCCTCCTCTGCCAGGAGGACGGGCACGCGCCCGGCGCGCGCGGCCACGCGCCCCGGCCACCTCCTCCCTGCCTGGCTGCCTCCTCCTCCCCTGGTCGCCTCCCGCGACGCCACGCAGCCCCTGGCTCCCTCTCTCACTCTCCTCGCTCTTTCCCTCCGTCCCTATCCTCCTCTGTTTCTCTCTCCCTCTCGTGCCGAGCGCAGCCGTCGCCTCCGACGCTGTTCGCCGCGGCCACCGGCCACCCCTCGCCTCGCCGATGCCTCCAGAAGAACCGCCGCACTTTCTTCTTCGTCTCCACCAACTCACGTGACGCCGGGAGCCCTGCATCGCCGCCCACGTCGCCGTTCCCCTCCTCGGCCACCGGAACTCGCCGCCGTTCGATTCGCCGCCGACAGGACGTCCCCGAGCCCACTTAGCGTCTCGTCCGACTCCCCGTGAGTTCCTCTTCTCTTCCCCTCAATCCCCGCACCTGACTTCGTCCCCTAGCCCCCTTCTTCCACCACGGCCGAAGCTCGCCGCCGCCGTGCCTCGTCGCCATCGTGGCCAGAGCCACTGGAGCTCCCACCTGAGTGCACCATCGTGCTCAGACCGTCTTCACAAGCTCGTAGCACGCCCCAGCTCGCCTTCCCGTGCCCCCTAGCTCTCGCTCGCGTCTCGCCCGAACTCCGGCCGCCGCCGCGAGCTCCGTTCCGACGAGCTCCGTCGACCCCACGACCTCCCACTCGGTCCTCTGGATGCGCGGGAGCAAGGGCCATCCCCTGGTGCCCTCAGCGCGCCAAACTGACGCCTCTAGCGCAAGTCCGGCGTGCCCCACCGTGTTCTGTGGTCACCGGCGACTCATCGCCGGCGCATCTGACGTGGCGTCGTCATTAGTGCTAATGACCCCACTAACTAACCCCCTAGGCCACTGACAGCGGGCCCCACCCCTGGTCAAACCCCAGTCAGCGCTGTGTTTGACCGGGATTAGCTCCTGTGTCACTGACGTGTGGCCCCCACACGTCAGGTTTGACCTGGACCAGCCCGTTGACCCTGCTGACGTCACTGTGACGTGGGGCTGACGCAATAAACCATTTTCTGGATTTTTTATAATTCAGGAAATTCCAGAAAATTATATAAACTTCTATAAATCATAGAAAATTAACCGTAACTCCAAATTAAATAATTTATATATGAAAAATTATCAGAAAAATTCAAGGAATCCATCTGTACCATTTTCATGCATGTTAGAACAACTTATAGCTGCTGTTTAGCACAAATCATATAAAGGGCATTTAAATATCCACATATGGAGTTTGAATTTGAATCTTGGATTCAAACCAACTCCATTTAATCTGGTTTTAGTTGCATTAGCCCAACACACATTCATTTTGCCATGTCATGATCATGCATCATATTGTGCATTGCATTGATTGTGTTCCCTTCTGTGTTGCCGGTATTTGTCCCCTCTCGATAGACGTGATACCGATGATGTGATCGTTGACACTGATGAAGACTCAATGTTATCTTCAGAAGTGCCAGGCAAGCAAAACCCCCTTGTTCATTCCGATACAATCCTACTCTCTCGCTCCTGCTCTCTTCTACTGCATTAGGACAACAACGATTCATCTGTTACTTGCTGCGGTAGCTGAACCCCTTTATCCTTTGCATGACCTGTCATTCCACAGTAAATAGATGAAACCCACTAGTATGAGTAGGAATTGTTTGAGCCCTGTTGTGCCTACTCATTCATGCTTGTTTGTCATGCCTGCTACTGCTTAGAGTTGAGTCAGGTCTGATTCATCGGGGATGAATCAGAGGTGTGTGAACATGTCCTACTGTGTGTGAGCTAAGTGTGTGAACACGATTTGGTAAAGGTAGCGGTGAGAGGCCATGTAGGAGTACATGGTGGGTTGTCTCATTGCAGCCGTCCTCAGGAACTGAGTTCTGTGTTTGTGATCCATGATTCAGCTACTTCCATACATTGGGCCCTGAAATATGACCCCGCTCGACTTCTTATTCACCCTAGTCCTCTGTCCAGGAGTTGCAAGTAGTTTCTGGTGTTTGTAGCTTACTGGAGGCCATGGACAGCGCTGACCGTAGGGGTGGGCTGTGATGCGGTAGGTACGTGGCACGGTGTACCGGATGCCCGTTTGGTATCTCGGGAACCCTGTTCACATCGTTTGGGGCTGTGAGCGAAACTCCGGCCGGATCTCCTCATGGATGGAACCCGAATAGGCGATAAACCTGGACTAGAGACTTGAGTGTTTAGGTAGGTCGTGGTCTACACCCACGCCGGCTTTCGCTTGAAGTCTGCCGAGCACATGTCGTGTGCAGACGCTAAGTGGTGGAAACATGTATGAAGAAGTACACCCCTGCAGGGTTAACATCATCTATTCGAATAGCCGTGTCCGCGGAAAAGGACTTCTGGGTTGCTTATATCAGTTCATAGACAAGTGAAAGTGGATACTCTAAAATACGCAAGATAAGCGTGAGTGCTATGGATGGCGTTCTCGTAGGGGAATGAGAGCGGATCCATAGTGGTGTATTGATATGGTGAATATGTGGACTCGTGTGCGCCACCTCAAAAGAGTTACATTGCAGTCGTAGTTTAGGATAGCCACCGAGTCAAAGCTGGCTTGCTGCAGTTAAACCCCACCATCCCTTTGTTGAAAATGATGCATATGTAGTTAGTTCTGATGTAAGTCTTGCTGGGTACATTTGTACTCACGTTTGCCTATTTTATGTTTTTGCAGAGAGACTTCAGTCTCACTAGTAGTTCCACGTGGACTTTGACGTTTAGCTTGTTACCTCAGCTACGATCTTGTGCCTCGGCAGGATTTGGTAGATAGTCAGGCTTCTCAGCCTTTTTCATTTATAGATGTCTGTACTCAGACATGATAGCTTCCGCTTGTGCTTGATTTGTATGCTCTGAATGTTGGGTCATGAGACCCATGTTTGTAATATCTCGCTCCTCGGAGCCCATTGAATAGATTACTTGAGTCATAGAGTCATGTTGTGATGCCATGTTGTATTTGCACATATCGAGCATATTGTGTGTATGTTATTGAAATGCTTGGTATGTGTGGGATCTGACCATCTAGTTGTTTATCTTTAGTAGCCTCTCTTACGGGGAAATGTCTCCTAGTGTTTCCACCGAGCCATGGTAGCTTGCTACTGCTCCGGAACACTTAGGCTGGCCGGCATGTGTCCTTCTTCGTTCCTGTGTCTGTCCCTTCGGGGAAATGTCACGCGGTGAATACCGGAGTCCTGTTAGCCCGCTACAGCCCGGTTCACCGGAGTCCTGCTAGCCCAGTGCTACAGCCTGGATTCACTCGCTGATGACCGACACGTTCGATGCTGGGTCATGGATGCCTGTCCCTGTAAGTCTGTGCCGCTTTGGGTTTACGACTAGCCATGTCAGCCCGGGCTCCTTATAATATGGATGCTAGCGACACTGTCATATACGTGTGCCAAAAGGCGCAAACGGCCCCGGGCAAAGGTAAGGCGACACCCGTGGGAATACCGTGCGTGAGGCCGCAAAGTGATATGAGGTGTTACATGCTAGATCGATGTGGCATTGAGTCGGGGTCCTGACAGAGAATGTGTACCGACAAATAAAAAATAAAACCCCAAGGAGAGGCCTAGCACCCGACAGATGGCGGTGCCTGAGAGAAAGCCAAGGGGCACGCTCTCGGCCCACCAAAAGTGACCCTTGCGGGGCTCATCTTAGCGTGATGTTGTAGAGGGCCGGTCCTTTTGTTTCTTTGGAGTTTTTCCCTTTCTTAGTTTAATTGTATATGAGGAAAATATGCATATTTACTTCACTTAAAAATTTAAAAGCATCATTGCACATTAAAGAATGTTCATATAGTGTGAAAATAATGTTCGTGCGGCTTTTAAATTTTTTGATATCATTTTAAAAAATGTTCTTGACATTCAAACATGATCACATATTTTTTTTAAATTGTGACGCTTAACAAATATGTTTGGACAATGTAAAGAAATGTGACCGTAATTTATAAAAATGTTTCTTACCAATCCAAAAAATTGTCATGCATTTCGAAAAATGCTTGTCCCATTTCCCAAGAATGTTTTATATAATGTTAGATATGTTCCCTTATTTTTAAAAAAAAAATGTTTAATAATATTCAAAAGAATATATGTGAAATATAATAAAAAGATTCAGGCATTTAAGAAAATATGTTCGTGACATTTGTAAAAAATGTTCAAGTAATTTTAAAAATATTTTTTATAATTCAAAACCTTAATGCATATATAGAAATCTTTAAATCCTATTTTATTAAAGTGTTCAAATATGTATTCAAAAAAAAATCATCATGTATTTTGAGAAATATTCAATCTGTATCTATAAACTATTGCCTGTGTATACAAACAAATGTACAACGTGGTATTGAAAAGTTGCATGTATTTGAAAAAACAAAGTAAATTAAAGTAAAATGAGAAAAAAAATGAAAGAGAAACACAAGAAAAAGCGTAAAAGGTTTTAAAACTCGTTTCACCCGTCTATAGAACTTTCCCAAAACAACTTAGATGGCCCAGGCACTAAGATAAGGACACCGCCTGCGTCAAAGGCGTAGCTACGGTAGATCTCGCACAAGGCGAGAAATCGTATTTGATATTTGAAAATCCCTATTCGACGCATTTTGCGTCGAACTGTACCTATTTCGCACAGGGGGATATTGAGCAATCGTTTGAGCTGGGCCGGCCCATTTAAGCGTTTCAAAATCTACGGTTTTGGGAACCTTCAGCCGGGTTTTTTCTTGTTTTGGGAAACTTCTAGAAGGTTCTAAAACCATTTCTTTCCTTGTTACCTCTTTTTTCGTTTTCGTTTTTCTTCTCCTGTTATTTTCTTTTCTCTCGTTTTTTCATTTTCCGTTTATTTTTCTTTTGTTTCTGTTTCGGTTTTCTTTTCTTTCCTTTCCTTTCATTTTGATTTTCAATTTCAATTTTCCTCTTTTTTTCAAATATTTTAAAAGTTGTGTCTTAATGTTTTGTTAACAAATCCGATAAATGTCCAAGATTTTCAAAAAGGTTTGTACTTTTCATATTATGTTCAGATTTTTAAAACCATTTCCCATTATAAACAACTGTTCACGAAATTTTAAAAATGTCCATGTGTCAAAAATTGTTCTCAAATGTGCATTTCTTTAGTAGTTCAAAAAATGTTCACATTTCAAAAATTGTTCGTAATTTTCAAAAAGTGATCGTGTATTCAAATTTTCTTCATGTTTTTCAAATTTTGGTAGGCATGTTTTTCTTCAAAATGTTCAAAACTTCAAAAAATTACGACATTTCAAGAAATGTTACTGCTTCAAAAGTACTTCACAAAATTTTAAAAAATGTTCATGCTTCCATTTTTGCAGGATTTTTCAAAATTGTTCATGTTTCAAAAATTGTTCGCAAACTTCAAAAAATGTTCGTGTTTTTCAAAATTGTTCAGAAGTTTAGTTAGAAATTATTCGGAACTTCAAAAAATGCTCCTGTTTTCAAAAATTGTTTACAAATTTTTAAAAATGTTCATGTTTCCATTTTTTAGGAGTTTGAAAGAAGTTCCCACTTCAAAAATTGTTCACAAATATGAAAAGTGTTTGTGTTTTAAAATTTTCTTTGGGAGCTTAAAAAATGTTTGCTTTTCCAAATTTTGTTTTGGAAAGCAAAAACTTGTTCCCATTTTCAAAAAGTTTTCATGATTTTCAGAATATGTTTTTAGCAACTAATGATTTGCTCTGCCTTAGAAATAATTGCGTTTGTAATTTCAAAAAAAAAATCAAATATGCGCTAGGGTTTGATTCTTAAAAGTTTGTGTTGTCTTATAATCACCACAACTCGTTGTCTCAGTTGGTTGTATCTCCTCTCTGAGGACGAGATCCTGGATTCGATAGCCCTCGCCGACACCTTTTTTGGAGCTAGTACTCGATCGCATCTGGTCGCTACCTTCTTGGGTCGACCCAGTCCTAGACTACCATGTGCATGCAGGCGACAACCTACCGCGGAGAGCGGCAAATAGGAGCTCCCTTCATATTTGACAGACGATGCATCGAAGAGCGAACGAGGGATGGAGTGGACCAACGCATTTAGCTAGCGTAGCCTAGGTTTTCCTGTTTAGTTTCTTACCGGGTTTGGGAACCTTTTAACCATTTTTTGCTTATGGTTTCTTTTACTGGTTTTCTAGTTGTTGTTTTTTTACTTTCTTTCCTTTCTATTTATTTTAATTTTACTAGTACATATGTCCGTGCGTTGCAACGGGCAAAAAATTTGACCAAACCCTAAACTTACCACTTCGGTGCAAAAAGAGAGATGTATGATGATGCTACGACCAGGACGACACGACGCACTACGGTAGGCGTTATCGCCGAACCAACCCGTGCGTCAGGATAGCGCCTTTAGCAGGCGGAGACTACTTTTGTCAAGATAAGACTGGGTGCATGCCCCCGTTTGAATTGTCGTTGTGTGGCAACCCTTCCAGCCAATATTTTCGGGAAGGGGACCAAGGCAACTATAAAAGGGGCAGTGCTGCCACCGTAGAGGGGGATCGCATGATTAATCCTTGAGAGCTTAACTTTGTAGCTCCAGAGCACTACCTCCACAAGCAATCCAAAGCAGGAGTAGGATTTTACATCGCACGGTGGCCCGAACCTGGGTAACTCGTCGTGTCCCTGTCGTGCCTCACGTCCCTCCTTCGTGCCTTGCTCGTCGCAGCCATGCCAAGCTCGCCGTCTAGTTGCTAGGTAACTAAACAGGGCCCAGAGTTCGAACAAGGGTCTTAGAGGATTCCCCATAGCTCGAATCAATCCCCTGACAGATCCCAATAATGATATCCCTTGTGCTCATCAGTGTATCCTAAAAAGACACACTCAATAGATTGAGCGGTCAATTTCGGTGCATCACGGGGGCAAAAAGTACACAACAAACACAACCAGGTAAATGAAGCATCAAATAATCAAGATAACGATAAAATAGATGCTCGAAAGGAATGCCACCCTGCAAAGTAGCGGATGGTTGAAGATTGGCGAGATAGGTGGAAGTGGAGATAGTGTTAGCCCAAAAGTGAGGAGGGAGAGAGGCAGCGACCATCAACGCACGAGCCGTCTCAAGAAGGCGCTGACGCTTGCGCTCAGGCATGCCATTATAAGAATGAGCACCAAGACAAGAGAACTGAGAATGAGTACCCTCCACAGCAAGGACTCCATGCAACATTTTGGAGATACACTCTCCAACATAATCAGCATGAAACACAAGAATAGGCATAGAGAACTAAGTGTGAACCATGGTATCAGACCGCTTATAAAAGATAGATAAGACCGGGAGGTGGACCCCAGACATCAGAGTGAACAAGGTCGAAAGGACACTAAGACATAGTATCGCTATGAGGATAAGGTAACTGGACTTGTTTACCAAGCCGACAGCCCTAACAGTCTAAAGACACATTCCTGGAGATGGATTCAAGAAGACCACGTCGAACTAAGGATGAGAGATGAGAACCACACAACTGACCAAGGCGACGATGCCACTACTAAAAAGAGTGGTAGAAAAAGAAAGAAAGGCGGAGAGACTGGCGGTGGTGGCAGCGGAGGAAAGGTGACGCTAGTCAAGCTCCCAGGGGCCCTAGGAGTCATGGCGCTGGGGGCCAGCACCAAGGAGAGCACCAGTGTGACTATTTAGAATAGAACAAGAGTCAAAATCAAGAATGACCCTACAACTAGAGTCAACAATCCAACGACCAAAAATGAATTGCATGGTAAGTTGACGAACATGAGTAACATCATGAATATGAAAATATGATGTCCTAGGATTGCCTCGGCCGTGAACCAGAAGGGATGTACCAATAAGAACATGACCATGAGAATTAAGAGGTCGAATAGAGCACATAGTAGATGAATCATGAGTCATATGAAAAGATGCTCTGATATCAAGAATCCACGAAGATGTACCTTCCTATGTATAAAGTGGTCTCACAATGCCAGAAGAGTCAGTAACTGAACCAACAGAATCTGTCAGTGGAGAAGCAAAGGACACAACAAGCAGGCATTAAAGTCACATAATCTCTTGCTCTATCAGGGACTCAACTGAAGGGGTCGAAGTAGATGCACCTGATAAGGAAGAACCTTGGTGATTAGCATGTCAGGAAGACACAAATCTATTGCTAAGAGAAGGAGACAATAGAAAATTTACGGAGATTTATTTTGGAATGAATAAACAATACTGGAAGAAAGAAGTACCGGAGAAGAACCTTGATGGGCCCACAAGCCAGGGAGCTCGCCCTGGTGGCTTGTGGGGCCCACAAAGGCCCACTGTTGCCCATCTCCCCCTTTCTGAAACCATTTGCCCTAGAAAAAAATAAGATAAGACTTTTAGGACCAGCTGCCGCCGTCTTGAGGTGGAACCAAAGGCGGAATACTTTTGCTTTCTAGCAGAGCGATTCTGTCGGGGATACTTCCCTCTAGGAGGGGGAAATCGAAGCTAGCGTCATCATCAACGCTCCTCTCATCGTGGGAGGACTCGTCTTCATCAACATCTTCACCTACACCATCTCATCTCGAAGCCATATCTCATCTCTTGTGTCCAATCTTTGTATCCAACCTCAGATTGGTACCTCAGGTGCTAGTAGTGTTGATTACATCTTGTAGTTGATGCTAGTTGGTTTACTTGGTGGAAGATTATATGTTTAGATTGTTAAACATATATTTATAGCGGAAAAGGCTTTTGCCCCACTTTATATATAAAGCAAACCACCCGAGCTAATAAGTTCAACACAAAGATCCACACCACACGACACACACACACACACGATAGCACACGAGCCAAGTACAAAGGTTAATGCTGAGGCACAACTCAACAAGCCCTAAAATATATTAAAAAAACAAGCAGCGGCCGCGGCAAAACACAAACACGGTTGCGGGAGAGTCCCGATGACTAATCTAGCTTGCACGATGGTGGGGGAAGCGGAGGAGCCAAGCAGAGCGCCAACGCCCGAAGGTCAGCAATGAGGATGTTGATGGCGTCTGTCGGATTTCGGGTTCCGGCAGACCCTTGAGGTTCAAACACTGGGGTGCACGCGAAGATCACACCCCCAGCCTACCCATGTCTCACCGCCTCGCTAGGATCTAAACTACACAAAGAACAACACAAAGGACACAAGATTTATACTGGTTCAGACCACCATTGTGGTGTAATACCCTACTCCAGTGTGTGGTGTGGTGGATTGCCTCTGGGGCTGATGAACAATACAAGGGAAGAACAGCCTCGCGAGGGTCTGTTCCTATGGTGGTGTTGTCCCTTTGGAGGGGTCGATTCGAGATGCCTCTATACTATGGTGGCTAGTCCTATTTATAGGCGGAGGCCCTCGGCCTCTTCCCAAATATTGAGCGGGAAGGGCGCCAACAATTGGCCATTTTGAAGGGGAACATCTAGTACACTTATCCTGACTAAAGTTGGTCCTCGCCTGCCAAAGACCCTGACGATGAAGCTGGCTTGGGCTCCACGATGACCTCCGTTCTGCCGCCCTGCTGGTCTTGGTCTTGTTGCACAGAAATGGTGGCCTTTGCTTGATATCCTTGCCTGCGCTTGCCCCCTTTGCACCAAAGGGGAAACAAGGACTCTGCGCAGGCGGCGCCCGCCTGGCCCTGGTCGTCATGGCTTGCGTCACGGGCACCTCGTGAGGTACCCCGCCTTGATCTCTCTGCCTCCTCGCGAGCCAGCCTGACGAGGCCGTGCCTGAGGAAGCCTCCTGTCTCCCTTCCCCGTGAGGCTAGGCCCCTCGCGAGGGTCTTGAGCATGTGTTGATGAAGATGGGTTGTGCTGGGCCACTCCTTGAGCCACGCCGCAGGCCGCAGGCAGGCAAGTCTGGGTACCCCCATTCCTAGAATGCCGACAGTAGCCCCCGGGCCCAAGGCGCGCTCGGACTTGGCTTAGCAGAGAAGCGAAGAGGCAAGTGCGAAGCGTCGCGGGCCCCAAGAGCCTGCGGCCTTGGGCGCTGCGTGGTGGTTGATTGGACGTGGGCGCCCTGGCTCCCCCATGACGCCTTGGCAACTGCACGATTTGACAAGTCCCTGCATGCAAAATGGGTCATCATTACCTGTGATCATGGTGGCTGACGGTTGGCCTCCCTCGGCTATATGTACGGAATGGCACGAGCCCTTCCAGTCCATCTCTTCCCGCTACTCCTCGTCTTCCTGTTCGTCCTTGCTCCTCCCTTCGCCAATGGCACCGATCCGTCAGTTTTCTGCCGAAGAGAAGGGGAAGGCTCCCCGGGAGGGTCCTATCCCGCTTCCTCCGAAGAAACGGCTTGTCTCTTGCCACGGGGAAGGAGGTGCTTGGCAGGAGGTGTCGAGGCCATGGTTCGAACGGCCGCCACCGGGATTTCCACTGCCTTTGTACGCCCGGATCGAGGGCCCTGAAGATGCTGGCGCCAAGCAGCATCGCCAGAGGCGTCGTCGCCGCCGGCGGATCACGGCGGTGCGCGTCGTTCCTCCTGGGGTTCACGCCATGGGCTCTGCTCGCGAGCTCGTGCTTCACGCCGCCACGCCTCCTCGGTCTTGGATTCGCCTCCCCCTTCCTTCGCCTTCGAGATCCTGCCAAGGGGGCCGATCGAGCTTTGGCTGCAGCATGCTAGCTGCAGTGCCCCTACGACCGAAGCGGAGGTCGAGGTTGTCGCTCCAGGCAGGGTCTACCTATCCCGCGGCTGGGGTGAGATCGCCCGGGTCGGCAGGACGGGTGGCACCCTCGCCATTCACCTCGAGTACGATGGCGCCTCCCTGATGTTCTTCAAGGTCTTCGACGCGGAGGGGCGCCGGCTGGAGTGCTGCCCTGAGAAAGGCGGCCGGGGTCCTGCTGCGGCGAGGACTAGGCTCGTCAACCGCTTCCCCAGCAGCTCCTCAGGCAGCGGGGGTGCCGGAGGATCCAGCGACTCCGCCGAGCTCCTCGCGACCCCGGAGACGAGCGGTGACAGCTACGAGCCTCCGAGCTTGCATCGCTCCCGGAGCAGGGCATGCTCGTCGGGCCGCCGTTGCCACTGATCTGTATGGGGTTGGCGCCGGTGGCCGATGGCCCACTGTTGGTGATGGCATCTTTTTCGGTGGCGCGCGTAGTTAGCACTCCTTAGGATTTGCCCCTTTTGTTTCCTGCTGGGCATCGAAGAACACACCCCGCGGGGGTTTGTAAGGTGCTTGTAGCTCCATTTGTTAATATGAACCTTATTATGAAATGGTGAGGGGTGCTCGTCCCGTCTTAGCTTAGTTCCTCCTTTCGAACCTCGCGAGGACTTGACGCTCTGCGCTGACAGGTCCCGATCCCAAGGCAGGCTTCAGCCGTCGCTGGTATGCCAGGTCGCGATGCCGTGGTCAAGGCCAGGAGGTGAGCGTCCCGGGGTCCAGTAAGAGCCCCTGAGTCGCGATGCTCAGGAGGTCCCCCTTAGCCCTCAAGCAGCCATCGCTTAGTGAGAAAGGAGCGCGACATCGCTAAAAACGGAACTGCATTAGGTGCGGGGTTGGTGCTGTGATAGCTAGCGTTTCCGGAGGATGACTTATCTCAGGAGCCAGAAGCCACCCCTCGGCGCGGCACCAGGCCCGCGCATCGGCAGCCGTGGAGCTGCCCGGCGAGGTCCCTTCGTGCCTCTTCCCTCTCGCCTTTACTCCCCTTCGTGCTCTACATCCTCATGTCCCGGCCCTCGGGCGAGCTCAGCCGTCACTGGTATGCCAGGTCGCGATGCTGTGGACAAGGCCAGAGGGTGAGGGCCGGAGAGCCGGTAAGAGCCCATGAGTCGCGATGCTCAGGTACCCCCTTTAGCGTGCAAGCGGTTCGCGCGGACGAGAGCGAAGGAGACGCCGCGGAGACCTCACCCGACGCTGCTCCTTAGAGTGATCCTGCAAGCTCATAATGAGAAAAGCGAGGGTTTGCCGTTACAATTGCCGGCCAGCTGTTGGTTGCTCTGGGAGGGGGACGAGGCACTGAAGGCTTGGTGAGGTGGCGCCCTGCGGGGTTGCCGCGGCCAGAGCTCAGCCACTCAGGTTTGTCGACGTTGCAGGGATGGACCCATGCGCAAGCGTCGTGCCGTGTGGGAGCAGCTCCATCAGTTGGTGTCAATCGAGCGGGCGACTTGGTCAGGCACATTAGCCACGAAGGAGCAAATCCATTTATAAAGACGCAGAAAGAGACGATCACCGCTGGGTCGAACCCGAGCAACTTTGGGGATGATGCAGCCCGAGGGGCGCCCCCGATAAAATAAGCTGAAAACATGAACTAAAGGAGATACATGCCGCAGGGACGGACCCACGCGGCCTGGGAATGATGCAACCCTGGGGGCGCTCCCAGCTGAAAATGAAACTCGAAGGATGTCACCTGACGATGTTGAAGATGGAGGGACGCTGAAGTAGCAGACGGCGTGTGCTGCGGGAGATGATCTTCACGAGCCCCCAGGCCCCGGGGCCTCGGGAGGCTCCGGAGGCGCTGTCGGCTCCTCGCGGACCATCCCCATCTCTACCAGGACAGCGGGCTGCCTGACCGCCTGAGCCTCCAAGATGCTCCTCATGAGGCGCTGATGCACCGCAGCCGCGTTCGGCAGGCCGTGAGGCATGGAAATATAGCTGTGGGGTGGACCTTCACAGCATCCCATGTGTGAGGGCCAGAGACGCTCCTGAGAGGCGGCTCGATTGAGTCCTGGTATGTCGATGCAGACGCAGCCTACCATCCTCGCCTGGATGGGGAGCTACGGCGGGTAGGCGGCGGTTGCCGCTCATGACTCTTGACTCCTGCAGCTCCTGAATGATCTCGCTGATGAACTCCTGGGGGTTTGGCCCTCATTGTCTTGCTCCTTCTTGAGGGAAACGTGCCTTGAAGCACGCCTCCAAGTGGTGCCCGAGCGCCTCCCTCGTGATCCTAGCAAAGTCGATGGCCCTCCAGGAGAGAGCCCCCGAGCCTTGCTCGAGGAGGGCGCCGAGCACGCCTTCCTAGGCGCAGACCCCGAGGGGCCTGCCTCCCGAGGGGTCAGGCCAGGCAATGTCTTCTTCTTCTTGGGGGCAGCCTCGGGAAGCCTCCCGCTTCCGTGATCTGGATCTCCAATTGATGCGGCTTGGAAAGCGCATTCCAGAGAACACATTGCGTCTCTCTCTTCACAGGGCACCGTGATGACTCCACCGCTTCCTGGCATCTTGAGGACATTGTAGCCATGATGGGTCACGGCCATGAACTTGGCCAGGGCTGGGTACCCGAGGATGGCATTGTACGGCAGGCGGATGTGAGCGACATCGAAGTCAATGAGCTCGGTGCGGTAGTTGTCGCGCTGCCCGAAGGTGACAGGAAGGCGGACCTGCCCTATCGGAACTGTGGAACCATCAGTGACTCCTGAGAAAGGCTTGGTCGGCTGCAGTTGATTGTATGGCACTTGGAGATTGTTGAACGTCTCGACGGATAGGACATTGAGCCCAGCTCCGCCATCGATGAGGGTCCTGGTGACCTGCACATTGCTAATGATTGGGGAGCAAAGCATTGGGAGGACTCCGGCTGTGGCCGCGCACTTGAGCTGATCCTCTGAGCTGAACGTGATAGCGCATGATGACCACCTGAGAGGGCGTGTGGCCTCAAGCTTGGGGAGGACTGCATTCACTTCGCGGGCAAACTGCTTGAAGATGCGCTGAGAGGCCGGGGCTTGAGCGCCGCCCAAGATGTAAGCGATTGCACGCGGCTCTTGGAAGCCCCCAACCCCCTCATCCTGGTGATGGTCTTCGTTCCTCCTCGGCTGTGGTGGCAGAGGTGGGAGGCCCGCATTGCCTTGTGGGCGATCCACCCGAGGCTGATCTCTCCAACCCCCCTCGCGAGGTGGGTCGCGCCAACCTCACTCACGAGGCTGGTCCTGCCAGCGGTCCTCGCGAGGTTGGTCGTGCCACCCTTGCCGTGGGCCACGGTCTTCCCATCGTCCTCCACCTCTTCCTCCTCCTCGGCCATAGCCCCGGTCGCTGCGCTCGGGGCGTCGGCCGGCACGTACGTCTCGCACGGCTCTGAGGTCTTGGCATTCATTGGTGTTGTGGGTGTGGAGGTCGTGGTACATGCAGTATCGGCTGCCCTTGGATGACTCAGGCTGATCCCTGCCTCGCTTGGTGTTTGGCTCTGCTGTAAGCACTGCAGCCCCCTTGCGCTTCACGTCCTTGGTCTTGGGCTTCTTCTCTTCTTGGTCAGCAACTGAGAAAAAATAGCTCGAGGAGGGACATGCGCCCTTCCTCAGCCCTAGCGCACTTGGTCGCCAGATTGAACAGCTCCAGGGAGGTGCACAGGTCTTCATGGATTGCGAGCTCCTCCTTCATCTTGACGTCACGCACGCCGTCGGAGAAGGCTGAGATGATGGCCTCCTTGGACACCTTGGGGATCTTAAGGCGAGCGTTGTTGAAGCGCTGGATGAACTTCTGCAGGGTCTCTCCCGGCTGCTGCTCGATGCGGCGCAAGTCGCTCATGGCCAGGGGCCGGTCGCGGGTGCCTTGGAAGTTGGCGATGAATCAGGTGCGCATCTCGTCCCAGGAGGATATCGTGCCTGGAGCTAGGTTCAGGAGCCAAGTGCGGGCGCCGTCCTTGAGCGCCATGGGGAACTAGTTTGCCATGACCTTCTCGTCCCCGTTGGCGGCTTCGATGCCCAGCTCGTAGAGCTGGAGGAACTCAGCAGGGTCAGCCGTGCCGTCGTAGTGCGGGGGCAGGTCTGGCTTGAACTTGCCCGGCCAGGCCACGCTGCGCAGCTCGGTGGAGAAGGCACGGTAGCCTGCAGTGGCCGCGGGAGGCCTTGGGCGATGGAGAGCTTGATCTTGGAAGTCCTGGTGCGCTGCCTCCAGGCGCAGCGCGGGGTCTTGGTGCGCCGGAGCAGGTGCGCGCTCGTGCCGAGCCGGTGCAGGGAGCACGTGGGCGGCTTCTTGGGGACAAGGGATCTCCTGGCAGCTCTTCTCTTGCTGCGCTGGTGCCGGAAGGAGTGGGTTCCGCCCAGGGGCCATGTGCCTTGGGGCCAAGGCGCCTTCTTGAGGGGGCGGTGACAGAGGCGCCCCCGGAGCTTCGTCGCCCGCGCCGGGCGGTGCGTGGTGCAACGAGAGGGACGGTGCAGGGGAGCCCCCAGCGGCGCTGACGAGCTTAGTGATGCGGGCGAGCCACTCATTGTAGAGGTCGTCGACGAGATGGTAGTGCAGGAGCTCCCGCGCCAGGAGCAGCGCGGCGTGTGTCCGCAGGAGCGCGATGGGCATGGGATGAGGAGCTGGCCGGAGTCATCGACAGAGTGGCGGTGCGGCCTTCTCGCCGCACTGATGGATGCAGGGACGACGCCTGCTGTTCATTCCCCGCTGGGACGGTGGCGGCGTTGACGGCAGGCGACGGGGAACGGCGGTGGCACCCGCCGACGGGGGCCGTCTGAGCGACGCGAGTGGCGAGAGCGGCCTGGTGCTCGGCGTGGGCGCGATGTGCATCCGACATGGATGGGACGGGCGGTGAAAACACGAGGCGACGGAAGGCGGATTCCGGTGCACGCCTACCTGGCGCGCCAAATGCCGGATTTCGGGTTCCGACAGACCCTTGAGGTTCAAACGCTAGGGTGCACGCGGAGATCACACCCCCAGCCTACCCATGTCTCACCGCCTCGCTAGGATCTAAACTACACGAAGAACAACACACAGGACATAAGATTTATACTGGTTCAGGCCACCATTGTGGCGTAATACCCTACTCCAGTGTGTGGTGTGGTGGATTGCCTTTGGGGCAGATGAACAATACAAGGGAAGCACAGCCTCGCGAGGGTCTGTTCCTATGGTGGTGTTGTCCCTTTGGAGGGGTCGATTCGAGATGCCTCTATACTATGGTGGCTAGTCCTATTTATAGGCGGAGGCCCTGGGCCTCTTCCCAAATATTGAGCGGGAAGGGCGCCAACAATTGGCCATTTTGAAGGGGAACATCTAGTACACTTATCCTGACTAAAGTTGGTCCTCGCCTGCCAAAGACCCTGACGATGACGCTGGCTTGGGCTCCACGATGACCTCCGTTATGCCGCCCTGCTGGTCTTGGTCTTGTTGCACCAAAATGGTCGCCTTTGCTTGATACCCTTGCCTGCGCTTGCCCCCTTTGCACCAAAGGGGAAACAAGGACTCTGCGCAGGCCGGCACCCTCCTGGCGCCCGCCTGGCCCTGGTCGTCATGGCTTGCGTCACGGGCACCTCGTGAGGTACCCCGCCTTGATCTCTCCGCCTCCTCGCGAGCCAGCCTAGCGAGGCCGTGCCTGAGGAAGCCTCCTGTCGCCCTTCCCTGCGAGGCTGGGCCCATCGCGAGGGTCTTGAGCATGTGTTGATGAAGATGAGCCGTGCTGGGCCACTCCTTGAGCCACGCCGCAGGCCGCAGGCAGGCAAGTCTGGGTACCCCCGTTCCCAGAATGCCGACAGCGTCCCGGTCTGTCACACGGCTAAGCGGCCGCCAGAGCTGCAAGTAACCACACATTTTGTAGATAGCATCGGAAGGCTGCCAAAGTAGAGTACGCCGAATCACTAGCCTATTGCGAATCGTCTGCAGAGTCCATGCAAGTACACCAATACCCAGCCACCTAATGCGGCGAAGCCTCAGCACAGAGGCCTGAAGTTCCACAAATAGGTTGGGGAAGTTGATGTCACACTAAGAACCCCCACCGCTCGGAAACAGCTCCATAGGAATTGTGCAGTAACACAGACAAAGAAGATGTGATTGGAATCTCCTATGGTATTGCATATCAGACACAATCCATTGCTGGGGCCATTGGTCTTAAGAACCTCCAGGCCTGAGGGCACACAGCCGTAGATTCAATGCCAAAGGAAGATCCTAACTTTGAGAAGAAGCTGAGGTTCAATGGCTCCGGTCCCAGGGTGGCGGCAATGGCCTGGTAGAGTGACTTGGTTGAAAAGCGACCAAACGATTCAAGGCGCCAGGACATATGGTCCTAATCAAGGTCATTGTCTGGCAGATGGGAGCGACATGTTCTAGCAACGCCACCCAATCATCCTGATCTAGGGGGCCAAAGGCCCACCGAAACGTGAGTCGCCCTAAGTCAATAAGGGTCGCCTCCATGGAAATATGGGGGCTCCACCGCAATGGAGAAGAGCCCCGTAATCCTAGCAGCAAAGGGGCTATCGCGGGCAAACAGTCAAACCGAAATAAGGTCGATGACCCAAAACCAACCGCGATCAAAGAGCCAATGTGGAGGACTAGGAGCAGTTGGATTATCGATTGCCAGAACTGGGACCCACCCACTCTCTGGCTGAAAGCGAGAGGTATTCCATGAAGGTATTTGGCTCGAATAATATCCAGCCACAGGCAACCCTCCCTGTGGGGGATTCGCCACAGCCAATGAGTCAGCAAAGCAATATTCATGCGCTTGGACGACATTATCTCTTACCCACCCTGATCCTTGGGTTTGCAAATGTTAGTGCACCACACCATATGATACTTCTGCTTGTCCCCATTGCCTGCCTAGAAAAATCTGGACTAATATTTTGTTATCTCCTGATGCAAGGTCTCATGCAGACTATAAAAGCTCATGACGAACATGAGGAGACTCGATGGGACGAATTGATGAGCATCATCCTAGCCGCCTTGCAGAGCCACCTACCTCTCAAAGGCTCCACCCTGTGTTGGAGCTTGGCCACATATGGTCGAATGTCTGCCACAGCAAGTCGAGAGTCACTAATTGGGATCCCAAGGTAAGTCATTGTGGAGGACCCCATGGTGAAATTCAAGCGGTCGGCAATGTCTTGAGATTCGGCAGGTGAATACACCAAGATCATGACCTCACTCTTGCTGAAGTTGATTGTGACGCCCGACATCTGCTGAAAGCACAGGAGGAGGAACTTCAGGTTCACGATGTCAAGCGTGGATCCCTCCACCATGATAATGGTGTCGTCCACATATTTAAGGAGGAAGAACCCTCCCCCTCCCACCAAATGGGGTATGACCCCAGTGATATGGCCCGCAGCTTTGGCTTTATCCAAGATGGTCGCTAGATCATCGACCACCATGTTGAACAGAGAGGGGGACAAAGGGTCCCCTTGTCATACCCCACACAGACTATGGAAGAAGGGGCCTATCTCCCCATTGATGTTCACTGCGGTCCGGCCATGGGACACCATCTGCATCACCCTAGTCACCCCCGATCATCGAAGCCCTTGCGGAGTACAACTTCCTAAAGGAAGGACCAATGCACCGTATCATAAGCTTTATGGAAGTCAATCTTAAGGAAGATTGCCTTATGATGTTTGGATCAGACCTTGTGGAGGATCTCATGAAATACCAAGACCCTGTTTAGTATATAACTCCCATGGGTGAAGGCCGACTGATTGGGATGAGTGATACGATCCGCAAGAGAAGCCAGCCTATTGGCGTACCCTGATACGTCTCCAATGCTATTATATTATCTGTTTTGGATGTTTTATACGCATTAATATACTATTTTATATCATTTTTTGGGACTAATCTATTAACCTAGTGCCCAGTGCCAGTTGCTAATTTTTTTCCTTGTTTTTGGCTTTTTCAGAAAGGAATATCAAACGGAGTCGAAACGGAATAAAACTTTTGCGATGATTTTTCTTGGACCAGAAGACACTTGTAGGACACGGAGAGGGGGCCAGAAGGTTCCCGGGGAGGCCACAAGCCTGCAGGGCACGCCCTAGGGGGGCGGGGCGCCCCCTGGCTTGTGGGCCCTCGGGAGTCCTCTAACCCTAATTCTTGCTCTATAAATACACAAATAATCCCAAACCATCAGAAGCTTCCACGAAAATACTTTTCTGCCGCCGCAAGCCACCGACCTCGTGAGATCCCATCTTGGGGCCTTTTCCGGTGAATTGTCGGAGGGGGATTCGATCACGGATGTCCTCTACATCAACCCTATCGCCCTACCGATGATGCATGAGTAGTTTACCACAGACCTACGGGTCCATAGCTAGTAGCTAGATGGCTTCTTCTCTCTCTTTGATCTTCAATACAAAGTTTGCCTCGATGTTCTTGGAGTTCTATCGGATGTAATACTTTTTTGCGGTGTGTTTGTTGAGATCCTATGAATTGTGGATTTATGATCAGATTATCTATGGATATTATTTGAGTCTCCTCTGAATGCTTATATGCATGATTTGATATATTTGTATTTCTTTTCGAACTATTGATTTGGTTTGGCCAACTAGATTGGGTTTTCTTGCAATGGGAGAGGTGCTTAGTTTTGGGTTCAATCTTGTGGTGTCCTCACCAAGTGACATAGTAGGGGTAGCGAGGCACATATTGCATTGTTGCCAACAAGGATAGAAAGATGGGGCTTACATCATATTGCTTGAGTTTATCTCTCTACATCATGTAATCTTACTTAAAGTGTTACTCCGTTCTTTTTTTTGACTATGAACGACAGTGGGAGAGGCTCCCACTGACTTTTGTATTACTCACAAAGAACCAATTACATCCATGTTACACTGGGTTTTTATTGGCCCCCCGGCCATGGGCTCAAGATTTTACACCGCAAATGTCACAAGCCTAATATGTAATTAGCTAAGAAAGGTTGAAGCTCCTCTCTACAATTGTGGACTAGAAGGAATAAAAGACTTTTGAACCTAGCCAACCATGAAACAAAAGAGTGTGGGATCCCTCTGAAATACTCATTGTTTCTTTCCATCCACAGACTCCAAGCGGCCATCATAAAAATGTCCATGAACAGGGGTTTTTCGCCAGTTTTCTCTACCACCATGCAACAAGGAGATTCTGTTGTCCAACATCGACCAATGCATGCCAACCTTATTCCAACAACGTTGGCTAAAGGGGCAGGTAAAGAATAGGTGTTCAACTGTTTCCTCATGAGGGTTTTGGCACACCATGCAAGCATAACTGTTGCCCGCAATGGCATAATGCCTACGTCTCAGCATGTTTCTCGTGTTTAAGTGGTCCACCAGCAGTAGCCACCCAAACATTTTGAATTTGATCGGGCTTTTGGCCTTCCAAAGCCAAACGAAAGCATCATCATCAACTATTTCTTTGAAACAGTGGTTATAGAACTTTTTGGAGGAGAATTTCCCACCAAGGGTGCACTCCCAAGTGTCATTGCAGTCTCTCTCCAAAAGCACATGCATCGAGTCTTGTTGGATCTCCCTAACTTATTCTCTAGCCTGAGCAGACAGAGGTAGATGGAAAAGCATGCCCGGGTCCATAGTGATAAGAACCTTAACAAGAGAGTCATCCTTGTTTAAGCATAAAGAGAAAGCCCTAGGGAATAGTTCCATGAGGGGGGCATTGAGGGAGTCCTGGATTAAGGGGTCCTCGGACAGCCGGACTATATACATGGGCCGGACTGTTGGGCTATGATACAAGATAGAAGACTTCTTCCTGTGTGCGGATGGGACTCTCCTTTGCGTGGATGGCAAGCTTGGTGATTCGGATATGTAGATTCCTTTCTCTGTAACCGACTTTGTGTAACCCTAGCCCCCTCCGGTGTCTATATAAACCGAAGGGTTTAGTCCGTAGAGACAACAACAATCATAATCATAGGCTAGACTTCTAGGGTTTAGCCATTACGATCTCGTGGTAGATCAACTATTGTAATACTCATATTCATCAAGATCAATCAAGTAGGAAGTAGGGTATTACCTCCAGAGAGGGCCTGAACCTGGGTAAACATTGTGTCCCCCGCCTCCTGTTACCATTAGCCTTAGACGCACAGTTCGGGACCCCCTACCCGAGATCTGCCGACTTTGACACCGACATTGGTGCTTTCATTGAGAGTTTCGCTGCGTCATCACCATAAGGCTTGATGGATCCATTAATCATCTACAACAACGCAGTCCAGAGGGAGTTCTTCCTCCCTGGACAGATCTTCGTATTTGGCGACTTCGCACTGCGGGCCAACTCGCTTGGCCATCTAGAGCAGATCGATAGCTACGCCCGTGGCCATCGAGTCAGATTTGGAAGCCTGAATTTCATGGCCGATATCCGTGGAGACTTGATCTTTGATGGATTTGATCCCATGACGGCTGTCCCCTGCCACCATGATGAACATGACCTAAATCTGTCATCGAACCGCGCTCAGGAGATAGCGCCCGTAACCGCTCTGGCCCTATGAGGGAGTCTTGGATTAGGGGGTGTCCGGATAGCCGAACTATCACAGTTGGCCAAACTCCTGGACTATGAGATACAAGATTGAAGACTTCGTCCCGTGTCCGGATGGGACTTTCCTTGGCATGGAAGACAAGCTTGGCGATACGGATATGTAGATCTCCTACCATTGTAACCGACTTTGTGTAACCCTAACCCTCTCGGGTGTCTATATAAACCGGAGGGTTTTAGTCCATAGGACGAACAACAATCATACCATAGGCTAGCTTCTAGGGTTTAGCCTCTTTGATCTCGTGGTAGATCTACTCTTGTACTACCCATATCATCAATATTAATCAAGCAGGAGTAGGGTTTTACCTCCATCGAGAGGGCCCGAACCTAGGTAAAAACATTGTGTCCCTTGTCTCCTGTTACCATCCGCCTAGATGCACAGTTCGGGACCCCCTACCCGAGATCCGCCGGTTTTGACACCGACATTGGTGCTTTCATTGAGAGTTCCTCTGTGTCGTCACCTTTAGGCCCGATGGCTCCTTCGATCATCAACAACGACGTGGTCCAGGGTGAGACTCTTCTCCCCGGACAGATCTTCATATTCGGCGGCTTTGCACTGCGGGCCAATTCACCTGGCCATCTGGAGCAGATCGAAAGCTACGCCCCTGGCCATCAGGTCAGATTTGGGAGTTTGAACTACACGGCTGACATCCGCGGAGACTTGATCTTCGACGGATCCGAGCCACAGCCAAGCGCACCGCACTGTCTCGACGGGTATGATCTAGCTCTGCCGCCGAACAGTGCCCTGGAGGCAGCACCAGCGTCCGCTCCGACCCTTAGCTCGGAGCCGACTTCGCCGATCGAGGACGAGTGGCTGGACACCGCCTCGGGGGCTACGATCTCTACGGCGATTGAGCCGAACACCATCCCTGTCCTTTGCAAAGCCCATGAATCCGAGGTGCCGGACTCCCCTTCGGACTCCGAACCTCCCGCGCCCCTGCCAATCAAATCCGATTGGGCACCGGTTATGGAGCTCACTGCCGCGGACATCTTTCAGCACTCGCCCTTCGGCGACATCCTGAATTCACTAAAGTCTCTCTCTTTATCAGGAGAGTCCTGGCCGGACTATGGTCAAGAAGGTTGGGATGCGGACGACGAAGAAATTCAATGCCCACCCACCACCCACATTGTCGCCACTGTCGATGATTTAACTGACATGCTCGTCTTCGACTCCCA
This sequence comes from Triticum dicoccoides, assembly GCF_002162155.2. Classification (NCBI taxonomy): domain Eukaryota; kingdom Viridiplantae; phylum Streptophyta; class Magnoliopsida; order Poales; family Poaceae; genus Triticum; species Triticum dicoccoides. The sequence goes on along the minus strand of NC_041391.1, from coordinate 528,434,603 downwards.
AGACATCGACGGTATGGACGACGATGCAGGAGACAACCAAGAACCAACGCCCACAGGGCACTGGAAGGCCACCTCGTCATACGATATATACATGGTGGACACTCCAAAAGATGGGAATGGCAATGGAACAGCGGAGGATGACCCCTCCAAGAAACAGCCCAAGCACCGCTCTAAATCCCGCCACAGCAAAAACGGCGATTCCGGCACGGGAGATAATAACACCCGGACAGTGCCGAAGACAACCCTCTCTAGTAGGATTCAGCACAGGAGGAGGGAGAAGCCAACCCTCATGATAGAGCGGTAGACAGAGAGGTAGAGGACAATAATTATATGCCTCCCTCCGAAGATGAAGGAAATGCGCCAGACTTGCGAGACATATTGGAGGACAAGGCAAGGCAAATAAGATCAATCTACGAATCGCGTGGGCGCTCCACGACACGTGATGACAACCGTCGCGCCGGATACAATTCCGGCCGGGCCGAACACAGTAGACAAAGCTCATTTGAGTTGCGTCGTGATATAGCCCAATACAGAGGCGCCGCACACCCACTATGCGTCACAGACGAAGTAATGGATCATCAAATCCCAAAGGGTTTCAAACCCGTAAACATTGAATCATACGACGGCACAACAGATCCTGCGGTTTGGATCGAGGACTATCTCCTTCACATCCACATGGCCTGCGGTGATGATCTACACGCCATCAAATACCTCCCACTGAAGCTTAAAGGACCAGCTCGGCATTGGCTCAACAGCTTGCCAGCAGAATCAATTGGTTGTTGGGAAGACCTGGAAGCCGCATTCCTTGATAACTTCCAGGGCACATATGTGCGACCACCAGACGCTGATGACCTAAGCCACATAATTCAGCAGCCAGATGAATCGGCCAGACAATTCTGGACACGGTTCTTAACCAAGAAAAATCAAATCGTTGACTGTCCGGATGCAGAGGCCCTTGCAGCCTTCAAACATAACATCCGCGACGAGTGGCTTGACCGGAACCTAGGACAAGAAAAGCCGAAATCCATGGCAGCCCTCACATCACTCATGACCCGCTTCTGCGCGGGAGAGGCCAACTGGCTAGCTCGCAGTAACAACCTGACCAAAAACCCTGGTAGTTCATATACCAAGGACAGCAATGGCAGGTCGCGTCGCAACAAGCACAAGCGCCGCATTAACGGCGATAATACTGAAGATACGACAGTCAATGCCGGATTCAGAGGCTCTAAACCCGGTCAGCGGAAAAAGCCATTCAAAATAAATACTCAGGGCCCGTCCAATTTGGACCGAATACTCGATCGCTTGTGCCAGATACATGGCACCCCCGAAAAACTAGCCAACCACACCTACAGGGATTGTTGGGTATTCAAGCAGGCAGGCAAGTTAAATGCCGAAAACAATGACAAGGGGCTGCATAGCGATGACGAGGAGGAGCCCCGGCCACCGAACAATAGAGGACAGAAGGGCTTTCCCCCACAAGTGCGGACAGTGAACATGATATACGCAACCCACATACCCAAAAGGGAGCGGAAGCGTGCACTAAGGGACGTATACACGATGGAGTCAGTCGCCCCAAAGTTCAACCCGTGGTCCTCTTGCCCGCTCACTTTTGATCGAAGGGACCACCCCACTAGCATCCGCCATGGCGGATTCGCCGCATTGGTTCTTGACCCAATCATTGACGGATTTCACCTCACTAGAGTCCTGATGGACGGCGGCAGCAGCCTGAACCTGCTTTACCAGGATACAGTGCGCAAAATGGGCATAGACCCCTCAAGGATTAAACCCACAAAAATGACCTTTAAAGGCGTCATACCAGGTGTAGAGGCCAACTGTACAGGCTCAATTACACTTGAAGTGGTCTTCGGATCCCCGGATAACTTCCAAAGCGAGGAATTAATCTTCGACATAGTCCCATTCCGCAGCGGCTATCACGCACTGCTCGGATGAACCGCATTTGCAAAGTTCAATGCGGTGCCGCACTACGCATACCTCAAGCTCAAGATGCCAGGCCCTCGAGGAGTAATCACAGTCAATGGAAACACCGAACGCTCTCTCCGAACGGAGGGGCATACGGCGGCCCTCGCGGCGGAAGTACAAAGCAGCCTATTAAGGCAATTCTCGAGTCCGACTACTAAACGTCCGGACACCGTCAAGCGCGCCTGGATTAACCTAAAACAAGACCGCCTGGCACGTTCCGAGCATGCGTAGCAATGCGGCCCCAACCCCAGCCCTCGCAAAATCGCGAGACCAGTACTACGCGTACATAACTACGCCCTGGAGATACCATGGGCATAGGGGGAGGGGCACGACCACGACATGCCCATAGTGCGGCTCAACCGCACAAGGGGCTCCCAATTGTGTCATTCTTTTTTTCTTATTCTCAGGACTCCGTTTTCCACAAGCCCTGTCCGGCGGTAGAATCGCCGAACTCATGATGCAACAGCCAGGGAAGCAGAAAAGCTACGTCGACTGTCCAGGTGGTCTCTATTACGAGCAGTATACCTGTTTTACATACCATCCCGTAGCCTACCCCTGGAGGGGGACATATTGAAATAGTCCCATCCCTTGCTTATCGCACTATTTGTATCGTTCTGCTTTCATTGCAGTATCTTTTGAATAAACAATACATAGCTTCTGCTTATTATTGCATTCCTTTTTTTTTCTATAAATGTTCATCTATGACATGTTGCACCCGTACAACTTGGTACGGTCAATACACCAGGGGCTTAAGTACCCCAAAACATGGTGTGATAAGTCTGAACACTTTCACAAGTGTGGCACCCCGAACTTATAGCATTATATGCATCGGCTCCGAATCATGTCTTGGGTCAATAGTTGGGTTTGCCCGGCTCCCATGTTTTGGTACCTTACATTCCGTTATATCGGTTAAGGTAGCGCTGGGAGAACCACTGCGATTGTGCCCCGGTTGAGCTGGGTTGAGCACCTCAGTGGAGAAAGCTAAAACTGACCGTCATGATAGGGCGAGAGCCGGTCGCTGTTCAAGAGGTTTTTCGGGTCCCTAAAGACTCATGCCGCTTAGAGCGAGGAGTCGGCATTGTCCGGCCAAAGGCATGGATAGCGCCCCGAACTCGGTCTTACGAATACCAGGGGCTTCGCCGAAATTTAAAATTATAGAATTCTATGGCTAAGTGAGAGTGTTCAAGCATTATAGTCCGGTTGCCTCGTTCATGGTGTTGAACGCCTCCCTCGAAGGACCCAAGAATGGGAACAAGAGCGCTCAAGTTTATCCCGAACACCCCAGCACTCATGGCATGGGGGCTGAAGCCAACGACTCGCCATCTCTCAAATTTGATAAAAGGCCGCACAGAAGGTAATATTTTAAATTAACAAGTGTTGCTTAGCGCATATGAACAAAGTTTTCAACGTACAAGATAACAAATGCGAGTCTACTAAAAAATTACATCTTTGGAGCATTCACCCGCTATAAGGCGGGCACCCTTCAGGACGCCCTTATAGTACATCTCGGGCTTGCGATACTCCTTGCCCGGCGGTGGCGTGTCCGTCACAAGCTTCTCGGTGTCCATCTTGCCCTAGTGCACTTTAGCATAGGCAAGGGCCCGACGGGCACCTTCAATGCAGACGGAGTGCTTGACGACTTCAATCCATGGACAGGCGTCCACCAGCCACCGCACCAGACCAAAGTAGCTCCCAGGCATGGCTTCTTTAGGCCAAAGCCGAACTATGAGGCCCTTCATGGCCTGTTCAGCCACCTTGTGGAGCTCGACCAGCTGCTTCAGCTGGTCGCTTAGGGGCACCGGATGTCCGGCCTCAGCATATTGAGACCAGAACACCTTTTTCGTCGAGCTCCCCTCCTCAGCTCGGTAGAACGCGACAGCATCAGACACACTACGTGGCAGATCGGCGAACGCTCCTGGAGAGCTCCGGATTCGGGTAAGTAACAGATAATTCACTTTTACATGCTTGCTTTGCATAAAGAATGCCTTACCCGCCGCTATCTTCTTTATCCCCTCGATCTCCTGGAGGGCCTTCTGGGCTTCGGCCTTAGCGGCTTTGGCACTCTCAAGAGCCAAGGCGAGCTCGGACTCTCGGGTCTTCGAGTCACGCTCCAAACTCTCGTGTTTTTCCACGAGAGCCTGGAGCTCTTGCTGCAACTCCTCCACCCGCGCCTCTTGCTTCTCTCACTTGGTGCGCTCCGCGGCCGCACTATCTTCGGCCTTGGACACCGCTTCCTTCAGGGTCACCACCTCGTTCGTGGCCCCTGCAATACCCACGTTATTCCTGTTATTTTTTGCAACCAAATCCTTTCTATAAGGTATTACTTTAATAAGGTATTATTTACCTTCCTTGTCCTTGAGCTGCTTCTTGGCAAGGCCGAGCTCGTTCTTGGACCGCTTGAGGCTCTCCTTCAATGTATTGACCTCTGCAGCCAGTGCGGCAGAGGTCAGCAGCGCAGCCTGCATTCCCATATTGACATATTTATGTTAGACTCCTTAGTATATCTTCTTAGATCCTCAGCTCGGCTTTTCTTTCCGAACACCGAACTAATCATCAGGGGCTACTGTCTATGCGGTAATATTCTTACGTATCTTAAAAACTTACCTCAAAGCCTGTTAGAAGGCTGGTATAGGCTTCAGTCAGCCTGCCCTTGGCGGACTGAACTTTCTGGATCACCGCACTCATAACAGTGCGGTGCTCCTCGTTGATGGAGGCGCCGTTAAGCGCCTCCAGCAAACTATCCGGCGCCTCCGGTTGGACGGAGGTCACCGGCATCGCAGTCTTGCCCCTCTTAGGAAGGGGCCGCCTGCCGGACTTTGGAACCACTGTAGGTTCCGGTACGGAGTCCGGCACAGGGTCGGACTTAGAGCCCTCTGGGGTTTTGCCCCCTTCGTGCCCGGAGTCCGAGAGATCGCCTTGCGGCGCCTCCAGGACCACCTCCTCCTGGTTGGGCCCCTTTTGGGACTCCACCGCGGCGTCGTCTGCGTCACGAGGGGAGGAGGCGGTCGGAAGTGAAGTGCTATTCACATCCGATGAATCCAGGGAGCCGCTCGACGAAGCGGGGAGCTCGTCCTTGGGTGGGCTACATGGTTGTATTTGGCGTTAGAAGACACTATGCAACAAATGAAAAATCATGAGTTATTCTGGAATCCGGACACTTATGATCTCGCCAGGGGCTTGGCCCTCGAGGGCCACTCCTCTTCGCCGTTGTCGGCGTTGGTGGGAAAGTCCGGGGGAAGGGTCCTTCCTTTCTTGGACCCTCCGCCCCCCAGCTGGGGCGGCCTTCCTTTTCTTCTCTCCCCCCGCTGGGGAAGAGGCCTCTTTTTCCTCCTCCTCGCTTTCGCGGGAGGAGTCCGCCTCGGAGTCATCGGATGATGAGTCCGACAACACTTGACGCCGGGCACTCTTTCGAGTTCCCGTGGCCTTCTTCTTGGCCTTCTTTTCCAGCACCACGTGAGGTGCCGGAACCAGCAGCCCCGTTAAGCGGGCGTCCACTGGGTCTTCTAGCAAAGGAGCCGGACAGTTAACCTGCTCGGACTTCTTCAGCCAGTCCTGTCAAAGGTAAGGGAGTTTAGATCCCACATAGAGTCAGACTATGAAAAACAAGAGTCCCGTAAAGGGTAGAATAGCTTACCTCGCTGGCCTGACGCCGCGAGCTGAATCCGCGATCTTTGGTAGCGGATGCGGGGGCCTCGGCACCCTTAAACATCACCTTCCAGGCATCTTCGTACGTAGTGTCAAAGAGCTTGCTCAAGGTTTGGTGCTGTGCCGGATCAAACTCCCACAATTTGAAGGCCCGTTGTTGGCATGGGAGGATCCAGCGGATGAGCATGACCTGGACTACGTTGACAAGCTTGAGATTCTTGTTCACCAGCTTTTGGACGCAGGCTTGAAGTCCGGTCAGCTCTTCCGAATCTCCCCATGTCAGGCCCATCTCTTTCCAGGAGGTGAGCCATGTGGGGAAACCAGATCGGAATTCGGGGGCCGCCGCCCATTCGGGGTCGCGCGGCTTGGTGATGTAGAACCACCCTAATTGCCACCCCTTTATTGTCTCCACAAAGGAGCCCTCGAGCCATAGGACGTTGGCCATCCGGCCCACCATGGCACCTCCGCACTCCGCTTGGCGGCCGCCCACTACCTTCATCTTGACATTAAAAGTCTTCATCCATAAGACGAAGTGGGGCTGGATGCAGAGGAAGGCCTCGCACACGACGATGAACGCCGAGATGTTGAGGATGAAGTTCGGGGCCAGATCATGGAAATCTAGGCCATAGTAGAACATGAGCCCCCGGACAAACGGGTGAAGTGGAAAACCTAGTCCGCGGAGGAAGTGGGTGAGGAACACCACCCTCTCATGGGGCCTGGGGGTGGGAAGGAGCTGCCCCTTGTTGGGGAGCCGATGCGCGATGTCGCTGGAAAAGTATCCGGCCTTTCGCAACTTTTTGACTTGTTCCTCCGTTACGGAGAAGACCATCCACTTGCCTCCCACTCCGGACATGGCTGGGGAAGGTTGAGGCGAGATGTGCAGACTTGGGCGCTGGAGCTCGAGTGCGCGGAAATGGATAAGAAAAGGAGGAAGAAGGCGTAGGTAAAAAGGTGGATCCTTGTCCCCTTATATGCATGGACGAAACTACGCGTCCCCACCAGCCTGATAAAACTCGCTTATCTCCCAAGCGCCGTAATCAATGGCGCGGTTGGATTACCCATGCCCGTATTGATGAGAATCACGGAATAAGGGGACACGATCTCTGCTTTGACAAGACGTGCCAAAGAAACCGCCTCGCTAAACACGCTGAGGTGGAACAGTAAAAACGATTCCAATAAAGGCTTGGCCGTGGTGTGACGTCACGCCGCAGAATACGTCAGTAGATTGAATTTGTGTAAAGATTATTCTCTCTACAGAGGTATGTGGAACTTATTTTGCAGAGCCGGACACTATCCTTGTGTTCAAAATCTTCTATGAAGTATTCGGAGGAGGAACCCGCCTTGCAATGCCGAAGACAATATGCGTGCCGGACTCGTCGTCATTGAAGCCTGGTTCAGGGGCTACTGAGGGAGTCCTGGATTAGGGGGTGTCCGGATAGCCGAACTATCACCGTTGGCCGGACTCCTGGACTATGAAGATACAAGATTGAAGACTTCGTCCCGTGTCCTGATGGGACTTTCCTTGGCATGGAAGACAAGCTTGGCGATACGGATATGTAGATCTCCTACCATTGTAACCGACTCTGTGTAACCCTAACCCTCTCCGGTGTCTATATAAACCGGAGGGTTTTAGTCCATAGGACGAACAACAATCATACCATAGGCTAGCTTCTAGGGTTTAGCCTCTTTGATCTTGTGGTAGATCTACTCTTGTACTACCCATATCATCAATATTAATCAAGCAGGAGTAGGGTTTTACCTCCATTGAGAGGGCCCGAACCTCGGTAAAAACATTGTGTCCCTTGTCTCCTGTTACCATCCGCCTAGACGCACAGTTCGGGACCCCCTACCCGAGATCCGCCGGTTTTGACACCGACACCCTAGATCCAGAGCGGACCGCGCAGTCCGAGGACGGGAAGCTCAACCCCGCCACGGAGGCCGCAGAGTGAGCGGCATTCGAGCCGCACACAAACCCAACATCGAGCTGGGCTTGTGTCACCGGAACCTCGGATTCATCTCCGGTCATGGGTTCCAGATCGCGTGCGTCCGCGTCCATTGAACTTGATGGGGCGCCGATCTTGGAGTTCAGCTCCGCGGACATCTTCCAGCACTCACCTCTAGGCGATGTGTTAAACTCATTAAAATCCCTCTCCTTGTCAGGGGACTCTCGGCTGAACTATGTCCGGCTCAAATGGGAAGCGAACGACGAAGAACTTTGTTGCCCACCCACCACCCACTTTATAGCCACTGTCGACGACTTAACCGATATGCTTGATTACGACTCCGAAGACATCGACAGTATGGACGATGATGCCGGAGAAGAGCAGGAACCACCGCCTACAGGGCGTTGGACAACCACCTCCTCGTACGACATATACATCGTGGATACACCCAAAGAAAACAACGGTGACAATGAAAATCCATTCAAGGATAAACCTCCTGAGATACAGCCAAAACGCTGACGTCAGCAGCGCCGCTCTAAGCCATGCTGTAATAAAAACAGCAACACCATCACAGGAGAAAACAACACTCCGGACAATGCCGAAGACAATGAAGACCCCGTTGAGCCAACCTCCGAACAATAGGAATCGGAGGATGGGCGAGTCAACCCTGACGAGCAGGCCATGAATGAAGACTCGGAGGATAGCAACTACCTTCCGCTCTTCGAGGACAAGGTGAGCCTCGGTGACGAAGATTTTATAGTGCCTGAGGAGCCCGGCGAACAGGAACGCTTTAAGCATCGGCTAATTGCAACTGCAAGGAGCCTAAAAAATAAGCAGCAACAACTTCAAGTTGATCAGGATCTGCTCAATGACAGATGGATTGACGTCCTGGCAGCCGAGGAATACAACCTCGAGCGCTCAACCAAAAGCTAACAAAAGCGCAAACTGTTACCACAGTTTGATGACGAGGTGCTGGAGCCCGTTCGACCAGTGCATAATGCGGCTGACCGACCACCACGTGGCCGGGACAAGGCGGCACCTCGAGCCGAACACCAGCCCGAACTACCTCGTCAAAGAAACAGAAACACAACAGCTCGGGGATACACACATGAGATGCGGCATGACTTGGAAAACAAAGCAGGTCAGACAAGATCGATCTACGAATCACGGGGACGTGCCCTTACGCACTATGATAGCCACCTGGCCGGACGTGACAAACATAATCACGATTGAGCCGATGACTGCAGACGAACTCCATCCGAGCTATGTCACGACCTGGCCCGATACAGAGGCGTCGCACAGCCCCTCTGCTTCATCGATGAAGTAATGGAACACGATTTCCCAGAAGGGTTTAAACCCGTGAACATCAAATCATATGATGGGACAACATACCCCGCGGTATGGATTGAGGATTTTCTTCTCCATATTCATATGGTACGTGGTGATGATCTTCGTGCCATCAAATACCTCCCGCTAAAACTCAAAGGACCAGCTCGACACTGGTTGAACAGTCTGCCCGAAAACTCCATTGGCAGCTAGGAGGACTTGGAAAATGCCTTTCTTGACAACTTTGAAGGCACATATATCCATCCTCTGGACACCGACGAAATAAGTCATATAGTCCAACAGCCTGGAGAGTCAGCCAGGAAATTTTGGACCAGGTTCTTAACTTTAAAGAACCAGATAGACGACTATCCGGATGCCGAAGCCCTAGCGGCCTTTAAGCATAGCATATGTGACGAATGGCTCGCCCGACACCTTGGCCAAGAAAAGCTGAAGTCCATGGCAGCCCTCATGACACTTATGACCCGCTTTTGCACGGGGGAGGATAGCTGGCTGGCCCGTAGCAATAATCATGCAAGTGAACCTGGCACTTATGAGGCCAGAAACAACAACGTCAAGCCACGATGCAACAGACACAAGCGTCGAAGCAACGGTGACAACACCGAAGACACGGCTGCCAATGTCGGATTCAGTGGCTCTAAGTACGATCAGCGGAAGAAGCCATTTAAGAGAAACAATCTGGCCCCATCCAGTTTTGTCAGGACCCCGACTCAATGCCACATCGATCTAGCATGTAACACCTCATATCACTTTGCGGCCTCACGCACGGTATTCCCACGGGTGTCGCCTTACCTTTACCCGGGACCGTTTGCGCCTTTGGGCACACGTATATGACAGTGTCGCTAGCATCCATATGATAAGGAGCCCGGGCTGACATGGCTAGTCGTAAACCCAAAGTGGCACAAACTTACAGGGACATGCATCCATGACCCAGCATCGAACGTGTCGGTCATCAGCGAGTGAATCCAAGCTGTAGCACTGGGCTAGCAGGACTCTGGTGAACCGGGCTGTAGCGGGCTAACAGGACTCCGGTATTCATCGCGTGACATTTCCCCCAAGGGACAGACACAGGAACGAAGAAGGACACATGCCGGCCAGCCTAAGTGTTCCGGATCAGTAGCAAGCTACCATGGCTCGGTGGAAACACTAGGAGACATTTGCCGGTAAGAGAGGCTACTAAAGATAAACAACTAGATAGTCAGATCCCACACATACCAAGCATTTCAATAACATACACACAATATGCTCGATATGTGCAATACAACATGGCATCACAAAATGACTCTACGACTCAAGTAATTATTCAATAGGCTCCGAGGAGCGAGATATTACAAACATGGGTCTCATGACCCAACATTCAGAGCATACAAATCAAAACACAAGCGGAAGCTATCATGTCTGAGTACAGACATCTATAAATGAAAAAGGCTGAGAAGCCTGACTATCTACCAGATCCTGCCGAGGGCACAAGATCGTAGCTGAGGTAACAAGCTAAACGTCGAAGTCCACGCGGAACTACTAGCGAGACCGAAGTCTCTCTGCAAAAACATAAATTAAGCAACGTGAGTACAAATGTACCCAGCAAGACTTACATCAGAACTAACTACATATGCATCATTATCAACAAAGGGGATGGTGGGGTTTAACTGCAGCAAGCCAGCTTTGACTCGATGGCTATCCTGAACTACGACTGCAAGTAACTCTTTTGAGGTGGCGCACACGAGTCCACATATTCACCATATCAATACACCACTATGGATCCGCTCCCGTCTCCCTACGAGAACGCCATCCATAGCACTCACGCTTATCTTGCGTATTTTAGAGTATCCACTTTCACTTGTCTATGAACTGATATACGCAACCCAGAAGTCCTTTACCGCGGACACGGCTATTCGAATAGATGATGTTAACCCTGCAGGGGTGTACTTCTTCACACACGCTCTCACCACTTACCGCCGTTTACACGACATGTACTCGGCAACCTTCAAGCGGAAGCCCAACGTGGGTGTCGGCCACGGCCTGCCTAAACACTCAAGTCTCTAGTCCAGGTTTATTGCCTATTCGGGTTCCATCCATGAGGAGATCCGGCCGGAGTTTCGCTCACAGCCCCAAACGATATGAACAGGGTTCCGTGACACCAAACGGGCGCCCGGTTTACCCGGCTACGTGCCTACCGCATCACAGCCCACCCCTACGGTCAGCGCTGCGCACGGCCTCCAGCATACTACAAACACCAGAAACTACTTGCAACTCCTGGACAGAGGACAAGGGTGATTAAGAAGCCGAGAGGGTCCATTGGTTTCGGGCCCAATGCGTGGTAGTAGCTGAATCATGGATCACAAACACAGAACTCAGTTCCTGAGGATGGCTGCAATGAGACAACCCACCATGTACTCCTACATGGCCTCTCACCGCTACCTTTACCAAATCGTGTTCACATACTTAGCTCACACACAGTAGGACATGTTCACACGCCTCTGATTTATCCCCGATGAATCAGACCTGACTCAACTCTAAGCAGTAGCAGGCATGACAAACAAGCATGAATAAGTAGGCACAACAGGGCTCAAACAACTCCTACTCATGCTAGTGGGTTTCATCTATTTACTGTGGCAATGACAGGTCATGCAAAGGATAAAGGGGTACAGCTACCGTAGCAAGTAACAGATGAATCGGTGTTGTCCTAATGCAGTAAAAGAGAGCAGGAGCGAGAGAGTGGGATTTTATCGGAATGAACAAGGGGGTTTTGCTTGCCTGGCACTTCTGAAGATAACATTGAGTCTTCATCAGTGTCAACGATCACATCATCGGTATCACGTCTATCGAGAGGGGACAAATACCGGCAACACAGAAGGGAACACAATCAATGCAATGCACAATATGATGCATGATCATGACATGGCAAAATGAATGTGTTTTGGGCTAATGCAACTAGCAACAGATTAAATGAAGTTGGTTTGAATACAAGATTCAAATTCAAACTCCATATGTGATTATTCAAATGCCATTTAATTGATTTGTGCTAAACAGCAGCTATAAGTTGTTCTAACATGCATGAAAATGGCACAAATGGATTCCTTGAATTTTTCTGATAATTTTTCATATATAAATTATTTAATTTGGAGTTACGGTTGAATTTCTATGATTTTTAGAAGTTTTTACAAATTTCTGGAATTTCCTGAATAATATAAATCTAGAAATGAATTATGGCGTCAGCACCACGTCACGGTGACGTCAGCAGGGTCAACTGGGTGCCCCAGGTCAAACCTGACGTGTGGGGGCCACACGTCAGTGACACAGGAGCTAATCCCGGTCAAACCCATCACTGACTGGGGTTTGACCAGGGGTGGGGCCCACTGTCAGTGGCCTAGGGGGTTTGTTAGTGCGTCATTAGCGTTTAATGACATCGCCACGTCAGCTGCCGGCGTTTAACCGCCGACGACCTCAGATCGCGGCGGCGTCCGCATCGGGATTGCGCGACAGGCCATGGTTTGGGGGTGCGGGGAGCATCTACGGGGAGCTGGCGGAGTGGCGCTTCCAGTGGTGGAGGCGGCTGGAGCGGAGGTGGTCGGAGTTGAGCACGGCATCGACCTCAGTGGCGGCCGGAGCTCGGGCGAGCTCGGGGTTGGTGTTAGGGAGCACGGCAGGAGGAGCTGGGGCGTGCTACGGACTCCTGAGATCGCGGTGAGCACGACAGTGGGCTCGGAAACAAGCTGCGGTGGCTGTGGCCACGGCCACGCCATGGCCGGCGGCGAGAAACTCTCGGCCACGGTGGAGAAAGAGGCTAGGGGATGAGCGCGAGCTTGAGAGAAGGGGGAAGAGGAAGAGGGGCTCACAGTGGACTGGACGGAGGGGTCGGCGAGCTCGGGGAAGCTTCTGCGACGGCGAATTTACGGCGGCGATCCGCGGTGGACGAGGAGGGGAACGGCGAAGCTGGCAGCATCCAGGGCTTCCGGAGGGCCGTGGATCGGTGGGGAGGAAGAGGGGGTCGAGGCGGAGCCTTTGAGCGCATCGGCGAGGCTAGGGGGTGGCGGTGGCCGCGAGGGAGCTCGTCGGTGGCGGCGGCTCCGTTCGGCG
>NC_041391.1:528413459-528420796 GCF_002162155.2 Triticum dicoccoides | reverse complement strand
TGTGACAACTCACCCCCACTAAACAAAAATCTCGTCCCGAGATTCAAGCGTAGGGTAAGGTGAAGGGGGAACGCAACTAGTACAATCTTCACGATCCAGGTTGCACTTCATAGGAACGTTGATTCGATCACCATCATTGTCTTGAAGTCTTGCTCTGAGAAATCCTGTCAACATGACATGGAGGGAAGAAGGAGACTCTAGAAGGGTCGATCTTCTCGAAGATCGAACAACTCACGGAATGAGACATAGGACCATCTCTCGGGTTGAGACACGAGATACACATCAAGAGGGGTGGAAAGAAACGGATGACGAAGGTTCACTAGGTGGACAACAATTCCACACTTAAGAAGGTGGTAAACGATTGTCCACGTAGCGAGGAGTTGAGTTGCCATGATACCACAACGAGGCACCTTAGGGATGGTGACTCGTAGATATATCCCCTTAGGTGGCAAAAAGAATTACTTTTGATTCCGAGATCATTGAAACTCTTTATACCAGCCTAAGGCAATTCTTGAGTGATCGTTTGGAGGGGGTCGGTAGAATGGCATACTCGGACTTGGATGATGTGGATTACCTTGTTGAAGACAACGTAATGGATGAATTTGCTTATCACCGGAAATGGAAGAGACCCATGGTAGAATGGCACATTGGCGGTGCAAGCTGGGAACAAAATGCAATGCTGGGAATGATTCTGGTAACTGGGGAAGAACCCAACAATAGAGAGTGGATCCACTGTTTGAGAAGTTATAGCATAACCGAGGATGTTGAGAGCAAACCTAGTTAGTGCCGATGGTAACACCTAACGCTTGTGCGTGCTCTCAAGAACTTGAGCATTTCCACAATCATCAAGGTTTTATCAACATCCGTGTCAAGGGTGCTGACAACACAACGTATTACCACGATGAATACTGAAGGACGATGCAGATGCAAGGGGGGATAACACTTTCTCAGATTTCACCTTGGCGGGGCCAAGGAAATAAAATCTGGATGATCGACCAAGAGACATTTAGCACTCCGCTTCTAATGTTCTCCTTGATGTGCTAGTGTAACCCATTCATAGATATGGTTTGATATCTGGAACATCAAGTAAAAAGGTCGGACTTCGGGATCTCAGAAATCCATAGGGGCAACTAGGGAGTAAATCCTACGAAATCCCTATGGGGAGGTGGCCAACTTCCTCAATCAAGATACTATAATAATGGGTCTTCCGGCTGGTTGTGTTGGCCACGACATCCACCTTACCGGTTATCGGGGGACCAATATTATAGTTCTTGGAAAATGTTCCAACCATCATATCTGCCTGAGATTCAGATCTGGTTGGTGTCAGGATATTCCAGACTCATCGAGCCTAGGAAGATAAATGAAAGTTTGCAACACAATTCGACGAGATAACGTTGCGAGATTCTCGGAAAATGAACTACGATAGCAAGCTCCAAAACATGAGCTGGTTCTGCTACACATGTGTGAACACGATGTCCTAGACAAGCATGACCACGTGGTAGTCTTACAATAAAACACTACCGAGTTCAGGAGGGGGAACCATCAACGAGGGTATCGAAGTCCTTACATAAGTCCGGATTAGCTCTTATGAAGGAACTCCTTCTCCTTGAACAAATCAATCAGTGGCTTGGTGTGCTAGGGATACATATAGATTGAAGGTTGCAAGTCTTCAAACCACAGAATTCTTCGCACGTGTGCATGACTGATTTGGAATGATTCCAAAGAAAGCAACATTGACTTTCTCGAATCCACGGCGGCAACTTGCATCAGATGCACATGAATTAAAGGAAGTCACTACCTTCATCCAAACATATGCTTCATGAACGAAACACGAAGAAATGCTTACACAAGTTTCCAACACTAGGTTGATGTTCAACATGACTCATGGAGAGACAAAATGCTGCTGATGGGCTCAACAACAACTCATCGAGATTTCCATGTAAATGGAATTCCATAATTATGTGAACAAGTGATAACATTGGTCAGACCCAAAAGATATAATGGTGTATGCTCGAGGGATCAACCACAAGTAAGACAACATTACGAGCATCGTTGGTACTGATTTGATTTGACGATAGCCCACACTCAAATCAAAGGGTTGATAAGACAATAGGTCCAGCAACTGATCATAGGGACCAATCGATGAAGATATCATCTTTCTTCAACACACACTACACAAGAATATCCCTTTGGAACGAACTAAGTCAGGCAAGCTTTTATCTTCCAATTCTCCAAGTTGTTGTCTAGCTTAACCAACTAGCTCAGGGATATCCAACACAGATTCTTGGAGAAAGGGTGGTTCACAAGAAACCAACTTGATCACGGGCTCAACATAACAGTCAGGAAACAACCCGGTAACACTTCCAAGAAGATATTTGGAAAGTCACGAACCACCGGTATGTTACTAAGCTCGAGAACAATCTTGCTTTTGAGGGCAAGACGACATGATCAAATGAGTGAGGACTTGAAATAATTCCTAACTCATTGGTCGAGGAGTGCACCAGAAATAGGGACTAGGCAGCACAATCAGTCTTAGGGTGACGATTCAATAATCACACGCTAAGAATGAGGTTATCGTCCATTTAACTACCAAGCAACAGAGTTGCTAGCAGTATTGATTTCACACGTCATGATTCATTTGTGGGCATTCCGGTTACAATAACACAGGAACCGAGGAATGAACAATGATGGTAAGAAGTATCACTGTACCAAGAGTTCATAGGATGGTGTGCAATTCCTATAACAATCCCGATATAAAATATGGTAATACTCCAAGGTAGAACAGAGCAAAAGCTGGATTGGCATTTTGATCTGCGGAGTACAATTGTTTTGACCCAATCCTAGATATGGAAGAGGTACTGGAGTTTGTTTCTCCTAGTCATTCCGCGATAGAATGGCTTGACGGACCACAAGAGTAATAGGCATCGATAAACGAACGCACGCATACTCTTGACTATCAATTGATAGACGAAGGTCAGTAGACAACTAAAGAGGGACAACTCAAAGGAACATATAACTTCCTGAGTTGTGGATGCATAGATTAGTATGTCGAACCAAGTTCGACATAATTCTTTCGGATAACCCATGCAGAAAGGTTGAGCTGGCAGAGTCACAACATAGCATGGAGAACTCATCAAGAGCACTCTGGTTGTGATCGTTCAGTTCAACGAGGAACTTCTGCCATAAGTAGTTCATGGTATTTGGAAGAAGAAGATACCACGAACTTCAAGGACTATCGCAAAGGTTACTAATAACCTAAGGGAGCTAGCAATTACTATCAACATGAAGTAAGTAGGGTGAATCTCGGGTTCAAAACCCAGGAGTAGAATACCTACTACTAAGCAGCATCACGGAATGCTTTCGAGAATAAAGGTCAGAATCATCACACTAGGACACAAATCATGGCTAGACCACTAGATGATCCCCTGAGACACCTAGGGTCATAATAATAACTCCAACATATATGTCAAGGCAATAAAGTACCTCAACTCACCGATTAGTGTGGTTAATCTGGCCCAAAGGAACATCGAAACGGGAGGAAGGAATTTGCAAATTGCTTCAAACTATTTAGAAACCTGGGATGACTCAGACAGCATAACGGCTATAAATGCTCAGAAAAGATTTGAGACATTCACAAAAATGGTGGCATAACCACTCAGAAGCACAATATCAAGGTCTCGAGATCAATAATTAACATACAGAGGTAGAAACTGAACTGAAGCTTAATCCAACAATCTTATAAGTCTACGGATTAGTAACACGTGATCCTGATAGAAAGAAGAGAAAGCCTAGTTCCTTAACCCCGTAGAAAAGATAAGATGACTCAGATCAGAAGGGCATAAGGTATAAGGAGTAAAAAGAGCCTTACGTTCCATCCCACAATCAATTCCCTTATATAACTAAAGTATTTCTAGACTCAACTTCGACCAGTTTGGCTTGGTAATCCTACAGGCAGTCAAGCTCTGATACCAACACTGTCAGGACCCCGACTCAATGCCACATCGATCTAGCATGTAACACCTCATATCACTTTGCGGCCTCACGCACGGTATTTCCACGGGTGTCGCCTTACCTTTACCCGGGACCGTTTGCGCCTTTTGGCACACGTATATGATAGTGTCGCTAGCATCCATATGATAAGGAGCCCGGGCTGACATGGCTAGTCGTAAACCCAAAGTGGCACAAACTTACAGGGACAGGCATCCATGACCCAGCATCGAACGTGTCGGTCATCAGCGAGTGAATCCAGGCTGTAGCACTGGGCTAGCAGGACTCCGGTGAACCGGGCTGTAGCGGGCTAACAGGACTCCGGTATTCATCGCGTGACATTTCCCCCAAGGGATAGACACAGGAACGAAGAAGGACACATGCCGGCCAGCCTAAGTGTTCCAGAGGAGTAGCAAGCTACCATGGCTCGGTGGAAACACTAGGAGACATTTCCCGGTAAGAGAGGCTACTAAAGATAAACAACTAGATAGTCAGATCCCACACATACCAAGCATTTCAATAACATACACACAATATGCTCGATATGTGCGATACAACATGGCATCACAAAATGACTCTACGACTCAAGTAATTATTCAATAGGCTCCGAGGAGCGAGATATTACAAACATGGGTCTCATGACCCAACATTCAGAGCATACAAATCAAAACACAAGCGGAAGCTATCATGTCTGAGTACAGACATCTATAAATGAAAAAGGCTGAGAAGCCTGACTATCTACCAGATCCTGCCGAGGGCACAAGATCGTAGCTGAGGTAACAAGCTAAACGTCGAAGTCCACGCGGAACTACTAGCGAGACCGAAGTCTCTCTGCAAAAACATAAATTAAGCAACGTGAGTACAAATGTACCCAGCAAGACTTACATCAGAACTAACTACATATGCATCATTATCAACAAAGGGGATGGTGGGGTTTAACTGCAGCAAGCCAGCTTTGACTCGGTGGCTATCCTGAACTACGACTGCAAGTAACTCTTTTGAGGTGGCGCACACGAGTCCACATATTCACCATATCAATACACCACTATGGATCCGCTCCCGTCTCCCTACGAGAACGCCATCCATAGCACTCACGCTTATCTTGCGTATTTTAGAGTATCCACTTTCACTTGTCTATGAACTGATATACGCAACCCAGAAGTCCTTTACCGCGGACACGGCTATTCGAATAGATGATGTTAACCCTGCAGGGGTGTACTTCTTCACACACGCTCTCACCACTTACCGCCGTTTACACGGCATGTACTCGGCAACCTTCAAGCGGAAGCCCAACGTGGGTGTCGGCCACGGCCTGCCTAAACACTCAAGTCTCTAGTCCAGGTTTATCGCCTATTTGGGTTCCATCCATGAGGAGATCCGGCCGGAGTTTCGCCCACAGCCCCAAACGATATGAACAGGGTTCCGTGACACCAAACGGGCGCCCGGTTTACCCGGCCACGTGCCTACCGCATCACAGCCCACCCCTACGGTCAGCGCTGCGCACGGCCTCCAGCATACTACAAACACCAGAAACTACTTGCAACTCCTGGACAGAGGACAAGGGTGATTAAGAAGCCGAGAGGGTCCATTGGTTTCGGGCCCAATGCGTGGTAGTAGCTGAATCATGGATCACAAACACAGAACTCAGTTCCTGAGGACGGCTGCAATGAGACAACCCACCATGTACTCCTACATGGCCTCTCACCGCTACCTTTACCAAATTGTGTTCACATACTTAGCTCACACACAGTAGGACATGTTCACACGCCTCTGATTTATCCCCGATGAATCAGACCTGACTCAACTCTAAGCAGTAGCAGGCATGACAAACAAGCATGAATAAGTAGGCACAACAGGGCTCAAACAACTCCTACTCATGCTAGTGGGTTTCATCTATTTACTGTGGCAATGACAGGTCATGCAAAGGATAAAGGGGTACAGCTACCGTAGCAAGTAACAGATGAATCGGTGTTGTCCTAATGCAGTAAAAGAGAGCAGGAGCGAGAGAGTGGGATTTTATCGGAATGAACAAGGGGGTTTTGCTTGCCTGGCACTTCTGAAGATAACATTGAGTCTTCATCAGTGTCAACGATCACATCATCGGTATCACGTCTATCGAGAGGGGACAAATACCGGCAACACAGAAGGGAACACAATCAATGCAATGCACAATATGATGCATGATCATGACATGGCAAAATGAATGTGTTTTGGGCTAATGCAACTAGCAACAGATTAAATGAAGTTGGTTTGAATACAAGATTCAAATTCAAACTCCATATGTGATTATTGAAATGCCATTTAATTGATTTGTGCTAAACAGCAGCTATAAGTTGTTCTAACATGCATGAAAATGGTACAGATGGATTCCTTGAATTTTTCTGATAATTTTTCATATATAAATTATTTAATTTGGAGTTACGGTTGAATTTCTATGATTTTTAGAAGTTTTTACAAATTTCTGGAATTTCCTGAATAATATAAATCCAGAAATGAATTATGGCGTCAGCACCACGTCACGGTGACGTCAGCAGGGTCAACTGGGCGCCCCAGGTCAAACCTGACGTGTGGGGGCCACACGTCAGTGACACAGGAGCTAATCCCGGTCAAACCCAGCGCTGACTGGGGTTTGACTAGGGGTGGGGCCCACTGTCAGTGGCCTAGGGGGTTGGTTAGTGCGTCATTAGCGTTTAATGACATCGCCACGTCAGCTGCCGGCGTTTAACCGCCGGCGACCTCAGATCGCGGCGGCGTTCGCATCGGGATTGCGCGACAGGCCATGGTTTGGGGCGCGGGGAGCATCTACGGGGAGCTGGCGGAGTGGCGCTTCCAGTGGTGGAGGCGGCTGGAGCGGAGGTGGCCGGAGTTGAGCACGGCGTCGACCTCGGTGGCGGCCGGAGCTCGGGCGAGCTCGGGGTCGGTGTTAGGGAGCACGGCAGGAGGAGCTGGGGCATGCTACGGACTCCTGAGATCGCGGTGAGCACGACAGTGGGCTCGGAAACGAGCTGTAGTGGCTGTGGCCACGGCCACGCCATGGCCGGCGGCGAGAAACTCTCGGCCGCGGTGGAGAAAGAGGCTAGGGGATGAGCGCGAGCTTGAGAGAAGGGGGAAGAGGAAGATGGGCTCACAGTGGACTGGACGGAGGGGTCGGCGAGCTCGGGGAAGCTTCTGCGACGGCGAATTTACGGTGGCGATCCGCGGTGGCCGAGGAGGGGAACGGCGAAGCTGGCAGCATCCAGGGCTTCCGGAGGGCCGTGGATCGGTGGGGAGGAAGAGGGGGTCGAGGCGGAGCCTTTGAGCGCATCGGCGAGGCTAGGGGGTGGCGGTGGCCGCGAGGGAGCTCGTCGGTG
>NC_041391.1:528364933-528412864 GCF_002162155.2 Triticum dicoccoides | reverse complement strand
GAGATGGGCTGGGCCGTGCTGCTGGGCCAGGTGGGCTACCAGGTGAGCGCCAGGTAGTCCTTCTCTCTCTTTCTATTTCTGTTTTTATTTATCTATTTTTTTCTGTGTTGTTTTAGTTTAGTAAAATACTAAACCATTTTATAAAATCCTGAAAATAGTTATGTGGCTAGAGTTAAAATATACCAAACCACATAAAATGTTCCAGTAATTATTGGACATATATTATTTATATATCAAATATATATCCAATGCAAATAGCTATTTATTTAATTCAAAGTCCCAAAATAATTAACTCTGAGATACCAAAAATATTGTTTTGAGTTTTACCTCTTTGCAATATTTTCAGAGACTAAGAGGAACATTTTCTTGGACTTCTTTGAGGAGATTTTAATGTTGATCATTTTTAGAAGGTTTCTGAGGCTTTGGAAATTCCTCAATTCAAATTTCATTTGAATTAAAACATGATGCTCACATGAGGTCTAGCCTAGTGCATAACAGGACCAGGGATGTGACAAGTTTGGACCGCATACTCGATCGTCCATGTCAAATCCACGGCACTCCTGATAAACTAGCCAATCACACCAACAGAGAATGTTGGGTCTTCAAACAGGCCGGCAATTTAAATGCCGAGAACAAGGAGAAGGGGTCGCAAAGCGATGACGATGACGAGGAGCCCCGGCCACCGAACACAGGGGGACAGAAGAAGTCCCCCCTCCCCCAAGTCAAAACAGTGAACATGATATATGCTATCCATATCCCCAAGAGGGAGCGCAAGCACGCACTCAGGGACGTCTACGCGATAGAGCCAGTCGCCCCAAAGTTCAATCCATGGTCATCTTGCCCGATCACGTTTGATCGCAGGGATCATCCAACCAGTATCCATCATGGCGGTTCAGCCGCACTGGTCCTTGACCCAATTATTGATGGGTTCCATCTGATGCGAGTCCTCATGGACGGTGGCAGCAGCCTGAACCTGCTTTATCAGGATACAGTGTGCAAAATGGGTATCAAATCCTCAAGGTTCAAACCCAATAAAACCACCTTTAAAGGTGTCATACTAGGTGTAGAGGCCTGCTGTACGGGCTCAATCACACTGGAAGTGGTCTTCGGATCTCCGGATAATTTCCGAAGTGAAGAATTGATCTTCGATATAGTCCCATTCCGCAGTGGCTATCATGCACTGCTCGGACGAACCACATTTGCTCGATTCAATGCGGTGCCGCACTATGCCTATCTCAAGCTCAAGATTCCTGGACCACGTGGTGTTATAACGGTCAATGGAAACACGGAACGCTCCCTCCATACTGAGGAGCACACAGCTGCCCTTGCAGCAGAAGTACAGAGCAGCCATTTTAGGCAGAACCTCAATTCGGCAGTCAAGCTCCCGGACACCGTCAAGCAAGTCCGAACTACTCTGCAGCAGGATAGTCCAGCTTGTCCAGAGCTTGACTAGCAATTTGGCCTCCGTCCCAGTCCCGACCAAGCGGCGACACTCGTGCCTCGTGTACATAACTATGCACTTAAAATACCATGGGCATGGATGGAGGTACAGCTAGGTCGTGGTCCATAATGCGGCTCAACCGCTCCTGGACCCGCATACCTTCACTTTTCCCTTTTCATTTTAGGTTTTTCTCTTCCCAAGGCTTTTTCCTGATAACCTGATCATCGGACCTATCAAGGGATGGATACACCAAGAAGGCAAGAAGCTTTGACATACAAGGGAACCCCCAGGTGGTCTATGCTAACGATCGTTATACCTGCTTTAAAAACCTGCACACAACTCTCCCTTGGTCATGGCATGTCAAATAGCCCTATTTGCTTATCACATTACTTGTACAAATACGCCTTGATGTATTAATCAAATTACAATGGAAAATAATTTGCGGCTCAATGTTTGCGGCGTCAGCCTATTACTTGATTTTTTCCTTTTCTTTATATTTTCTTATCAAATTGCGCCCGTACACTCTGGTACGCCTTAATTCGCCAGGGGCTTCATCAATCATCATACCCCACAATATGACAATAAAGTCCGAACACTTTTACAGTACAGTTCGGCACCCTGAACTTATAGCATTATATTCATCAACTCCGAATCATGTCTTTGGTCAATAGTTGGGTTTCCCGGCTCCTGTGCTTACTACCTTACGTTCTGCTATATCGGCTAGGGTAGTAAAGGGAGAACTACTGCGATTGTGTCCCGGTTCTTCCGGATGAGCACCTCAGTAGAGAAAGCCGAAAACTGACTGTCATGATGCAGCGAGAGCCGGTCAGCTGTTCGAGAGGTTGCAAATCTTTAGCGATTTTTTCTGCATTATGCGATGAATCAGTTTTTATCCGATCAGGCATGTATAGCGCCCCAAGTTCGGACTTCCGAACACCAGGGGCTGCGCCTAAATTTTTCTTGTCAAACTCCTATGGCTAAGTGAGAGTAATAAAGCCGCATAGTCCGATTGCCTGGTTCGTTGCGTTAAACACCTCCTTAAAGGACCAAAACCTTGGGTAAAGAGTGTTTAGATTTATCCCGAACACCCCCGTACTACCTACGTGGGGGCAGAAGCCGACGACTAGCCAACTCTCAAATTTAACACAACGGCAGCACAGGAGGTAAAATTTTAAATAACAGACATTATATTACATAACGGATCTGTTTCATAGTATAGGACAGGATAACATGAGTGTATTCATGGGAATATGATATCCTTAGCACATTGCTCCACCACAAGGCGGGATCCCTCCAGGACACTGTCAAAATACAATTCGGGCGTGCGGTGCTCCTTGCCCGCGGGCGGTCCCTCGGTCATCAGCTTTGTGGTGTGCATCTTCGCCCAGTTCATCTTGGCGCGGGCCAAGGCCAGTCACGCGCATTCGATGCAGACCGACCACTTGATGGCATCAAGCCAAGGGCAGGCATTGACAATCCACTTCACGAGTCCGAAGTAGCTACTAGGAGTGGCTTCGGCAGGCCATAGCCGGATTACCAAATCCTTCATGGCTAGTTCGGCCGCCCTATGCAGCTCGACCAGCTGTTTCAGCTGATCGCTAAAGGGCACTGGATGTTCTGGCGTAAGGTATTGCACCAGAATAGATTCTCCGTAGAGCTCCCCTCTTCGGCTCGATAGAATTTCGCAGCATCTGACACGCTGCATGGCAGATCCGCAAACGCCCCTGGAGAACTCCAAATCCGGGTCAGTAAAAGGAACCTTTCATTCACATATCTGCTCTGCATAATAAAAGCCTTACCCGCCGTGATCTTCTTGGCCGCCTGGATTTCCTGGAGGGCGCCCTAGGCTTTGGCTTGGGCATCGTGTGCACCCTGGTGGGCCTTGGCAAGTTCGGACTCTTGCTCCTTAAGGTCACGCTCCAAGGACTCGCACTTCTTAATGGCGTCCTGGAGCTCTTGCTGGACCTCACTGACCCGGGCCTCATGCTTTTTGCGTGTGGCTTGCTCCTTGGCTGCTTTGTCCTTGGCCTCGGCCAGCGCCCTCCTGAGGGCCTCTACTTCGGTCATTGCCCCTAATAAATTTCATGGCACTTTAGTCAGCATGAGTCATTCATCCTTCCTGAATATATACAAGGTTACTACATACCTTGACTGTCCTCCAGCTGCTTCTTCACGCGACCGAGCTCTTCCTCAGCCCACTCCAGACTCTGCTTCAGTCTGGAGACTTCCGCAGTATGAGAGGACGCAGCCAGCAGCAATGCCTGCTTATTCACATACGACATATTAAGTTAGACTCCTGCGAAAATTATTTGATCCTCTGTTCGGCTTTTCTTTTTGAACACCGGACAGAATATCAGGGGCTACTGTCTATACTGTGACATTCTTTTTATAATTGCGTTGCTTACCTCAAAGCCTGTTAGAAGGCTAATGCAGGCTTCGGTCAGTCCGCTTTTTGCAGACTAGATCCTCTCAATCACCATACCCTTAAGGGAAGGGTATGGTGTTCCCCGACAATGGAAGCGTCTCGCAGCACTTCCAGCAAGGTGTACGGTGCCTCTGGATGGACAGAGGTCACCGGCGGAATAGGCATGCCCCCTTCCTTAGGAAAGGGGTGCTTGCCTGATTTCGGAGCCGTATGGGTCTCCAGAACTATATTCGGTTGGGGGCCGAGTTGGATATGGCCCCCCATCGTCAGTATCCATGGGGGTTTGCTCCGCCATGTGTCCGGCAGCCGAGGCTTCACCCTCCGGCGCCTCCCTGACAGCCTCTGGATTCTCTCCCAGGCCGGGGATCCTTCGGGACGACGCCTCGGCACCATCCAGGTCCCTGGGAGAGGAGGCCGATGGAAGGGTCCCACTGTCCATCGCGGCCGGGTCCAGCGAATCCTCTGAATATAAGGACCGCTCGAGGTTGGACCGAGCTGAACTGCAAATGCATAATTTAGCACATTAAAACAATGAAGTAAAGAGGCCGGATACATGAACGTGTCCGGACACTTATGATTTGGCCAGGGGCTTCTCCCGGGGCTCCCACTCCTAGCTACTGTTGGTGGCCGCTGCGGAGCTGTCCGGAAGGGAAGCCTTCCCCTTCTTGGATGGCTCGGCCTCCAGATGCGTGGAGGCCATCCTCTTCTTTCTCCCCCTGCAGGGGGAATGGATTTCTTCTTCTTCCTCCTCTTCCTCATCATCTTCAGCGATGGAGGAGTGGGCCTTGGCGTCTTCGAACATCGCGTCCGAATTGCCCTTGCAAAGGAGACCACCTCTTGTCCCCTTGGCCTTTTTCTTGGCCTTCTTCTCCAGCACCTGATAAGGCACCGGAACCAGCATCTTCGTCAGAAGTGGGATTTCTGGGCCTTCGGGCAGCGGAGCCGGACAGTTAATCCGCTCCGCCATCTCTGTCCAGGTCTGAAAGAATTAATAGGGAGGCTTAGATGCTTTCCTCGAGTATACAAGTAAAGGGTATACCTTGAAAACATGAAAGAACTTACCGGATTAGCAGGGTGAGTTAAGTCATGCCCATGGTCCTCGGTCATGGGCGGCGGCGCCTCGTTGGCCTTGAAGAGCACCTTCCAGATATCTTCGTGCGTCGTGACAAAGAGCTCCAGTAGCGTCTGATGCTTGGCCGGATCAAACTCCCATAGATGGCAAGTCCGGCGTTGGCACGGAAGGATCCGACGAACAAGCATCACCTGGATCACATTGACGAGCTTGATTATCTTGTTTATCATGTTTTGGACGCGCGTCTGGAGCGCCGTTAGCTCGTCCGAGGAAGACCAGGTCAGGGCTTTCTCTTGCCAGGAGGTGAGCCACATAGAGACTCCTGACCGGAATGCGGGAGCCGCCGCCCAGTTGGTGCCGCGTGGCTCTACGATGTAGAACCACCTCGACTGCCACCCTTTGACAGTCTCCACGAAGGAGCCTTCGAGCCAGGTGTCATTGGGCATCTTGCCCACCATGCCGCCTCCGCACTTTGCTTGTTGACCACTCACCACCTTCATTTTCATGTTGAAGGTCTTCAGCCATAGCCCGAAGTGAGGTGGGATGCGGAGGAAGGCCTCACACACGACAATAAATGCCGAGATGTTGAGGATAGAGTTGGGGGCCAGATCGTGGAAGTCCAGCCCATAATAGAACATTAGTCCATGGACGAATGGGTGGAGAGGGAATCCCAGCCCGCAGACGAAGTGTGAGAGGAACACCACCCTCTCCTAGGGCTCCGGGGTGGGGACGATCTGTCCCTTGGCCGGAAGTCGGTGTGTGATTTCCGGGGCAAAGTACCCGGCCTCCTGGGGCTTCGTGATGTCCTTCTCCTTGACGGAGGAGGCCATCCACTTGCGACCTGCTCTGGATCCGGACATGATTGGAGTGATTTTTTGGGCGTAGAAGGTGAGAGCTTGGGCGCTGGAGCTCGAGAATGGATGGGCAGAGGAAGGAGAAGGTGTGGGTGAAAAAGGGGGAATCCTTATCCCTTTATAAAGGCAGTAAAAGTCATGCGCCTCCCCACTCGCCTTAAAATTCTCCTATTCCCCAAAGGTCATGCAGGTGACACAGTTGGGTTACCCATGTCCGTATTGATGAGAATCCCGTGATAAGGGGACACGATCTCTGCTTTGACAAGACGTGCCAATAAAACCGCACCTCGAAATACAGAGCGACAGGCTAAAAAACGGTTCGAATAATAACTAGGCCGTGACGTAATGTCACGTTGTAAAAAGATGTCAGTGGATTGGACTCGTGAAATATTATACTTTCTACGGTTGTGTGTGGAAATTGTTTTGCCGAGCCAGACATGATTCTTGTGTTCGAAATCTACTTTGAAGTATTCAGAGAAGGAACCCGCCTTGCAATGCCGAAGACAGTCTGCGCTCCGGACTCATCGTCATTGAAGCCCGGTTCAGGGGCTACTGAGGGAGTCCTGGATTAAGGGGTCCTCGGACAGCCGGACTATATACATGGGACGAACTGTTGGGCTATGAAGATACAAGATATAAGACTTCTTCCCGTGTCTGGATGGGACTCTCCTTTGCGTGGATGGCAAGCTTGGTGATTCGGATATGTAGATTCCTTTCTCTGTAACCGACTTTGTGTAACCCTAGCCCCCTCCAATGTCTATATAAACCGGAGGGTTTAGTCCATAGAGACAACAACAATCATACTCATAGGCTAGACTTCTAGGGTTTAGCCATTACGATCTCATGGTAGATCAACTCTTGTAATACTTGTATTCATCAAGATCAATCAAGCAGGAAGTAGGGTATTACCTCCAAAGAGAGGGCCCGAACCTGGGTAAACATCGTGTCCCCCGCCTCGTATTACCATTAGCCTTAGACGCACAGTTCGGGACCCCCTACCTGAGATCCGCCGGTTTTGACACTGACATGCATCTCGATCGCTACCAAACCAGACATCTTTCTAGAACAGTGTTACTCCGTTATTATGAACTTAATACTCTAGATGCATGTTGGATAGCGGTCGACATGTGGATTAACAGTAGTAGATGCAGGCAGGAGTCGGTCTACTTATCACGGACGTGATGCATCATAACTTTGCACTTTTCTATCAATTTCTCAATAGTAATTTGTTTACCCACCGTATGCTTTCTTTAAGAGAGAAGCCTCTAGTGAAACCTATGGCCCCCGGGTCTATTTTCCATCATATATTTTCAAATCTGTAAACCAAAAACGCAAAAATACCTCACTGAGTTTTATTTGCTTTTATTTTGTTTTACATTTTAGTAATCTTTTATATCTATCTCTATCATATCTCATCCTTGCAAGTGACTGTGAAGGGATTGATAACCCCTTTATCGCATTGGGTGCAAGTGTTTGATTGTTTGTGTAGGTGCATAGATTGGAGACTTGCTTGTACCTCCTACTGATTGATACTTTGGTTCTCAAACTGAGGGAAATACTTATCTCTACTTTGCTGCATCACGCTTTCCTCTTCAAGGGAAAAACCAACGCAAGCTCAAGAAGTACCAGGAAGAATTTCTAGCGCCGCTGCCGGGGAGGTTCTACATCAAGACTACCATGTACCCATCATAAACTCTCATCTCTTTCATTACATTATTTGCCATTTGCCTCTCTTTTTCCTCTCCCCCACTTCTAAAACATTTTCAAAAAAACCACAAAAATATTTTCCTTTTTATCCACCCTTCTTTTGTTCGTCTTTTCGGTTGCTTGTGTGCTAGATTACTCGCTTGTCACGATGACTCAAGAGAATACCAAGTTGTGTGACTTTTCCAACACTAATAATAATGATTTTATTAGTACTCCGATTGCTCCCTCCACTAGTGCAGAATCTTATGAAATTAATGCCGCTTTGTTTAATCTTGTTATGAAAGAACAATTCCGGCTTTCCTGAAGATGCTGCGTCCCATCTAAATACTTTCATTGAATTGTGTGATATGCAAAAGAAAAATATGTGGATAATGATATTGTTAAATTGAAGCTATTTCCGTTCTCACTACGACATCGTGCTAAAACTTGGTTTTCATCCTTGCCTAAAAGTAGTATTGATTCATGGAACAAGTGTAAAGATGTTTTTATTTCCAAGTATTTTCCTTCCGCTAAGATCATCTCCCTTAGGAATGATATAATGAATTTTAAGCAACTTGATCATGAACATGTTGCACAAAATTGGGAGAAGACTAAATTGATGATAAGAATTTGCCCTACTCATGGTTTAAGTTTGTGGATGATCACACACAATTTTTATGTGGGATTGAATTTTGCATCTAGAAATCTTTTGGATTCCGCCTAGCGGTGGTACTTTTATGGAAATTACATTAGGACAAGCTACTAAACTCTTAGATAATATTATGGCAAATTACTCTCAATGGCATACCGAAAGATCTTCCACTAGTAAGAAAGTGCATGCGATTGAAGAAATTAATACTTTGAGTGGAAAGATGGATGAACTAATGAAATTTGCTAGTAAGAGTGCTCCTATTTATCCTAATGATATGCCTTTGTCCACTTTGATTGAGAATAATAATGAATTTATGGATGTGAATTTTGTTGGTAGGAACAATTTTGGTAACAACGCGTATAGAGGTAATTTCAACCCTAGGCCATTTCCTAGTAATTCCTCTAATAATTATGGTAATTCCTACAACAATTCTTATTTAAATTGTAATAAAATACCCTCTGATCTTGAGAATAATATTAAAGATTTCATTAATTCTCAAAAGAATTTCAATGCTATGGTAGAAGACAAATTGCTTAAGATTGATGATTTGGCTAGGAACATTGATAAAATTTCTCTTGAGATTGATTGTTTGAAGATGAGATGTATGCCACCCAAGCATGATATTACTGAATCTCTAAAATCTATTAAAATATCTATGGATGAATGTAAATAAAGAACCGCTAGGATGCGTGCTCAACGAGATTGGTTTGTAAAAGTGTCTTCTTCTATTTCTTGTGATAATAATGATGAAGATCTTGAAGTGATTGCTGTGACTCCTACCGAATCTTTGTTTGCTAATATAAATCTTGATAAAGATGGGATTGGAGATGAGTCAACTTTAGCTAGAAGGCGTCCCAATGATTTGGAGTTTAAAGATCTGAATGAAATTTTTGATAGAAGTAGGGTTGGAGGGGTCATAACTTTAAGTAGCGATGAACCCACTTTTTGATTTCAAGGACTTTAATTATGATAATTGTTCTTTGATATATTGTATTTCCTTGTCGCAATCCATGTTGAATTCACCTCATGCTTATAATCAAAATAAAGCTTTTACTAAACATATTGTTGATGCTATGATGAAATCATTTGAAGAAAAACTTGAGTTTGAAGTTTCTATCCCTAGAAAGCTTTATGATGTGTGGGAACCTACTATTAAGATTAAATTAAAGATTATGAGTGCTTTTCTTTGTGTGATTTGGGTGCTAGCATTTCCACTATTCCGAAAACTTTATGTGATGTGCTCGGTTTCCATAAACTTGATGATCGTTCTTTGAATTTGCATCTAGCAGATTCCACTATTAAGAAACCTATGGGAAGGATTAATGATGTTCTTATTTTTGAAAATAGGAATTATGTGCCCGTGGATTTTATTGTGCTTGATATAGATTGCAATCCTACATGTCCTATTATTCTTGGTAGACCTTTCCTTAGAATGATTGGTGCAATTATTGATATGAAAGAAGGAAACATTAGATTTGAATTTCCGTTAAGGAAGGGCATGGCACACTTTCCAATAAATAAACTTAAGTTGCCATATTAATTTATGATGAGGGCCACTTATGGATTAAATACCAAAGATGACAATACCTAGATCATTGCAATATGCCTAGCTAGGGGCGTTAGCGCTTGTTGGGAGGCTACCCAATTTTTTTATTTTTACTTTTTTATTCCTGTTTTCCAATAAATATATCTTCTATCGTCTGGTTAGATGTGTTTTTATGTTTTAAATTAGTGTTTGTGTCAAGTAAGCCCTTTGGGATGATTTGGAAGATAGTTGATTTGATTTTGCTGAAAACCAGAAACTTTTACGTCCAGTAGAATAATTTTGATAATTCACAGGAACGTGATCTGCTTCTGAAATTCTTACACAAGATTTACATTCAAATTTCCTAGATTATCCTATTTTTCAGAATTTTTGGAGTTACATAAGTATATGAAGTTTCCTGATTACTACAGATTGTTATGTTTTAGGCAAATTCTGTTTTTATTGTGTTCTTTGCTTATTTTGATGAATCTATGGGTAGGGGGTATGAACCATGGGGAAGTTGGAATAAAGTATATAGAACACCATATTAAATTTAGAATGAGTTCACAACAGTACCTAAGTGGTGATTTGCTTTTTTTATACTAAAGGAGCTTATGAGTTTTCTCTTGAGTTTTGTGTTGTGAAGTTTTCAAGTTTTGGGTAAAGATTTGATGGACAACGGAATAAGGAGTGGAAAGAGCCTAAGATTGTGGATTCACAAGGCACCCCAAGGTAATATTCAAGGACAACCAAGCATCTACGCTTGGGGATGCCCCGGATGGCATCCGCTCTTTCGTCTTCAATCCATCGGTAAATTTACTTGAGGCTATATTTTTATTCACCACATGATATGTGTTTTGCTTGGAGCGTCTTGTATGATATGAGTCTTTGCCTTTTAGTTTGACACAATCATCCTTGTTGTACACACCTTCTGAGAGGGACGTGCACTAATCGTGAATTTACTAGAATACTCTATGTGCTTCACTTATTTCTTTTGAGCTAGGCAGTTTTACTCTACTCCTTCACTTATACCTTTTTAGAGCTTGAAGGTTGCTTTATTTTATAGAAATTGATGAATTCTCATGCTTCACTTATATTATTTTGAGAGTCTTAAACAACATGGTAATTTGTGTAGGTTATGAATTTAGTCCTACTATGATGGGCATCCAAGAGGGATATAATAAAAACTTTCATAGAGAGTGCATTGAATATATGAGAAGTTTGATTCCTTACATTTGTTTTGAGATATAAAGATGGTGATATTAGAGTCATGCTAGGGAGTAATTGTGGATTGGTAGAAATACTTGTGTTAAAGTTTGTGATTCCCGTAGCATGCACGTAAGGTGAACCGTTATGTGATGAAGTCGGAGCATGATTTATTTTTTCATTGCCATCCTTTGTGTGGAGGTCGGGATCGCGCGATGGTTAACTCCTACCAACCCTTCCCCTAGGAGCATGCGTGTAGTACTTTGTTTCAATAGCTAATAGACTTTTGCAATAAGTATGTGAGTTCTTTATGACTAATGTTGAGTCCATGGATTATACGCACTCTTACCCTTCCACCATTGCTAGCCTCTCTTGTACCGCGCAACTTTTGCCGGTGCATTAAACCCATCATATATCCTTCCCCAAAAAAGCCACCATACCTTCCTATTATGGCATTTCCATAGCCATTCTGAGATATATTGCCATGCAACTTCCATCGTTCCATTTATTATGACACGCACCATCATTGTCATATTGTTCTCATATGCATGAGGCATTCATATAGAGTCATATTTTTATTCTAGTATCGAGTTGTAATTCTTGAGTTGTAAGTAAATAAAAGTGTGACGATCATCATTATTAGAGCATTGTCCCATGTGAGGAAAGGATGATGGAAGCTATGATTCCCTCACAAGTTGGGATGAGTCTCCGGACTTAAAAAAATAAAAGATGCCAAAGAAGCCCAAATAAAATAAAAGAGGCCAAAGAAGCCCAAAAAAGAGAAAAAGGAGAGAGAGAAAAAGGAAAAAAATGAGAGAAAAAGAGAGAAGGGACAATGTTACTATCATTTTCCACACTTGTGCTTCAAAGTAGCACCATGATCTTCTTGATAGAGAGTCTCCTATGTTGTCACTTGCATATACTAGTGGGAATTTTTCATTATATAACTTGGCTTGTATATTCCAATGATGGGCTTCCTCAAATTGCCCTAGGTCTTCATGAGTAAGCTAGTTGGATGCACACCCACTTAGTTTCTTTTTGAGCTTTCATACACTTATAGCTCTACTGCATCCGTTGCATGGCAATCCCTACTCACTTGCATCGATATCAATTGATGGGCATCTCCATAGCCTATTAATTTGCCTAGTTGATGTGAGACTTTCTCCTTATTTTTGTCTTCTCCACAACCACCATATCATATTCCACCTATAGTGCTATATCCATGGCTCACGCTCATGTATTGCGTGAAAGTTGAAAAAGTTTGAGAACATAAAAGTATGAAACAATTGCTTGGCTAACACCGGGGTTGTGCATGATGAAATACTTTGTGTGATGAAGATGGAGCATAGCGAGATAATATGATTTTGTAGGGATAACTTTCTTTGGCCATGTTATTTTGAGAAGACATGATTGCTTTATTAGTATACTTGAAGTATTATTGTTTCTATGTCAATATTAAACTTTTGTTTTGAATTGTCGGCGTTCTGGGAACTGTTGTCCCCAGACTTGCCTGCCTGCGGCCTATGGCGTGGCTCAAAGGGGGCACCAGCACAGCCCATCTTCATCAACACAGGCTCAAGACCCTCGCGAGGGGCCAAGCCTCGCGGGGCGGACGACAAGGAGCTTCCTCAGGCACGGCCTCATCAGGCTGGCTCACAAGGAGGCGGAGAGTTCAAGGCGGGGTACCTCGCGAGGTGCCCATGACGCAAGCCATGATGACCAAGGGCGCCAGACGGGCGCCTGCCCGCGCAGTGTCCTCCTTTCCTCTTTGGTGCAAAGGGAGCAAGCGCAGATGAGAGTGTCAAGCAAAGGCGTCCATTTCGATGCAACAAGACCAAGACCAGTCCAACGGCAGGATGGAGGTCACCGTGGAGCCCAAGCCGGCGTTACCGCCAGAGCCTTTGATAGGCGAGGACCAACTTTAGTCAGGATAAGTGTACCCGCTGTTCCCCTTCAAAATGGCCAATTGTTGGCGCCCTTCCTGCTCAATATTTGGGAAGAGGCCCAGGGCCTTTGCCTATAAATAGGACTAGCCACCCCCAGGGTAGAGGCATCGAGATCATCATCAGGTAGCTGGCATACATCTAGGATAGAAAGAGAGAGATAAGGCGACTGAGCTCCTCCTAGCAGTTCATTGCACCAGCCAAGAATAGACCCTCGCGAGGCTGTTCTTCCTTGTATTGTTCATCATCAGCCCAAGAGGCAATCCACCACACCACACACTGGAGTAGGGTATTACACCACAATGGTGGCCTGAACCAGTATAAACCCTGTGTCTCTTGTGTTGATCTTTTCGTAATTTAGGTCCTAGCGATTCGGTGAGGAACAAGTAGGTAGAGGGCGTAATCTCCGCGCGCACCCCAGTGTTTGAACCTCAAGGGTCTGCCGGAACCCGAAATCTGACATTTGGCGCGCCAGGTAGGGGTGCGCCGGAATTCGTCTCCCGTCGCCCTGTTCTTCTCCGACCATCGCGTCTATGTCAGACGCTCATCGGGCCCGCACTGAGCGTCGGGCCGCCCTCGCTTCCCGCATCGCCCAGACGGCCCCCGTCGGCGGGCGCCCCCGTCGTTCCCCGTCACCTGCCGTCAACGCCGCCACCGGCCCGGCGGGGAACGAGCAGCAAGCATCGTCCCAACACCCATCCACGAGGCGAGACGGCCGCACTGCTACACCCTCGCTCACCCCTGCTGGTTCTTCATCTCGTGCGCCCCGCGCGGCCATGGAGGCTCGAGCTGCACTCATCGCGGCAAACGAGCTCCTATGCTACCGCCCAATCGACGACGTCTACGACGAATGGCTCGACCAAGTCGCCGATCTCGTCCGCGCCGCTGGGGGCTCCCCCGCGCCGTCCTTCTCGCTGCACCGCGCCCCGCCCTGCGCGGGCAACGAAGCTCCTGGGGCGCCTCAGCCGCCTCCCCTTCGAGAAGGCGCCCTGGCTCCAAGGCACGCGGCCCCTGAGAGGAACCCGCTCCGTCAGGCGCCAGCGCGGCAGGAGTAGAGCTGCCAAGAGGTCCCACGCCCCCGAGAGGCTGCTCGAGCGCTCCCTGCTCCGGCTCGTCCCGACCACGCTCCTGCTCCAGCACGTCAAGACCCCGCGCTGCTCCCAGTTGCAGCGCATGGGGACCCACGGGACCAAGCTCTTCGTCACCCAAGGCCTCCCGTGGCCACAGCGGGCTGCCGGGCCTTCACCCCCGAGCTACGCAGCGTCGCGTGGCCCGGCAAGTTCAAGCCGGACCTGCCTCCCTGCTACGACGACATGTCTGACCTTGCAGAGTTCCTCCAGCTCTACGAGCTGGGCATTGAGGCCGCCAACGGAGACGAGAAGGTCATGGCGAACTGGTTTCCCATGGCGCTCAAGGACGGGGCCCGCACCTGGCTCCTAAATCTGGCACCAGGCACGATCTCCTCCTGGGACGAGATGCGCACCCGCTTCATCGCCAACTTCCAGGGTACTCGCGGCCGGCCACCCGCCGTGAGCGACATGCGCCGTATCAAGCAGCAGCCAGGGGAAACCCTGCAGAAGTACATCCAGTGCTTCAACAACGCGCGCCTCAAGATCCCCAAGGTGACCGAGGAGGCCATCATCTCAGCCTTCTTTGACGGCGTGTACGACGTCAAGATGAAGGAGGAGCTGGCGATGCATGAAGACCTGTGCACCTCCTTGGAGCTGTTCAACTTGGCGACCAAGTGCGCCAGGGCTGAGGAGGGGCGCCTCTCCCTCCTCGAGCTGCCTGCCGCAGACCCAGAAGAGAAGAAGCCCAAGGCCAAGGACGTGAAGCGCAAGGGGGCTGCCGTGCTCGCGGTAGAGCCAGACACCAAGCGAGGCAGAGATCAGCCCGAACCCTCCAAGGGCAGTCGGTACTGTGTGTACCATGACCTCCACACCCATAACACCAATGAATGCCAAGAGCTCCGGGCCGTGCGTGAAGGAAGGGTCGGCCGACGTCCCGACCGCAACGACCAGGGTTACGGCCAGGGAGGAGGAAGGAACGCATGATGCTGGGAAGACCGCGGCCCACGCCAAGGGTGCCGCGACCAACCTCGCGAGGATCGCTGGCAGGACCCGCCTCGCGAGGGAGGCTGGAGGGATCAGCCTCGCGAGGATCGCCCACAAGGGAACGCAGGCCTCCCTCCGCTGCCGCCGCAGCCAAGAAGAAACAAGGACCGTCATCAGGACGAGGGGGCTGGGGGCTTCCAGGAGCCACGCGCGATCGCCGGCATCCTGGGCGGAGCTCAAGCCCCAGCCTCTTAGCGCATCTTCAAGCAGTTCGCCCGCAAAGTAAATGCAGCCCTTCCCAAGCTCGAGGCCACACGCCCTCTCAAGTGGTCGGCATGCGCCATCACGTTCAGCTCTGCGGATCAGCTCAAGTGCGCGGCTACAGCCGGAGTCCTCCCGATGCTTTGTTCCCCGATCATCAGCAACGTGCTAGTCACCAAGACCCTCATCGATGGCGGGGCAGGACTCAACGTCCTGTCTGTGAAAATGTTCAACAATCTCCAAGTGCCCTACAATCAGCTTCAGCCAACCAAGCCTTTCTCCGGAGTCACCGACAGCTCCACGGTCCCGATCGGACATGTTCGCCTCCCTGTCACCTTCAGGGCACGCGACAACTACCGCACCGAGCTCATTGACTTCAACGTCGCCCACATTCGCCTGCCGTACAATGCCATCCTCGGGTACCCAGCGCTGGCCAAGTTCATGGCCGTAACCCACCACGGCTACAACATCCTCAAGATGCCAGGAAGTGGCAGAGTCATCACGGTGCCCTGCGAAGAGAGAGACGCAGTGTGCTCCCTGGAGCGAGCCTTTCAGGCCGCGTCACTGGAAGACCCAGACTGCGAAAGTAGGAGGCTTCCTGAGGCCGCCCCCAAGAAGAAGAAGACATCATCCGGCCCGGCCCCTTAGGAGGCAGGCCCCTCAGGGCCCGCGCCTGCTCAGGGGGAACCTCCTTCTATCGCATAGGGAGGCGCGCCCGGCGCCCCCCTCAGGCAGGGCTTGGGGGCTCTCCCCTGGAGGGCCGCCGACCTCGCCAAGGTCACGAGGGACGCGCTTGGGCACCATGTGGAGGCGTGTTTCAAGGCATGTTTCCCTCAAGAAGGAGCAAGGCAAGGAGGGCCAAACCCTCAGGAGTTCGTTAGCAAGGCCATTCAGGAGCTACAGGAGTCAAGAGTCATGAAAGGCGGCCGCCGCCTACCCACTGTGGGCCCCCATCCAGGCGAGGATGGTGGGCTGCGCGTTTGCATCGACATACCAGGGCTCAACCAAGCCGCGTCTCAGGAGCGCCTCTGGCCTTCGCAAGTGGGACGCTGCGAGGGTCCGCCCCACAGCTACGTTCACATGCCTTATGGCTTGCCGAACGCGGCTGCTGCATACCAGCGCCTCATGAGGGCCATCCTGGAGGCTCAAAAGGTTAGGCGTTCCGCAGCCCTGGTGGAGATGGAGATGGTCCGCGAGGAGCCACCAGCGCCTCCGGAGCCTCCCGAGGCCCCAGGGCCTGGGGGCTCGTGAGGATCGGCCCCCGCAGCCCACCGAGTCTACTACATCAACACCCCTTCGTCTTCAGCATCACCAGGTGACATCTTTCAAGTTTCATTTCCAGCTGGGAGCGCCCTCAGGGCCGCCTTATTCCCAGGCCACGTGGGCCCGTCCCTGCGGAATGTATCCCTTTTATTTCATGTTCTTAGCTTACTCTGCTGGGGGCGCCCCTCGGGCTGCATTATCCCCAAGCCGCTCGGGTCAGACCCAGTGGCATGTACCCCTTTTGCATTTATCTTAGGGCCATGCTTTCGACCCATCATGCTTGTTATTTGGTGCCTGTTCATGGTACCTTTTCTTTTTGGATGTCGAAAGCTTTCGTGTTAAAGGGGGGGGGGATGCCTGAGCATCGCGACTCAGGGCTCCTACCAGCTCTCCGGCCCTCACCCTCTGGTCTTGTCCACAGCATCGCGACCTGACATACCAGCGACGGCTGAGACCAGCCCGAGAGCCGGGACCCGAGGACGTAGAGTTTTGACATCTAACCCAGCTTGCGCGTTAAAGGGGGGGTGCCTGAGCATCACGACTCAGGGCTCCTACCGGCTCTCCGGCCCTCACCCTCTGGTCTTGTCCATGGCATCGCGACCTAGCATACCAGCGACGGCTGAGACCAGCCCGAGAGCTAGGACCCGAGGACGTAGAGTTTCGACATCTAACCCAGCTTGCGTGTTAAAGAGGGGGTGCCTGAGCATCGCGACTCAGGGCTCCTACTGGCTCTCCGGCCCTCACCCTCTGGTCTTGTCCACGGCATCGCGACCTGGCATACCAGCGACGGCTGAGACCAGCCCGAGAGCCGGGACCTGAGGACATAGAGCACCGGCATCTAGCCAAATTTGCAGGAACACACTCCAAGGTAAGGCCCAGAGCCAGGCGCAACCCGCCTTGAGGTAGGGCCCCGTGAGTCCCGCGCTGGCTCACGGGTGCCCAGATACACCTTGTCAAGCCCTACCGTGCCGACCACGTGTCAGGGCGGGGCTGTATACGCCCCGGGGGCTCCTCCTGGAGGGGAGCCCCCTCCCACGCACCA
This sequence comes from Triticum dicoccoides, assembly GCF_002162155.2. Classification (NCBI taxonomy): domain Eukaryota; kingdom Viridiplantae; phylum Streptophyta; class Magnoliopsida; order Poales; family Poaceae; genus Triticum; species Triticum dicoccoides. Next base: position 528,395,440 of record NC_041391.1, on the reverse strand, counting down.
GTGGAAGCACCATGCTCCGCGCTGGCTGACGACACTGCCGAGGAGTGGCTATGCCCATACACATACGGAAGCGCTATGCTCCGCGCTGGTGATAAACAACTAAGGGTGGCCCCCGGGCCGCATCAACCTCAGGGAGCCTAGAGCTCAGTGTCTAGCTTCAACGCAACGCCTCCCCTCGGGAGTGCCGCGCGAGGGGGCTGGGCACGGGGGCTACGCCTGGGTCACGCCCAGATGCATGCCACCTAGCCAGGCCCCCCGGGCCTGGTTCGTCGCACGTCCCTCCCCGAGCGGAGCCAAGGTATGAAGGCCGTTTGAGCGTCAAGGGGGACTCCTGAGCATCGCGACTCAGGAGCCTAACTGGTCACGTAGCCCCTCACTCCTTAGTTCCGAAAGGCTAACGATGGTTGAGGCATGCGCGGGGCCGGGCTCTGCAAACGTAGAACGGTAGATCCACCCGCATCTCACCTCCCTAAGGAGTCACCCCCACATCTCAGCTCCCTACTTGTTGTTCGAGCGCCAAGGGGGACTCCTGAGCATCGTGACTCAGGAGCCTAACTTGTCACGTAGCCCCTCACTCCTTGGTCCCATCCTGGTTTCCGGTCGGGGCTAACGGCGGCTGAGGTATGCGCGGGGCCGGGCTCTGCCGGCGTAGAACATAAGCAAGTAGGAAGGAAATAGCGCAAATTCCAAGGAATTCAAAAGCAAATATTACAGTCCATACTGTTATCGCATCACCAAATGCAAGTTTTAACGCCTCCCCGAGGCATGATACATGTGCAGGAATTAAAAGCAGGATGGGAGCCATGATGGAGTCACTTGCCGGCGGTGGAGCTGCGCGGAGCGGGTTCGCCTTGTGGAGCTGCAGGGCTGGCAACGCTCCATTTCGGCCTGGTGCTGAAGGCCCGGAACTTCCCCAGCAGAGCCTCCGCACGACCCTTCACGGCCTCAACAGCGGTAGCGGCGTGCTCGCTGTTCGCTGGCTCCAGCAGGCTGTCGAAGTCGACGTTGGGGTCGCGAAGATAGATGTGGGTGAAGACCCGCGTTAGCGCCACAGAAGACAAGACGCGTGCCTCGGCCTCAGCCGTAGGGCCGAGGCCAAGGGTGACATCTTCAAGAGCATGAACCAGGAAGGGAAGTAGCTTGGCGGGGCCGTCCTCCTCGCCGGCCAGCGGGCTCTCCAGGCCGCTCTCATAAAGCGTCTTCAGTGAAGCGCGAGCCTTCTCCTCCATCTCCGCAAAGGCCACGCGATCCTCGGCAAGAACCCGTGCCTTGCCGTCCAGCTCAACCTTCCTCGCCTCCAGCTCTTGCTCCAGCGCGCCTAGGCGGTCACGGCGCTTCTTGAGCTTGGCGTCCCGGTCCTTGACGGCCGCCTCGCGAGCCTTCATGCCTTCCTCCTGCTCTTGACGAAGGCGGGTCTCCTCGGCGAGCCGGTCCTGCGGGCCCTTCAGCTCGCTCTCCAGCGCCTCGCAGCGACCTCGGGCATTAGCCACCTCCCCCAAGGCAGCGTCGCGGGCAGCCTTCGCCCCAAGGACGGCTTGCTTCTCCTTGTCGCAGGCCGTCGAAGCCTGGACCAACGCCGCCCGAATTGAAGCATCGGAGCGAATCCAGCCAGAAGCTAGCTCCAAGCGCTCGGCCACCAAATGAGGGTCGACGCCCAGAAGATCCTGCCGCAGACGGTCCAGTTTGGCAACAGCGCGATCCAGAATAGTGGTTGGAGAAGCAGCAGTCGGAGGAGTAGGAGGAGAAGACGGTAGCGTGACCACAACATCCTGAGGCAGAGCCTGCTGCGCCCCAACGGCTGTGATGGCGGCATCAGGCAAGGGCACCTCGGGAATCGCTTGGGCCATGAGGGCTGAGCTCGCGCCAACCGGCTCAGCCAGGCCTCGCGAGGGCGCCCGGGTAGGAGAGGCCCGTGCGTCACGCTCATCCTCTTTCGCGGGCAGAGGCGCTGCCACGGATGGAACCTCAGGAGCCCCCTTCAGCTTCTTTGCAGAGGGTGCCAGCCTAGTCGGGAGATACGAGCGTCAAGCCTCAGCAACAAGACAATAAACAAGACAGGAATCAAGCACTTATAGGTCATCTCTTGTGGGCTCGAGTAGCCTCCGGCCGTACTTGAAGCCTGAGAGCCGGCTGCAAGGGTCAGCCTCAAGGAGCCCGGGAGCAGGAGACGCGCCTGCGGATCGTTTCGGGGCTGGGGCAGACCCGCGGGGGATCAGCCCGGTCTGGTCCTTCTTCGGGATCGGGGGAAGGCTCCCGCCGCCCTGCTCATCATCATCCTCGTCGTCATCGCTCAGAGAGAGGCGGAGGGCGCGAGACCTGCGCCGGAGGGAGGGAGCCCTTGACTCTGCCTCGGAGTCAGCCCCCTCTTCCCGCTCCCCTCCTTCCTTCTCTTCTCTGGAGTCGCGAGAGGACACGTCCACCGGGTCCTCAGGAGCCTCCACGGGCACGGCCCCGTCCCCATTGAAGGCGGGCATGGGCCCCACCACTTGTTCCCAGTCCTCGCGGAGGAACAGGGGAGTAGGAGCGCCCTCCAACCTCGCCACGTCGCCCCCAACCAAAGACTGGAGAACTGCAGCCAGATCCTCATCGGCCAAGACTGCGGGGCTTGGGTGAGGCCTCCACATCGGAAGCGAGTATTGGCGGAGCGGAGCCAGCTGGTGCTCCAAGAACTCCCTCAGCAGCGATGCACCAGTCAGTTTCGCCGCCGCCATGCTGGCTCGCCTCAGATCCACGTCCATCTTCTCCAACACCGGCTTCGCATGAGGATCCACAAGTTGTACTCGGGACCAGTCGTCGGAGCTCACGGGGTGCCCCGAGGGCAGGATCAGCCGAGAGTGGATGCGCCCAGCATCCACCAAGACCCACTTGCTCCTGAAGCCCTCGATCCTTTTCCTAGGATTCGAAATGGCGATGGAGCTGCCGTATGCGACGAAGCTCGCACACGCAGAGACGGAACCACGACAGGTCCGGAGGGAGAAGTAGTGGCGCAGCAAGGCCACTGAGGGCTTCACCCCTATGTGAGCCTCACAATAATAGGCGAAGATTGCCAGAAGAAGGACGGAGTTGGGATGGAGGTGCAAAGCTTGAAGGTTATAGTGGCGGAGGACAGAGAAGAATAACTCAGAAAAGGGAGGCACCAGACCGGCGACAATGGCGCTCACGAAGAGCGGATAGAAGGTGCTCCCTTGACCTTCAGGGAGGGCAGAGCCGACCTTGAACACCTTCGCCCCATCGATGCCCTGCGCCGCTGCCATATGGCGCACCCGGGCAAGGCTCGCCTCTGACACATTCGGCGGGTCGAAGGCGGACGAGTACCAAGCTCCGGCCGGGGCTTGGCGAGGCGCCATGTCAAGCTAGGGTGCGTGGACGGAGTAGATCTGAAGATTTCAGAGGTGGGGAGGAGAAGCGCAAGAAAGCGGATCTGAGCAGCAACTGGAGAAAGCAAAGAAGGTAAGGGGCAGGTGCCGCTCCTTTATCAACTCGCGCGGTTGCAGAGGCGCCCACATCCAATCAACCGCCACGTGGTGCCCAAGGCCGCAGGCTGTTAGGGCCCGTGATGCTTTGCACTTGCCCTTTCGCCTCTCTGCTCGGCCAAGTCCGGGCGCGCCGTGGGCCCGGGGGCTACTGTCGGCGTTCTAGGAATGGGGGTCCCCAGACTTGCCTACCTGCGGCCTACGGCGTGGCTCAAAGGGGGGCCTAGCACAGCCCATCTTCATCAACACACGCTCAAGACCCTCGCGAGGGGCCAAGCCTCGCGGGGCGGACGACAAGGAGCTTCCTCAGGCATGGCTTGTTGGAAATATGCCCTAGAGGCAATAATAAATTGGTTATTATTATTATATTTCCTTGCTCATGATAATCGTTTATTATCCATGCTATAATTGTATTGATAGGAAACTCAGATACATGTGTGGGTACATAGACAACACCATGTCCCTAGTAAGCCTCTAGTTGACTAGCTCGTTGATCAACAGATGGTTACAGTTTCCTGACCATGGACATTGGATGTCATTGATAACGGGATCACATCATTAGGAGAATGATGTGATGGACAAGACCCCAATCCTAAGCCTAGCACAAAGATCGTAGTTCATATGCTAAAGCTTTTCTAATGTCAAGTATCATTTCCTTAGACCATGAGATTGTGCAACTCCCGGATACCGTAGGAATGCTTTGGGTGTACCAAACGTCACAACATAACTGGGTGGATATAAAGGTGCACTACAGGTATCTCCGAAAGTGTCTGTTGGGTTGGCACGAATCGAGACTGGGATTTGTCACTCCGTGTAAATGGAGAGGTATCTCTGGGCCCACTCGGTAGGACATCATCATAATGTGCACAATGTGACCAAGGGGTTGATCACGGGATGATGTGTTACGGAACAAGTAAAGAGACTTGCCGGTAACGAGATTGAACAAGGTATCGGGATACCGACGATCGAATCTCGGGCAAGTACAATACCGCTAGACAAAGGGAATTGTATACGGGATCGATTGAGTCCTTGACATTGTGGTTCATCCGATGAGATCATCGTGGAACATGTGGGAGCCAACATGGGTATCCAGATCCCGCTGTTGGTTATTGACCGGAGAACGTCTCGATCATGTCTACATGTCTCCCGAACTCGTAGGGTCTACACACTTAAGGTTCGATGATGCTAGGGTTATAAAGGAAGTTTGTATGTGGTTACCGAATGTTGTTCGGAGTCCCGGATGAGATCCCGGACGTCACGAGGAGTTCCGAAATGGTCCGGAGGTAAAGATTTATATATGGGAAGTTCTGTTTTGGTCACCGGAAAAGTTTCGGGTTTTATCGGTAACATACCGGGACCACCGGGAGGGTCCCGGGGTCCACCAAGTGGGGCCACCGGCCCCGGAGGGCTGCATGGGCCAAGTGTGGGAGGGGACCAGCCCCAGGTGGGCTGGTGCGCCCCCCACAAGGGCCCAAGGCGCCTAGGGTTTGGGGAGGGGGCGCCCCACCTTGCTTGGGGGGCAAGTTTCCCCCTCTCCACCCCTTGGCCGCCCCCTAGATGGGATCTAGGGCTGGCCGCCGCCCCCTAGGGGTGGAAACCTAGGTGGGGGCGCAGCCCCCTCTCCCCCTATATATAGTGGAGGCATAGGAGCAGCCCAAGACATGAGTTTCTTCTCATGTTGGCGCAACCCTACCTCTCTTTCTCCTCATATCTCGCGGTGCTTGGCGAAGCCCTGCTAGACTACCACGCTCCTCCATCACCACCACGCCGTTGTGCTGCTGCTGGATGGAGTCTTCCTCAACCTCTCCCTCTCACCTTGCTGGATCAAGGCATGGGAGACATCACCGGGCTGTACGTGTGTTGAACGCGGAGGTGCCGTCCGTTCGGCACTAGGATCTCCGGTGATTTGGATCACGATGAGTACGACTCCTTCAACCCCGTTCTCTTGAACGCTTCCGCTTAGCGATCTACAAGGGTATGTAGATGCACTCTCCTTCCCCTCGTTGCTGGTCTCTCCATAGATAGATCTTGGTGACACGTAGGAAAATTTTGAATTTCTGCTACGTTCCCCAACAGTGGCATCATGAGCTAGGTCTATTGCGTAGATTCTTTGCATGAGTAGAACACAAAGTAGTTGTGGGCATTGATGTTTTTCAATATGCTTGCCGTTACTAGTCCAATCTTGTTTCGGCGGTATTGTGGGATGAAGCGGCCTGGACCGACCTTACACGTACACTTACGTGAGACAGGTTCCACCGACTGACATGCACTTGGTGCATAAGGTGGCTAGCGGGTGCCAGTCTCTCCCACTTTAGTCGGAACGGATTCGATGAAAAGGGTCCTTATGAAGGGTAAATAGCAATTGGCATATCACGTTGTGGTTTTTGCGTAGGTAAGAAACGTTCTTGCAAGAAACCCATAGCAACCACGTAAAACATGCAAACAACAATTAGAGGACGTCTAACTTGTTTTTGCAGGGTATGCTATGTGATGTGATATGGCCAAAAAGAATGCGATGAATGATATGTGATGTATGCGATTGATCATGTTCTTGTAATAGGAATCACGACTTGCATGTCGATGAGTATGACAACCGGCAGGAGCCATAGGAGTTGTCTTATTTTATTGTATGACCTGCGTGTCAATGAACAACGCCATGTAATTACTTTACTTTATTGCTAACCGGTAGCTATAGTAGTAGAAGTAATAGTTGGCGAGACAACTTCATGAAGACACGATGATTGAGATCATGGTGTCATGCCGGTGAAGATGATGATCATGGAGTCCCGAAGATGGAGATCAAAAGGAGCAAAATGATATTGGCCATATCATGTCACTATTTGATTGCATGTGATGTTTATCATGTTTATACATCTTATTTGCTTAGAACGACGGTAGTAAATAAGATGATCCCTCATTAAAATTTCAAGAAAGTGTTCCCCCTAACTGTGCACCGTTGCGAAAGTTCGTCGTTTTGAAGCACCACGTGATGATTGGGTGTGATAGATTCTTATGTTCACATACAATGGGTGTAAGCCAGATTTACACACGCGAAACACTTAGGTTAACTTGACGAGCCTAGCATGTACAGACATGGCCTCAGAACACAAGAGACCGAAAGGTCGAGCATGAGTCGTATAGTAGATACGATCAACATGAAGATGTTCACCGATGATGACTAGTCCGTCTCACGTGATGATCGGACACGGCCTAGTTGACTCGGATCATGTCATCACTTAGATGACTAGAGGGATGTCTATCTGAGTGGGAGTTCATGAGATGAACTTAATTATCCTGAACATAGTCAAAAGATCTTTGCAAATTATGTCGTAAGCTCGCGCTTTAGTTCCACTGTTTAGATATGTTCCTAGAGAAAATATAGTTGAAAGTTGACAGTAGAAATTATGCGGACAGTAGAAAGCTTATGTCCTTAATGGACCGCTCAGTGTGTAGAACCCCAAACGTCGTCTGTGGATGTTGCGAACATCGGACATACACGTTTTGATAACTACGTGATAGTTCAGTTAAACGGTTTAGAGTTGAGGCACCAAAGACGTTTACGAAACTTCGCGGAACATATGAGATGTTTCGAGGGATGAAATTGGGATTTCAGGCTCGTGCTCACGTCAAGAGGTATAAGACCTCCGACGATTCTCTTAGCCTGCAAACTAAGGGAGAAAAGCCTAATCGTTGAGCTTGTTCTCAGATTGTCTGAGTGCAACAATCACTTGAATCGAGTGGGAGTTGATCTTCCAAATGAGACAGTGATGTTTCTCCAAAGTCATTGCCATCGAGCTGCTAGAGCTTCGTGATGAACTATAACAAATCAGGGATAGATAAGATGATCCTTGAGGTATTCGCGATGTTTGACACCGCGAAAGTAGAAATCAAGAAGGAGCATCAATTGTTGATGGTTGGTGAAACCACTAGTTTCAAGAAGGGCAAGGGCAAGAAGGGATACTTCATGAAACGGCAAATCAGCTGCTGCTCTAGTGAAGAAACCCAATGTTGAACCCAAACCCGAGACTAAGTGCTTCTGTAATAAGGGGGAACAGCCACTGGAGCAAAATTATCCTAGATACTTGGTAGATGAGAAGGCTGGCAAAGTCGATAGAAGTATATTGGATATACATTATGTTAATGTGTACTTTACTAGTACTCCTAGTAGCACCAGGGTATTAAGATACCGGTTCGGTTGCTAAGTGTTAGTAACTCGAAATAAAAGAGCTACGGAATAAACGGAGACTAGCTAAAGGTGAGCTGACGATATGTGTTGGAAGTGTTTCCAAGTTTGATGTGATCAAACATCGCACGCTCCCTCTACCATCAAGATTAGTATTAAACCTGAATAATTGTCATTTGGTGTTTGCGTTGAGCATAGACATGATTGGATTATGTCTATCGCAATACGGTTATTCATTTAAGGAGAATAATGGTTACTCCACTTATTTGAATAATACCTTCAATGGTCTTGCACCTAAAGGAATGGTTTATTGAATCTCGATCGTAGTGATACACATTTTCATGCCAAAAATATAAGAGAGTAATGATAGTACCACCTACTTGTGGCACTGCCATGTAAGTCATATTGGTATAAAACGCATGAAGAAGCTCCATGTTGATGGATCTTTGGACTCACTCATTTTTGAAAAGTTTGAGACATGCGAACCATGTCTATTGGTGTATACGCATGAAGAAACTCCATGCAGATGGATCGTTTTGACTCACTTGATTTTGAATCATTTGAGATATGCAAATCATACCACATGGGCAAGATGACTAAAAAGCCTCGTTTTTCAGTAAAATGGAACAAGACAGCAACTTGTTGGAAGTAACACATTTTGATGTGTGCAGTCCAATGAGTGCTGAGGCATGCAGTGAATATCGTTATGTTCTTACTTCACAGATGATTCGAGTAGATGTTGAGTATATTTACTTGATGAAACACAAGTCTGAATTATTGAATGGTTCAAGTAATTTCAGAGTGAAGTTGAAGATCATCGTGACAAGAGGATAAACTTTCTATGATATGATCATAGAGATGAGTATCTGAGTTACAAGCTTTGGCACGCAATTAAGACATTGTGGAAATTGTTTCACAATTAATACCGCCTGGAACACCATAGTGTGATGGTGTGTCCGAACATCATAGTTGCACCCTATTGGATATGGTGCGTACCATGATGTCTCTTATCGAATTACCACTATCGTTCATGGGTTAGGCATTAGAGACAACCGCACTCACTTTAATAGGGTACCACGTAATTCCGTTGAGACGACACCGTTTGGAGAAACCTAAGTTGTCGTTTTTTAAAAGTTTGGGGCTGCGATGCTTATGTGAAAAAGTTTCAGGTTGATAAGCTCGAACCCAAAGCGGATAAAATGCATCTTCATAGGACACCCAAAACAGTTGGGTATACCTCCTAATTCAGATCCGAAAGCAATAGGGATTGTTTCTTGAATCGGGTCCTTTCTCGAGGAAAGGTTTCTCTCGAAAGAATTGAGTGGGAGGATGGTGGAGACTTGATGAGGTTATTGAACCGTCACTTCAACAAGTGTGTAGTAGGGCACAAGAAGTTGTTCCTGTGGCACCTAAACCAATTGAAGTGGAAGCTTATGATAGTGATCATGAAGCTTCAGATCAAGTCACTACCGAACCTCGTAGGACGACAAGGACGCGTACTGCTTCGGAGTGGTACGGTGATCCTGTCTTGAAGGTCATGTTGCTAGACAACAATGAACCTACAAGCTATGGAGAAACGATGGTGGGCCCATATTCTGACAAATGGTTAGAAGCCATGAAATCCAAGATAGGATCCATGTATCATAACAAAGCATGGACTTTGGTGGACTTGCCCGATGATCGGCAAGCCATTGAGATAAATGGATCTTTAAGAAGAAGACGGACGTGGACAGTAATGTCACGTCTATGAAGCTCGACTTGTGGCGAAGAGTTTTTCACAAGTTCAAGAAGTTGACTACGATGAGATTTGCTCATCCGTAGCGATGCTTAAAGTCCGTCGGAATCATGTTAGCACAAGCTGCATTTATGAAATCTGGCATATGGATGTCAAAACAAGTTTCCTTACCAGTTTTCGTAAGGAAAGGTTGTATGTGATACAATTAGAAAGGCTTTGTCGATCCTAAGGATGCTAAAAGGTATGCTAGCTCCAGCGATCCTTCTAAGGACTGGAGTAAGCATCTCGGAGTTGGAATGTACGCTTTGATGAGATGATCAAAAAAATTTGGGCTTATACAAAGTTTATGAGAAACTTGTATTTCCAAAGAAGTGAGTGGGAGCACTATAGAATTTCTGATGAGTATATGTTGTTGACATGTTGATGATCAGAAATGATGTAGAATTTTCTATAAAGCATATAGGGTTATTTGAAAAGTGTTTTTCAATAGAAAACCTGGATTAAGCTACTTGAACATTGAGCATCAAGATCTATGAGGATAGATCAAAAATGCTTAATGGTACTTTCAAATGAGCATATACCTTGACATGATCTTGAAGGTGTTCAAGATGGATCAGTCAAAGAAGGAGTTATTGCCTGAGATGTAAGGTATGAAGTTAAGAGTTAAAGCTCGACCACGGTAGAAGCGAGAGAAAGGATGAATGTCATCCCCTATGCTTCAGTCGTAGGCTCTACAGTATGCTATGCTAAGTACCGCACCTGATGTGTGCCTTGCCACATGTCTGGCAAGAGGGTACAAAGGTGATCAAGGAGTGGATCACCAGATAGCGGTCAAAATTATCCTTAGAGGAATAAGGATTTGTTTCTCGATTATGGAGGTGATAAAGAGTTCGGTGTAAAGGGTTACGACGATGCAAGCTTTAACACCTATCCGAATGACTCTGAGTAGCAAACCGGATACGTATAGTGGAGCGACCATTTGGAAAAGCTCCAAGTGGAGCGTGGAAGCAGCATTTACAATATGACATAGAGAATTGCAAAGTACATACAGATCTGAATACTGCAGATCCGTTGACTAAAACTTCTCTCACAAGGAAAACATGATCAAACCCCAGAACTCATTGAGTCTTAATCACATGGTGATGTGAACTAGTTTAGTGACACTAGTAAACTCTTTGGATGTTGGTCACATGGCGATATGACCTATCAGTGTTAATCACATAGCGATGTGAACTAGATTATTGACTCTAGTGCAAGTGGGAGACTGTTGGAAATATGCCCTAGAGGCAATAATAAATTGGTTATTATTATTATATTTCCTTGTTCATGATAATCGTTTATTATCCATGCTATAATTGTATTGATAGGAAACTCAGATACATGTGTGGGTACATAGACAACACCATGTCCCTAGTAAGCCTCTAGTTGACTAGCTCGTTGATCCACAGATGGTACGGTTTCCTGACCATGGACATTGGATGTCATTGATAACGGGATCACATCATTAGGAGAATGATGTGATGGACAAGACCCAATCCTAAGCCTAGCACAAAGATCGTAGTTCGTATGCTAAAGCTTTTCTAATGTCAAGTATCATTTCCTTAGACCATGAGATTGTGCAACTCCCGGATACCGTAGGAATGCTTTGGGTGTACCAAACGTCACAACGTAACTGGGTGGCTATAAAGGTGCACTACAAGTATCTCCGAAAGTGTCTGTTGGGTTGGCACGAATCGAGACTTGGATTTGTCACTCCGTGTAAACGGAGAGGTATCTCTGGGCCCACTCGGTAGGACATCATCATAATGTGCACAATCTGACCAAGGGGTTGATCACGGGATGATGTGTTACGGAACGAGTAAAGAGACTTGCCGGTAACGAGATTGAACAAGGTATCGGGATACCGACGATCGAATCTCGGGCAAGTACAATACCGCTAGAAAAAGGGAATTGTATACGGGATCGATTGAGTCCTTGACATCGTGGTTCATCCGATGAGATCATCGTGGAACATGTGGGAGCCAACATGGGTATCCAGATCCCGCTGTTGGTTATTGACCGGAGAACGTCTCGGTCATGTCTACATGTGTCCCGAACCCGTAGGGTCTACACACTTAAGGTTCGGTGACGCTAGGGTTATAAAGGAAGTTTGTATGTGGTTACCGAATGTTGTTCGGAGTCCCGGATGAGATCCCGGACGTCACGAGGAGTTCCGAAATGGTCCGGAGGTAAAGATTTATATATGGGAAGTCCTGTTTTGGTCACCGGAAAAGTTTCGGGTTTTATCGGTAACATACCGGGACCACCGGGAGGGTCCCGGGGTCCACCAAGTGGGGCCACCGGCCCCGGAGGGCTGCATGGGCCAAGTGTGGGAGGGGACCAGCCCCAGGTGGGCTGGTGCGCCCCCCCACAAGGGCCCAAGGCGCCTAGGGTTTGGGGAGGGGGCGCCCCACCTTGCTTGGGGGGCAAGTTTCCCCCTCTCCACCCCTTGGCCGCCCCCTAGATGGGATCTAGGGCTGGCCGCCGCCCCCTAGGGGTGGAAACCTAGGTGGGGGCGCAGCCCCCTCTCCCCCTATATATAGTGGAGGCATAGGAGCAGCCCAAGACGTGAGTTTCTTCTCCTGTTGGCACAACCCTACCTCTCTTTCTCCTCATATCTTGCGGTGCTTGGCGAAGCCCTGCTAGACTACCACACTCCTCCATAACCACCACGCCGTTGTGCTGCTGCTGGATGGAGTCTTCCTCAACCTCTCCCTCTCACCTTGCTGGATCAAGGCATGGGAGATGTCACCGGGCTGTACGTGTGTTGAACGCGGAGGTGCCGTCCGTTCGGCACTTGGATCTCCGGTGATTTGGATCACGACGAGTACGACTCCTTCAACCCCGTTCTCTTGAACGCTTCCGCTTAGCGATCTACAAGGGTATGTAGATGCACTCTCCTTCCCCTCGTTGCTGGTCTCTCCATAGATAGATCTTGGTGACACGTAGGAAAATTTTGAATTTCTGCTATGTTCCCCAACATGGCTGTCGGTGTCAAAACCGACGGATCTCAGGTAGGGGGTCCCGAACTATGCGTCTAGGCGGATGGTAACAGGATACAAGGGACACGATGTTTTACCCAGGTTCGGGCCCTCTTGATGTAGGTAAAACCCTACGTCCTGCTTGATTTATATTGATGATGTGGGTATTACAAGAGTAGATCTACCATGAGATCAAGGAGGGTAAACCCTAGAAGCTAGCCTATGGTATGATTGTTGCTCGTCCTATGGACTAAAACCATCCGGTTTATATAGACACCGGAGAGGGCTAGGGTTACACAGAGTCGGTTACAATGGTAGGAGATCTACATATCCGTATCGCCAAGCTTGCCTTCCACGCCAAGGAAAGTCCCATCCGGACACGGGACGAAGTCTTCAATCTTGTATCTTCATAGTCTTGGAGTCCGGCCGATGATGATAGTTCGGCTATCCGGAGACCCCCTAGCCCAGGACTCCCTCAGTAGCCCCTGAACCAGGCTTCAATGACGACGAGTCCGGCGCGCATATTATCTTCGGCATTGCAAGGCGGGTTCCTCCTCCGAATAATTTATAGAAGATTGTGAACACCAGGATAGTGTCCGGCTCTGCAAAATAAATTCCACATACCACCGTAGAGAGAATAATATTTACACAAGTTCAACCTGCTGACGTATTTTGTGGCGTGACGTCACACCACAACCAAGCCTTTACTCGAATCGTTTTTGTTATACCACCTCAGCGCGTTTAGCGAAGCGGTTTCCTTGGCACGTCTTGTCGAAGCAGAGATCGTGTTCCCCTTATTCCGGGATTCCCATCAATACGGACGTGGGTAACCCAACCGCGCCATTGATTGCGGCGCTTGGGAGATAAGCGAGTTTTATCAGGCCAGTGGGGACGCATGGTTTCATCCGCCCATATAGGGGGATAAAGATCCACCCTTTTACCTACACCTTCTTCCTCCTTTGCTTATCCATCTCCGCGAACTCGAGCTCCAACGCCCAAGTCCGCACATCTCACCTCAACCTTCTCCAACTATGTCCGGAGCGGGAGGCAAGTGGATGGCCTCCTCCGTTACGGAGGGGCACATCAAGAAGCTGCGCAGCCCCGGATATCTATCCAGCGACATCGTGCACCGGCTCCCCGACGAGGGGCAGCTCATCCCCACCCCTGGGCCCCATGAGAGGGTGGTATTCCTTTCCCATTTCCTCCACGGACCGGGCTTCCCACTCCACCCCTTTGTCCGGGGGCTCATGTTCTACTACAGCCTGGATTTCCATGATCTGGCCCCGAATTTCATCCTCAACATCTCAGCGTTTATCGTCGTGTGCGAGGCCTTCCTCTGCATCCAGCCCCACTTCGGCTTGTGGCTCAAGACCTTCAGTGTCAAGCCGAAGGTTGTGAAGGGCAGCCAAGCGGAGTGCGGAGGCGCCATGGTGGGCAAGATGCCCAACGTTACTTGGCTTGAGGGCACCTTTGTGGAAACCATTAAGGGGTGGCAATCGGGGTGGTTCTACATCACCGAGCCGCGTGACCCTGAATGGGTAGCGACCCCCGAATTCAGATTGGGCATCCCCATACGGCTCACCTCCTGGAAAGAGAGTGGCTTGACATGGGGCGATTCAGAGGAGCTGACCGGACTCCAAGCATGCGTCCAAAAGCTAGTGAACAAGAAGCTCAAGCTTGTCAACGTAGTCCAAGTCATGCTCATCCGCCGGATTCTCCCGTGCCAACAACGGGACTTCAATATGTGGGAGTTCAATCCGGCGCAGCACCAGACCTTGAACAGGCTCTTCGACACTACGTACGAAGAGGCCTGGAGGGTGCTGTTTAAGGGCGCCGAGGCTCCCACATCCGCTACTGCAGATCTCGGATTCAGCTCGCAGCGTCAGGCTAGCGAGGTAAGCGATTTTACCCTTTACGGGACACTTGTTTTTCCATAGTTTGACTCTATGTGGGATCTGAACTCCCTCTCCTTTGACAAGACTGGCTGAAGAAGGCCAAGCGGACTAACTGTCCGGCCCCCTTGCTAGAAGACCCAGCGGAGGCCCTCTTAACGGGGCTGCTGGTTCCGGCACCCCACGTGGTGCCGGAGAAGAAGGCCAAGAAGAAGGCCACGGGCACTCGAAAGAGTTCCCGTTTTCAGGTGTCATCGGACTCATCGTCCGATGACTCCGAGGCGGACTCCTCCCATGAAGGCGAGGAGGAGAAGAAAGAGGCCTCTCCCCCAGCGGGGGAAGGGAAGAAAAGGAAGGCCTCCCCAACGAGGGAGGCCGAAGGGTCCAAGAAGGGAAGGACTCTTCCCCCGGACTGTTCTGCCAACGCCGGCGACGACGACGAGGATTGGCCTTCAAGGGCCAAGCCCCTGGCAAGATCGTAAGTATCCGGACTCCCGAATAACTTCATGATTTTTCTTTTCGCCACATGGTGTCTTTCTAATGCCGCATACAACCCTACAGTCCGCCCAAGGACGATCTTCCCGCTTCATCGAGCGGGTCCTTGGGTGCGTCGGATGTGGATAGTACATCACTTCCGACCGCCTCCACCCCCCGCGACGCCGACGACGCCGAGGTGGGATCCCAAAGAGGGATCCACTCGGAGGAGGAGGCCCCGGAGGTGCCAAAGGGAAACCTCCCGGACTTCGTACCGGGCTCCGCACCGGAACCTGCAGTGGTTCCGGAGTCCATCGGGCGGCCCCTTCGTAAGAAGGGCAAGACCATGACGCCGGCGGCCTCCGTCCAACCGGAGGCGCCAGATAGCTTGCTGGAGGCGCTCAACGACGCTTCCATCAAAGAGGAACATCTCACCGTCATGAGTGCGGTGATTCAGAAGGTTCAGCTTGCCAAAAGCGGGCTGACCGAAGCCTGCAACAGCCTGCTAACAGGCTTTGAGGTAAGAATTTTAATATATGAAAAATAGTACCGCGTAGACAGTAGCCCCTGATGCTCGGTTCGGTGTTCGAAAAGAAAAGCCGGACTGAGGATCTAAAAAGATATACGCACGAGTCATAAAAAATATGTCAATATGGAATTGCAGGCTGTGCTACTGACCTCTGCCGCACTGACTGCGGAGGTCAATGCTTTGAAGCAAAGCCTCGAGCGGTCCGAGAACGATCTCGGCCGTGCCAAGAAGCAGCTCGAGGACAAGGAAGGTAAGTAACACCTTATTAAAATTGTACCTTACAAAAAAGGATTTGGTTGCAAAAAATGACAAGAATAACATGGGTATTGCAGGGGCCACGAACGAGGTGGCGACCCTGAAGGAGGCGGTGTCCGCAGCCGAACGTAATGCGGCCGCGGAGCGCACCGAGCGAGAGAAGCAGGAGGCGCGGGTGGCGGAGGTACAGCAAGAGCTCCAGGTTCTCGTTGAAAAACATGAGGGTATGGAGCGCGACTCTAAGACTCGAGAGTCCGAGCTTGCATCGGCTCTTGAGAGTGCCAAAGCTGCTAAGGCCGAAGCCCACAAGGCCCTCCAGGAAATCGAGGCGTTGAAGAAAATAGCGGCGGGTAAGGCATTTTTCATGCAAAGCAAGCATGTGAATGTGAATTACCTATTACTTACCCGAATTCGGAGCTCTCCCGGAGCATTCGCAGATCTGCCCTGCAGCGTGTCCGATGCTGCCGCTTTCTACAGGGCCGAGGAGGGGAGCTCGACGGAGAAGGTCTTCTGGTCTTAGTATGCTGAGGCCGGACATCCGGTGCCCCTTAGCGACTAGCTGAAGCAGCTGGTCGAGCTCCACAAGGTGGCCGAACAGGCCATGAAAGGCCTCATAGTTCGGCTGTGGCCCAAAGAGGCCATGCCTGGGAGCTACTTCGGCCTGGTGCGGCGGCTGGTGGATGCTTGTCCATGGGTTGAAGTCATCAAGCACTCCGCCTGTATTGAAGGTGCCCGTCGGGCCCTTGCCCGCGCAAAGGTGCAATGGGGCAAGATGGATGCTGAGAAGCTTGTGACGGACGCGCCGCCGCCGGGCAAGGAGTATCGCACGCCCGAGATGTATTATAAGAGTGTCCTGAAGGGTGCCCGCATTATTGCGGGTGAGTGCTCCAAAGATGTAATATTAGAGTAGACTCGCATTTTGTTATCTTGTGCGCTGAAAACTTTGTTCATATGCGCTAAGCAACGCTTGTTAATTTAAAATATTACCTTCTGTGCGGCCGTTTATCAAATCTGAGAGATGGCAAGTCGTCGGCTTCAGCCCCCATGCCACGAGTGCTGGGGTGTTCGGGATAAATTTGAGCACTCTTGTTCCCATTTTTGGGTCCATCTAGGGAGGCGCTCAACACAACGAACGAGGCAACCGGACTTATAATGCTTGAACACTCTCACTTAGCCATAGAATTCTATAATTTTAAATTTCAGTGAAGCCCCTAGTGTTCGGAAGGCCGAATTCGGGGCGCTATCCACGCCTGGGCTGGACAAAGCCGGTTCCTCGCTCTAAG
This sequence comes from Triticum dicoccoides, assembly GCF_002162155.2. Taxonomy (NCBI): domain Eukaryota; kingdom Viridiplantae; phylum Streptophyta; class Magnoliopsida; order Poales; family Poaceae; genus Triticum; species Triticum dicoccoides. The sequence goes on along the minus strand of NC_041391.1, from coordinate 528,378,596 downwards.
CGGCATAAGTCTCTACGGACTCGAAAAAACCCTCTCGAATAGCGACCGGCTCTCGCCTCATCATGACGGTCAGTTTTAGCTTTCTCCACTGAGGCACTCGCCCAGCTGAACTAGGGCGCAATCGCAGTGGTTCTCCCAGTGCTACCTTAGCCGATACAACGGAACGTAAGGTACCAAAACATGGGAGCCGGGCAAACCCAACTATTGACCTAAGACATGATTCGGAGCCGATGCATATAATGCTATAAGTTCGGGGTGCCGCACTTGTGAAAGTGTTCGGACTTATCACACCATGATGTGGGGAACATAAGCCCCTGGTGTATTTAGCCGTACCAAAGTGTACGGATGCAACATGTCATAAATGAACATATGTATAAGAAAGAAATGCAATTATAAGCAAAAAGGTGCTGCATTGTTTATTCAAGAAATACTGCCGTGAATGCAGAACGATACAAATAGTGCGGTAAGCAAGGGATGGGACAATTAAACATGTCCCCCTCCAGGGGTAGGCTGCGGAATGGTGTATAAAACAGATTTAATGCTCGTAATGGGGACCACCTGGATATTCGTCGTAGCCCTTCTCCTTCCCTGGCTGTCGCATCATGAGTTTGGCAGGTCCACTGCCGGACAGGGCCTCTGATGAACGGAGTCCTGTGGGTAGAAAAAAAGAAAAAGGAAAAAAAGAATGACACACTTGATAGCCCCTGGTGTGGTTGAGCCGCATTCTGGGCCTGTCGTGGTCGTGCCCCTCCCCCTATGCCCATGGTATCTCTAGAGCGTAATGATGTACGCGAAGGACCAGTCTTGCAATTTTGCAAGGGCTGGGGTTGGGGCCGCATTGGTACACGTGCTCGGAACGTGCCAGGTGGTCTTGTTGTAGGTTACTCCGGGCGCGTTTAGCCATGTTCGGTTGCTTAACGGCCGGACTCGAGAATTGCCTTAAGAGGCTGCACTGTACTTCTGCCGCGAGAGCCGCTGTATGTTCCTCTGTTCGGAGAGAGCGTTCAGTGTTTCCGTTGACCGTGATGACTCCTCGAGGGCCTGACATCTTGAGCTTGAGGTACGCGTAGTGCGGCACCACGTTGAACTTTGCAAACGCGGTACGTCCGAGCAGAGCATGATAGCCATTGCGGAACGGAACTATGTCGAAGATTAACTCCTCACTTCGGAAGTTATCCGGGGATCCGAAGACCACTTCTAGTGTAAATGAGCCTGTACAATTGGCCTCTACACGTGGTATGATGCCTTTGAAGGTCGTCTTTGTGGGTTTAATCCTTGAGGGGTCTATGCCCATCTTCTGCACTGTATCCTGATAAAGCAGGTTCAGGCTGCTGCTGCCGTCCATCAGGACTCTGGTGAGGTGAAATCCATCGACGATTGGGTCTAAAACCAATGCGGCGAATCTGCCGTGGCGGATGCTGGTGGGGTGGTCCCTTCAATCAAAAGTGATCGGGCAGGAGGACCATGGGTTGAACTTCGGGGCGACTGGCTCCATCGCGTATACGTCCCTGAGTGCATGCTTCCGCTCCCTCTTGGGTATGTGGGTTGCGTATATCATGTTCACCGTCCGCGCTTGTGGGGGGGAACCCTTCTGTCCTCTATTGTTCAGCGGTCGGGTCTCTTCCTCGTCATCGCTATGCAGCCCCTTGTCGTTGTTTTTGGCAATTACCTTGCCTGCCTGCTTGAATACCCAACAGTCCCTGTTGGTGTGGTTAGCTGGCTTTTCGGGGGTGCCGTGTATCTGGCACGAGCGATCGAGTATTCAGTCCAAATTGGACGGACCCGGAGTAGTTCTTTTGAATGGCTTTTTCTGCTGACCGCGCTTGGAGCCTCTGAATCCGGCATTGACTGCCATATCCTCGTTATTGTCGCCGTTAATGTGGCGTTTGTTCTTGTTGCGCTGCGACCTGCCATTGCGGTCCTTGGTATCCGGACTGCCAGAATTTTTGCTGAGGTTGTTGCTGCGGGCTAGCCAGCTGTCCTCTCCCGCGCAGAAGCGGGTCATGAGTGATGTGAGGGCTGCCATGGATTTCGGCTTTTCCTGTCCCAGGTGCTGGGCAAGCCACTCGTCGCGGATGTTATGTTTGAAGGCCGCGAGGGCCTCTGCATCCGGACAGTCGACGATTTGATTTTTCTTAGTTAAGAACCGTGTCCAGAATTGTCTGGCCGATTCGTCTGGCTGCTGAATTATATGGCTTAGGTCGTCAGCGTCTGGTGGTCGCACATACGTGCCCTGGAAGTTATCAAGGAATGCGGCTTCCAGGTCCTCCCAACACCCAATTGATTCTGCTGGCAAGCTGTTAAGCCAATGCTGAGCTGGTCCTTTAAGCTTGAGTGGGAGGTATTTGATGGCGTGAAGACCGTCACCGCGGGCCATGTGGATATGAAGGAGATAGTCTTCGATCCAAACCGTGGGGTCTGTTGTGCCATCATAGGATTCAATATTCACAGGTTTAAACCCTTCGGGGATTTGATGGTCCATTACTTCATCTGTGAAGCATAGTGGATGTGCGGTGCCTTTGTATTGGGCTATATCACGACGAAGCTCAAACGAGCTTTGTCTACTGTGTTCGGCCCGGCCGGACTTGCTGTGTCTGGCGCGACGGTTGTCGTCACGTATCATGGGGCGCCCACGCGATCCGTAGATCGATCTTGATTGTCTTGCCTTATCCTCCAATATATCTCGGAAGTCCGGAGCATTCCCCTATGGCCTTGTGCTTTTCGAGCGATGCCGGGGTACAGTTCTAGTGGAGGGCCTAGAGGCCTCTCTGTCGCGGCCACGAGGTGGTCGGTCAGCCGTATTGTGCGCTGGTGATGCAGGTTTATATGCCTCCTCCTCTAATCGGGGGAGCAGCTTGCGTTTGGGATAGCTTTTGGAGGGGCATTCTAGCTCATGCTCTTCGGCCGCAAGGACTTCAGTCGATCTATCGGCTAGCAGATCTTGATCAGCTCTAAGCTGTTGCTGCTTTTTCTTGAGGCTATTTGCCGTGGCCATAAGACTGCGTTTAAAACGCTCTTGTTCGACGGGATCCTCCGGCACGACAAATTCGTTGTCGTCGAGGCTTGCCTCGTCTCCGGAGGGAGGCATGTAATTATCATCCTCTACCTCTTTGTCCGCCGCTCTCTCATGAGGGCTGGCTTCTCCGTCCTCCTGTGCTGAATCTTGCTGGAGGGGGTTGTCTTCGGCACTATTTGGGGTATTATTATCTCCGGTACCGGAATCTCCATTCTTGCTGTGGCGGGATTTAGAGCGGCGCCGCTGACGCCGGCGCTTGGGCTGTTTCTTGGAGGGATCTTCCTCCGCTGTTCCCTCGCCATTCCCATCCTTTGGGATATCCACCATATATATGTCATATGACGAGGTGGCTTTCTAGTGCCCAGTAGGCGCTGGTTCTTGGCCGTCTCCGGCATCGTCGTCCATACCGTCGATGTCCTCGGAGTCGAAGTCTAGCATGTCGGTTAGATCGTCGACAGTGGCTACTAAGTGGGTGGTGGGTGGGCCTTGAATTTCTTCGTCGTCCGCATCCCAACCGTCCTGACCGCAGTCTGGCCAGGTCTCTCCTAATAACGAGAGATACTTTAGCGAACTCAGGATGTCGCTGAAAGGTGAGTGTTGAAAGATGTTTGCAGCGGTGAACTCCATGATCGGCGCCCGATCGGATTCGATTGGAGGGGGCGCGGGAGGTTCGGAGTCTGGCGAGGAGTCCGACACCTCGGAGTCACGAGCTTCACAAGGGGATAAGGTCAGTATTCGGCTCCATCGCCGTAGAGGTTGCAGCCCCCGAGGCGGTGTCTAGCAACCCGTCCTTGATCTGCGCAGCCGGCTCCGAATTGAGGGTCGGAGAGGACTCGTGTGTGGTCTCCATGGCATTGTCCGGCTGCAGAGCTAAATCATGCCCATCGTGACAGTGCGGCGCGCTCGGCTGTGGCTCGAATCCATCGAAGATCAAGTCTCCGCGGATGTCAGCCGTGAAGTTCAAGCTTCCAAATCTGACCTGACGGCCAGGGGTGTAGCTTTTGATCTGCTCCAGATGGCCAAGCGAATTGGCCCGCAGTGCAAAGCCGCCGAATACGAATATCTGTCCGAGGAGAAAAGTCTCACCTTGGACTACGTCGTTGTTGACGATCGAAGGAGCCATCAAGCCTATCGGTGACGACACAGAGGGACTCTCAATGAAAGCACCAATGTCGGTGTCAAAACCGGCGGATCTCGGGTAGGGGGTCCCGAACTGTGCGTCTAGGCGGATGGTAACAGGAGACAAGGGACATGATGTTTTACCCAGGTTCGGGCCCTCTTGATGGAGGTAAAACCCTACGTCCTGCTTGATTAATATTGATGATGTGGGTATTACAAGAGTAGATCTACCATGAGATCAAGGAGGCTAAACCCTAGAAGCTAGCCTATGGTATGATTGTTGTTCGTCCTATGGACTAAAACCATCCGGTTTATATAGACACGGAGAGGGCTAGGGTTACACAGAGTCAGTTACAATTGTAGGAGATCTACATATCCGTATCGCCAAGCTTGCCTTCCACGCCAAGGAAAGTCCCATCCGGACACGGGACGAAGTCTTCAATCTTGTATCTTCATAGTCTTGGAGTCCGGCCGATGATGATAGTTCGGCTATCCGGACACCCCCTAGTCCAGGACTCCCTCAACGGCCTCATCATGCTGGCTCACGAGGAGGCGGAGAGTTCAAGGCGGGGTACCTCGCGAGGTGCCCATGACGCAAGCCATGACAACCAAGGGCGCCAGACGGGCGCCTGCCTGCGCAGTGTCCTCCTTTCCTCTTTGGTGCAAAGGGAGCAAGCGCAGGCGAGAGTATCAAGAAAAGGCGTCCATTTTGGTGAAACAAGACCAAGACCAGTCCAACGGCAGGATGGAGGTCACCGTGGAGCCCAAGCCGGCGTCACCGCCAGAGCCTTTGATAAGCGAGGACCAACTTTAGTCAGGATAAGTGTACCCGCTGTTCCCCTTCAAAATGGCCAATTGTTCGCGCCCTTCCCGCTCAATATTTGGGAAGAGGCCCAGGGCCTTTGCCTATAAATAGGACTAGCCACCCCCAGGGTAGAGGCATTGAGATCATCATCAGGTAGCTGGCATACATCTGGGATAGAAAGAGAGAGATAAGGCGACTAAGCTCCTCGTAGCAGTTCATCGCACCAGCCAAGAACAGACCCTCGCGAGGCTGTTCTTCCTTGTATTGTTTATCATCAGCCCAAGAGGCAATCCACCACACCACACACTGGAGTAGGGTATTACACCACAATGGTGTCCTGAACTAGTATAAACCCTCTGTCTCTTGTGTTGATCTTTTCGTAGTTTAGGTCCTAGCGATTCGGTGAGGAACATGTAGGCAGAGGGCGTAATCTCCATGTGCACCCTAGTGTTCGAACCTCAAGGGTCTGCCGAAACCGAAATCCGACATGAATCTTATGGATCTGAACGTTCATGCCATAATAAAGAAGATTACATTGATAAATATGTTAGGTAGCATTCCACATTAAAAGTTATGTTTTTTATCATTTACCTACTCGAGGACGAGCAGGAATTAAGCTTGGGGGCGCTTGATACATCTCCAACGTATCTATAATTTTTTATTGTTCCATGCTATTATATTATCTGTTTTGGATGTTTTATATGCATTAATATACTATTTATATCATTTTTGGGACTAACCTATTGCCTAGTGCCAGTTGCTATTTTTCCTAGTTTTTGGCTTTTTCAGAAAGGAATATCAAATGGAGTCCAAACAGAATAAAACTTTCGCGATGATTTTTCTTGGACCAGAAGATACCCGTAGGACTTGGATGGGGCCAGAAGGTTCCTGAGGAGGCCACAAGCCTGCAGGGGCGCGCCCCTGGCTTATGGGCCCCTTAGGAGTCCTCTAACCCTAATTCTTGCACTATAAATTTGCAAATATTCCCAAACCACCAGAAGCGTCCACCAAAATACTTTTCTGCCGCCGCAAGCCTCTGACCTCGTGAGATCCCATCTTGGGGCCTTTTCCGGCGATTTGTCGGAGGGGGATTCGATCACAGAGGGCCTCTACATTAACCCTATCACCCTACCGATGATGCGTGAGTAGTTTACCACAGACCTACGGGTCCATAGCTAATAGCTAGATGGCTTCTTCTCTCTCTTTGATCTTCAATACAAAATTCTCCTCGATGTTCTTGGAGTTTGACCCAATGTAATACTTTTTGCGGTGTGTTTGTTGAGATCCGATGAATTGTGGAGTTATGATCATATTATGTATGAATATTATTTGATTCTCCTCTGAATTCTTATATGCATGATTTTATATCTTTGTATTTCTCTTCGAACTATTGATTTGGTTTGGCCAACTAGATTGGTTTTTCTTGCAATGGGAGAGGTGCTTAGTTTTGGTTTCAATCTTGCGGTGTCCTCACCTAGTGACATAGTAGGGGTAGTGAGGCACATATTGTATTGTTGCCATCAAGGATAAAAAGATGGGGTTTACATCATATTGCTTGAGTTTACCTCTCTACATCATGTCATCTTACTTAAAGCGTTACTTCGTTCTTATGAACTTAATACTATAGATGCATGCTGGATAGCGGTCGATGTGTGGAGTAATAGTAGTAGATGCAAACAGGAGTCGGTCTACTTATCACGAACGTGATGCCTATATTCATGATCATTGCCTTAGATATCATCATAACTTTGCGCTTTTCTATCAATTGCTCAACAGTAATTTGTTTACCCACCATATGCTTTCTTTAAGAGAGAATCCTCTAGTGAAACCTATGGCCCCCGGGTCTATTTTCCATCATATATTTTCAGATCTATAAACCAAAAACCCCAAAATACCTCACTGAGTTTTATTTGCTTTTATTTTGTTTTACGTTTTAGTAATATTTTATATCTATATCTATCAGATCTCATCCTTGCAAGTGACCGTGAAGGGATTGACAATCCCTTTATCGTGTTGGGTGCAAGTGTTTGATTGTTTGTGCAGGTGTATAGATTGGAGACTTGCTTGTACCACCTAATGGATTGATACTTTGGTTCTCAAACTGAGGGAAATACTTATCTCTACTTTTCTGCATCACCCTTTCCTCTTCATGGGAAAAACCAACGCAATCTCAAGAAGTAGCATACCCCTATGGAAGGATGCAAAAGATCAAGTTGATAACCATGATCGAATGGAGCGGGTGGATGTCCAAGGCCCAGGGACCTTGGGAATTGAGTAACATAATAATCCCGTAGTTGAGTCAGTTGAGATCCATCGTGCCTATGTAAAACTCCTTGAACATCTCCATCACCTCACCCTTGATGATGTTTTAGAAAACCTAGAAGAACTTCACCGGCAGGCCATCGGGGCCAGGAGAAGAGGACGAGTTCATGCCTTTGATGGTGGCTGAGACCTTCTCTTCTGAGAAGGGGATTGTGAGGGCTACATTTTCTGCCTCCGAGACTAATTGAGGAACCCCCCAGTAGACACGGGCAAGGGTGACGCCTCCCTGAAGGGAGGGGGAAAAAGAGGGCCTCATAGAACCCATCAACATGAGACGGAATGTCGGATGGCTGTTATAGGAGGTTGTCCCCATCCCAAAGGAGAGGTATGGTGTTGCACCGCCTACGACCATTAGCAACTGCCTGGAAGTAGGCAGTTAAAGGACCCACCGTTGGGTACCCCACTGATGCTAGTATGCCTCATCATTAGCGAATATTGCCATGAGTTGATCCTCGAGACCATACCTAAGCAACCACTCATCAGGAGAAAGGCCCGATGAATCCGCTCGTATGTCTAGTGCCTGGATGGAAGCCAGGAGTTATTTCTTACGATCCAACAGATTTCAGGCAATGTTAGCACCCCAACCCTTCATGAATTGTCAAGCTCGCTTGGCATAGAACTACTAGGAATCAACGGTGGAAAGGGCTAGTGAGGGGCGGCTCTAGCCGTGGCCCATCGCTCCGGTACCACGTCCGCAAACCCTGGCTGGTTTTACCAATATGATTCAAAGCGGAACCATGACACCTTGGGGTTCAGTCATTCTCGCAGGGAGGGAGAAGTGGAACATGGTCCGAGCCAATCCTAGTAATGGATCGAAGGGACGTTAGGGGGCATAGCAACTCCCACTCCAGAGAGATGAAGATGAGATCCAGCACCTACCAAGTCGGATCCGCCTACCTATTGGTCCAGGTGAACCTGGCACCAATCCACTCCAATCCAAAGACTGAGATTGTGATGCAGTCATTGAACATCTGCATCTGTGGTAAGATGACTCGATTATTACTCTTGTCCTCCAGAATATGAATGATGTTGAAGTCACCGCCGTTTGAGTTGACCGTTTTTATATGAAGAAACACTTTTTGCTAATGTAAATTTTACTCCAACCAGTTTTTGATGATGTATTTTACATCATCTATCATCTAAGCGCCGGCATGGCGTATCCTACCAACCATGATCATCTATACTCTCAGCATTGATACTTCTCCAATGTATCTATAATTTTTTATTGTTCCATGCTATTAAAGTATCATTCTTGGATGTTTTATATTCATTTACTAGAAACTTTATATCATTTTTGGGACTAACCTATTGACATAGTGCCCAGTGCCAGTTGTTGTTTTCTACTTGTCTTCTACTTTGTAGAATATCAATACCAAGCAAAGTCCAAATGCCACAAAACTTTTTGGAGATTCTTTTTTGGATAGAAGACACCCGGGGGGGGGGGGGCAAGGAAGTGCACCAGAGGAGGCCCATGGGGCCCACTAGGCATCAAGGCGCGCCAAGGCCCCTAGGCGCGCCCTGGTGGGTAGTGGGGCCCATGGGAGGCTTCTCCACCGACTATCAACTCTATAAAAACTCTAAAATCCCCAAAACCCTGGGGTAGTCGACGAAACACAATTCCAGCCGCCGCAAGTTCTAGAACCACGAGATCCAATCTAGAGGCCTTCTCCGGCACTCTGCCGGAGGGGTCAGCAATCACGGAGGGGTTCTTCATCATCACCCTTGCCCCTCCGATGATGCTTGAGTAGTTCATCACAGACCTACGGGTCCATAGGCAGTAGCTAGATGGCTTCTTCTCTCTTTTTCATCTTCGATACAATGTTCTCCTTGATGTTCTTGGAGATCTATTTGATGTAATGACTTTTTGCGATGTGTTTGTTGGGATCTGATGAATTGTGAGTTTATGATCAGTTCTATCCATGAATATTATTTGAGTCTTTGTTGAACTCTCTTATGCATGATTGTTAGCCTCATATTTCTTCTTCGAAACTTTGGTTTGGTTTGGCCAACTAGATTGATTTTTCTTTCCATGGGAAGAGGTGCTTTGTGATGGGTTCGATCTTGCAGTGCTCAATCTCAGTGATAGAAGGAGACATGACACGCATGTACCGTTTCCATTAAGGACAAAATGATGGGTTATTCTATTCCTACACGAATAGATCTTTTCTACATCATGTCATCGTTCCTATTGCATTACTCCGTTTTCCATGAACCTAATACACTAGATGCATGCTGGATAGCGGTCGATGTCTGGAGTAATAGTAGTAGATGCAAAATCATTTCGGTCTACTAATCTTGGATGTGATGCCAATATGCATGATCATTGCCTTGGATATCGTCATAATTATTTCCTCGTCTATCAATTGCTCAACAGTAATTTGTTTACCCACCATATGCTATTCTCTTGATAGAAGCCTCTAGTGAAATCTACAGCCCCCCGGTCTATTTCCTATCATATTGTTTTCATATCTATTGAATCAAAAATCCAAAAATACCTTGCTGCACTTTTTATTTATTTATTTTATTTTGTGTTTTTGCTAGATCTATTTATCCAATCTCAGACAATTCAATTTATCTCAATTCCGAGGAGGGACTGAAAACCCCTCTTACGCGTTGGGTTGCAAGTTTTTGTGGTTTGTGTGCAGGTGCTGTTTACATAGTGTTGCTTGGTTCTCCTACTAGATTGATAACCTTGGTTTCATAACCAAGGGAAATACTTACCACTGTTGTCTTGCATCATTTTCTCCTCTTCGGGGAATTACCAACGCAGATACAAGCAATCAAGCATCTCTAGCAGACCCCTTATATCACGGACCCTTATAGTGCGTTTACAGTTCATGAAAAGGTGTTTTGAGGGCTGGCGCGGGCTGCAGCCGAACAGACCCCGCATAGCAGAACTGTAAAATAGAATTTTCTACCAATATTCTATTTTATAGTTCCTCTACATGGGGTATGTTTAGCTGCAGCCCACAAAACATGTGGTTTTTTCTGAATTTGACACATATCTCACATATTGCACAGAATTATGATTTCAATATAAGGTAAAAATGATAATATTATGAATAAAAATTACAATAATTATTCAAATCACTGAATTAAACTAATAATTCAATACAAGAATTGTCCTAAATACAACAATCATCCAATGATACAATTCACACATGAGTTCCATGAAATGAATGTGTAATTGTTCGGTTTTACCGCCCATGCCTTTGCCAGTGGTGCTCAATGAGATCCTCCTGAAGCTGATAGTAGGTACTTGCATCTTCAATATGTCGGTATGTCTGAAGGAATGCTTGTATGCGGTCCGGGTCTCTAGCTGGCTTCACACGACTACCGACATTGTGTCCCAAGATGGCGGCTACCGACATTGTGTTCCCAATGGTGCTCAATAAAAACCGAGAATTGTCCAGAAGGGATGCGGCAGATAGGTAGGATTGTCCATGAAGTTTTCTTGCATCAATATCGTATTCCCGTGATGGCGGTTGCAAGGGATGCAAAGATGGCCGATGGTCGATCCTCGCCGTCTCTTGCAGTTCCAATCCTCGAGCTCCTTCACAGCTAGGACTAATGCATCTCCAACGTATCTATAATTTTTGATTGTTCCATGCTTTATATTATCCATATAGGATGTTTTATATGCATTATTATGCTATTTTACATTATTTTTTGGGACTAACCTATTAACCTAGTGCCAAGTGCCAGTTGTTGTTTTTTTCCTTGTTTTTGTCTTTTACAGAAAATCAATACCAAACAGAGTCCAAATGGAATGAAACTTTTTGAGGATTTTTCTTGGACCAGAAGACACCCAGAAACATTTGTGAGGGGGTTAGAGGGGCCACCAGTTGGCTACAAGCTCGGGAGGGGCGCCTCCCCAAGCTTGTGGCCCCCCTGATGCCTCTCCAACCCTAATCTTTCCTCTATAAATACCCAAATATTCCTTGTGTACCAGAGGGTACACCAAGAATACTTTTCCGCCGCCACAAATTTCTATCCTCGTGAGATCCCATGTGGAGACCTGTTCCGGTACTCCACCGGAGGGGGATTCAATCATAGAGGGCCTCTACATCAACTGTGCTGCCCTTCCGATGATGTGTGAGTAGTTTACCATAGACCTACGGGTCCATAGCTAGTATCTAGATGGCTTCTTATCTCTCTTTAGTCTTCAATACAATGTTCTCATCGATGTTCTTGGAAATCTATTCGATGTAATCTTCTTTTGCGGTGGGTTTGTTAAGATTCGATGAGTTGTGGATTTATGATCAGATTATCTATGAATATTATTTGAGTCTTCTCTAAACTCTTTTATGCATGATTAAGATAGCTTTGTATTTCTCTCCGATCTATTGATTTGGTTTGGCCAACTAGATTGATTTTTCTTACAATGAAAGAGGTGCTTTGTAATAGGTTCAATCCTGCGGTGTTCTCACCCAGTGACGGAAGGGGTAGCAAGGCACGTATTTGTATTGTTTCCGTTAAGGATAAAAAGGTGGGGTTTATTCATATTGATCGGATCTATCCCTCTACGTCATGTCATCTTTCTTAAGGCGTTACTCCATTCTTGTTAACTTAATACACTAGATGCATGACGGATAGCGGTGATGTGTGGAGTAATAGTAGTAGATGCAGGCAGGAGTCGGTCTACTTGTCATGGACGTGATGCCTATATTCATGATCATTGCCTTAGATATTTTCATAACTTTGCGCTTTTCTATCAATTGTTCAACAGTAATTTGTTTACCCACGTATGCGTTCTTTCAAGAGAGAAGCCTCCAGTGAAAACTATGGCCCCCGGGTCAATCTTTTACCATATTATTTTCAGATCTATAAAACCAAAAACCCCAAAATTACCTTGCTGCAATTTATTTACCTTTACTTTATTTTGCACTTTTATTCATGTTTTATACCTATCTCTATTAGATCTCATCCTTGCAAGTAACCTTGAAGGGATTGACAACCCCTTTATCGCGTTGGGTGCAAGTATTTGTTTGTTTGTGTATGTGCTATCATTGGAGATTTGTGTGTTCCTCCTACTGGATTGATACCCTGGTTCTTAATTGAGGGAAGTACTTATCTCTACTTTGCTGGATCACCCTTTCCTCTTTGTCATGGGAAACCACGGCCACCTATGGGGCCATCATCCTCTTGTGGTTCGGCAGGGGGGATGAGCACATTGCACAAAGAGCGAAGAACATAGCACAGCACAACAGAGATCACGCGGCTAGTTTTACCCAGGTTCTGGCCGCTGCGAGGCATAAAACCCTACTCCTGCTTTGGTGGATTGATGAGAGGACCGTGCTGGAGACACGGTGCTCTAGCCCGGCAGGGTTGCCTTAGGGCGAGGGAAGCTACGCGCATATGAGTGTACAAGGGTCCGAATCCTTTCTATGGTTGCCATGGCCCTCCTTTTATAGATCAAGGGGTCACCACAATGGCAAATCAGTCATTGTGTACTGATTAGATATCAAATAGTGCTATCATACCTAACTCTATAGACAGGGCAGAGTGCATTAAATGCACCGCTTAGTGTCACATCATGGCGTGCCCGGCAAGCCTTACCGGGTTGTTTGGCCACCTTCTTTGGATGGGTGTCATTTGGAGGTGATTTCCTTCGGAAGTGGTTGCCATGTGTCAAGAAACAGCCACCTAGCCACTTGGGGGCTTGACACCGCACCGATTGATGACTTGCATTGTTGTGAGGTGGAGCGGCGGAGCCTTGGTGGGGTGGTCCGCCCTCGGCGTCCCCGACAAGCAGCCTTGAGACTTGTCTTCGGAGCAGCCTCGACCTTGCCAGGCTCGCCTGCCCGGCAAGGGAGGCTTTCCCTTAGTATTGTCTTGCTTCCCTTGGGTAGACTTGGTCTTCTTGATCTCATCTTGGATGTTGCAACCTTGCTCTTTTAAGCCTGTGCACAATCTGGGCAACAGACCTAGGGTTTGTTGCACCGACACTCTTCAATGGAAATACCAACGCAAGCTCAAGAAGTAGTAAGGACCGCCACCACCATCTGCTGCCGATGGTGTTCGAGCATCGACTCTACCTCCGAGTTGCCAGACAAGGGCGAATCCTCGAGAAAAAAATTCCTCGCCAGGGCTCAAATCCATCTGCAAAATTGCACTAGAGCTTGCATGAATGGAAATTCATCTACAACATTCAATCTAGAAGGGGGAGAAAAGGGGGCTCATCGGTTGCGGTTGATCCAGGATGCCGGCTCAACTCGGCGGATCCGGGGCGCCGACGAGGCGGTGTGGTGGACCTGGGTCTAGTGCGCCCCGACGGCATGATTCCGTCAGCAAAAAGGTTGGAATCACAGGCGGCGGGCGGGCGGCGACGATGTCGGGCGGCTGCAGGATGGGGGCGGGGAACGCGTGCGATGAAATTTCCCTCCCGCCAACCGCTTTTG
>NC_041391.1:528343011-528364683 GCF_002162155.2 Triticum dicoccoides | reverse complement strand
ACTGGTTTTTCGTGGGTCGAAAGGGGCAATTTACCGCGCCCCTAAAAATTATTTAAGGGTCGGACGCGTTCACGGTGTCTGTTCGGGCCACTTTTTTTTGCGCCAAACTATAAAACCAGCAGTTATTTTCCGGATCGGCGCGATATAAGGGCATTTCTAAGCAATCCCGTATAAGCTAAATTTTACTCCACTAACCGGCACCTAGTCGAGCCCCATCCGCGGTTAGTGGAGTATTTTTACTCTGGCCCCCAAAATTTCCCTACTTTTACTCCACCGATTGGCGGTCGAGTAAAATGATGCAACTCTCTCTCGCGTCCGCGCCGTTGCTGCATCTTTGCCGGTGTGCCTCCCACCGGTCCCCCGCCAGCCCTGCCGCTACCTCGTTCCATCCCTTGCCCTCCGCCGCTGTTCTGCCCATCGGCTAGCCCATTCGGCCCTCGTCGTCGTCGCCAGAATCAAGGTTAAACGCCGCCGCCATCGCCATTGTTGATTCGTCCGATTTCTTTCGAGTTTCTTCTTTTTCTAGCGGCCGCCACATCTCACCTTGCTTGCGCACCGCTGCAGGTCACTGATATGTCTCCGTCATATCTAATTTTTCAAACACGGTTGCTCTTGTTTTGGACTCTAATTTGGATGATTTGAATGAAACTAACCCGGACTGGCGCTGTTTTCAGCAGAATTAGCATGATGCTGTTTTTGTGTAGAAATAAAAGTTCCCGGAATTGGACGAAACCTTTTGAAGATTTTTATGGAATATATAAAAAATACTGGAGCGAAGATCCACAAGAGGGGACCCGCTAGTGGCCCACGAGGCACATGGGCGCTGCCATCCCCCCGGGCACGCCCATGTGGCTCGTGGGGCCCACGTGGCTCTGTTGACCGTAATCTTAAGCCTATAAATTCCTATTTTCCGAGAAAAATAGGAGAAGAAGTTCATCGTGTTTTACGATACAGAGCTGTTGCCACCTCTTGTTCTTCATCGCGAGGCTAGATCTGGAGTCCATTCAGGGCTCCGGAGAAGGGGATTCGTCGCCATCATCATCACCAACCCTTCTTCGTCACCAATTTCATGATGCAAACCCCCGGGAGTGACTAATTCCTTCGTAGGCTTGCTGGACAGTGATGGGGTTGGTTGAGATTTATCATGTAATCGAGTCAATTTCTTAGGGCATGATCCCTAGTATCCACTATGTTTTGAGATTGATGTTGCTATGACTTTGCTATGCTTCATGCTTGTCACTAGGGCCCAAGTGCTATAATTTCATATTTGAACCCTTTATGTTTTCATGAATATATTTGAGTTCTTGATCCTAACTTGCAAGTCATACACATCTATTATGTGTTATGATCCGCATAACCCAAGGTGACAATAGTTGGCATTCTTTTTGGTGATTACCGTAGTTTGAGGAGTTCATGTATTCACTATGTATTAATGCTTTGTTTCGGTTCTCTATTAAAAGGAGGCCTTAATATCCCTTTGTTTCCTTATGGACACCATTGCCACGGGAGGGTAGGGCAAAAGATGTCATGCAAGTTCTTATTATAACCATGTATGACTATATACGGAATACATGCCAACATTACATTGATGAATTGGAGCTAGTTCTGTGTTGCTTTGATAACCCACAAGTATAGGGGATCGTTTGTAGCCTTTTTCAATAAATAAGAGTGTCGAACCCAATGCAGAGCTAAAGGTAGAACAAATATTCCCTCAAGTTCTATCGACCACCGATACAACTCTATGCACACTTTAACATTTGCTTTACCTAAAACAAGTATGAAAGTATTTTGTAGGTGTGATGCTAGAACTACTTTGAAAAAATAAAACTAGTAGTACTACGAATAAATTGCAAGATAATAAAAGTAGATAGATTTTGTCACACAAGAAAGTTATTTATCGCTAGGTGATCGATAACTAAACCGGTAATCATAATTGCAATTTTATATGAGGAATAGGCATGAGCTAACATACTTTCTGTACTTGGATCATATGCACTTATGATTGGAACTCTAGAAAGCATCCACAAGTACCAAAGTTCATTAAGGTAAAACCCAACCATTGCATTAAGTATCAAGTCCTCTTTATCCCATATGAAACAACCCACTTACTCGGGTCTGTGCTTCTGTCACTCACGCCACCCACCATAAGCGAATCATGAACGTATTGCAACACCCTACAGTGGGGATCCCTCATGTTTGCGCGACTCGGGGGCGGGGGGCACCATAGGACAACACCAAAATAAAATATACAACTCAAATCAATCATGATCATCTATCAACCCAGAGAACAAAACAGATCTACTCAAACGTCATAGGATAACCACATATCATTAGATAATAATATATAGTGTTGAGCACCATGTTTAAGTAGAGAATTGCAGCGGGAATAGAGAGGTTACACCACTGCATAGAGGGGGAGAAATTTGGTGTTGGCGATAGCAAGTTTGTTGATGAAGAGCGCCGTCACGATCCTAGCCCCGGCGGCACTCCGGCGCCACCGGGAGAGAGGAGGACAGAGCCCCCTCCTTTTCTTCCTTGGCCTCCCCCTAGATGGGAGGAGAGTTCCCCCTCTGGTCCATGGCCTCCATGGCAGCGGAGGGGCGGGAGCCCCTCCTAGATTGGATCTATCTCTCTGTTCTCTTCTGTTTCGCATTCCTGTTTTCGGGCCGAAAACCATTTCTTAAATATCCAGAGATCTATAACTCCGATTGCGCTGAAATTTTAACACGATTTTTTGGATATAAGCTTCCTTGCACCCGAAGTTGAGCCCCAACCGACTTAAGGGGTACCCACAAGGCACCACTGCGCGCTAGGAGGCAAGGCGCCCTGGTGGGTAGTGGAGGCCGTGGACCTCTGTTTGCGTTGATTCCACCTCCCAAAAATCACATATATTCCAAAATAATTCTCCGTAAATTTTTATCGCATTTGGACTTTGCTTGATATGGATATTCTACAAAACAAAAAACATCCAACAAACAGGAACTGGCACTGGGCACTGGATCAATATGTTAGTCCCAAAAAATAATATAAAATGATGCCGAAGGTATATAAAAATTGTATAATATTGGCATGGAATAATCAATAGATACGACAGAGACATATCAGCATCCCCAAGCTTAATTCATGCTCGTCCTCGTGTAGGTAAATGATAAAAAAGATAATTTTTGATGTGTAATGCTACCTAGCATAATCTTGATCACATATCTAATCATGGCATGAATATTAAGACACGAGTGTTTCAAAGCAATAGTCTATAATTTGACATAAAGACATCAATACTCAGGAATCCCAACAAACAATCATGTCATTCAAAATATCAATGCTAAAGAATGCCATCCCTACAAAATCATATAGTATTGTCATGCTACATCTTCTTAACACAAAGTATTTATCATGCACAACCCCACTGACAAGCTGAGCAATTGGTTCATACTTTTTAACGTGCTTCAGCTTTTTCAACCCCCACGCAATACATGAGCGTAAGCCATGGACATAACACTATGGGTGGCATAGAGTATGATGATAGGGGTAAACATAGAGAAGACAAAAGGTAAGAAAGTCTCACATCAACGCGGCTAATCAACGGGCTATGGAGATGCCCATCAATTGATATCGATGCGAGGAGTAGGGATTGCCATACAACGGATGCACCAAGAGCTATAAGTGTATGAAACCTCAAACTGAAAACTAAGTGGGTGTGCATCTAACTCTATAATGAAAAATTCCCACTAGTATATGAAACTAACAACATAGGAGACTCTCTATATGAAAAACATGGTGCTAATTTGAAGCACAAGTGTGGAATTTGCATGCCTCCTCTCTCTTTTTCTCTCATTTTTTCTTTTCTTTTTTTCTTTTTTTTTCTTGGGCTCTTTTTTGCCTCACTTTTTTTCTTTTTTTTTTCATTTTGTCTGGTGTCTCATACCGACTTGTGGGGGAATCATAGTCTCCATCATCCTTTCCTCACTGGGACATGCTCTAACAATGAATAATGATGATCATCACACTTCTGTTTACTTACAACTCAATATTACAACTCGATACCTAGAACAAAGTATGACTCTATATGAGTGCCTCTAGCAGTGTACCAGGATGTGCAATGATCTAGCATAGCAAGGATATCAAAAAATGGACAAGACTTGGAAATATCATGCTTTCTTACGACCATGCAAAGAAATATGACAATGAATGCTCAAGTCATGAAAACGGAATGGTGGAAATTGCCTGGCAATATATCTCGGATGGCTATGGAAATGCCATAATAGGTAGGAATGGTGGCTGTTTTGAGGAAGATATAATAAGGCTTATGTGTGATGGAGCATATCATATCACATGGTTTGGATGCACGAGCGAAGTTTGCGCCGACTCTCGAGGTGAGAAAGGGCAATGCACGGTACCGTAGAGGTTAGCAAATTGCGGAAAGGTAAGAGTGTCTATAATCCATGGACTCACATTAGTCATAAAGAACTCATATACTTATTGCAAAAGTTTATTAGCCCTCGAAGCAAAGTACTACTACACATGCCCGGTAGATTGGTAGGAAAAGACCATCGCTCATCCCCTACCGCCACTCATAAGGAAGACAATTAATAATAAATCATGCTCAGCATAATGAGAGACTATACGTGCATGCTTCGGGAATCACAAACCTTAACACCAATATTCTTACTAACCACAATTGTTTACTAGTACCTCCCACATATTTTCATCTCTATATCGCAAAACTATTGCAAGAAATCAAACATATCATATTCAATGATCCACAATTTTTATGTAGGATTTTATGACTAACCATGCAAATGACCATTTCCTATTGACTCTCTAAATAGATATAAGTGAATAATGAGAGTTTAATTCTTATACAAAATATAATTCTCTAATAAATATAAGTGCAGTAAAAGAGCATTCTACAAATAACGGTTTTCCATGTGAAGATAAACAGGCATTCCAAACTTCAAATGATATAAGTGAAGCACATGAAGCTTTCTATAAAGCCATACTCAAAAGATATAAGTGAAGTGCAATGACTATTCTGTAAATTAACCATGGACTATCTCATACCAGCATGGTGCAAAAAGAAAAGTGAAAACTAAACACAAAAGACGCTCCAAGATTTACGCATATCACGTGAACGAAATGAAAACTAAAACATGTCGATACTTGTTGAAGAAAGACGGGATGCCTTCCGGGGCATCCCCAAGCTTAGACGCTTGAGTCTCTTTGAATATTTACTTGGGGTGCCTTGGGCATCCCAAAGCTTGAACTCTTGCCTCTCCTCCTTCTCCTCATATCGAGACCTCCTCATTCTTCGAACACTTCATCCACACAAAACTTAACAGAAAGCTCGGTGTGATCCGTTAGTATAATAATAATGCAAATCACTACTTTAAGTACTATTGCAAACCCATTCATATTTTGTTTTTGCATTATCCTTACTGTATCCTAACTTCTCCATGGCTTATACCACTGATAAAATCCATAGTTCCATCAAAACAAGCAAAACAATGCATCAAAAATAGAATATGTCAATAACATGACAGTCTATAGTAATATGAACATTGATCATACTTCTGTAACTCCAAAAATTCTGAAAAATTAGGAAAAAAATAAAAAAAATGCATAGTAGTACTGTGTAAGAATTTCAGAAACTTTTGATGTTCCAGTAAAAAAAATGTAAATTCAAGCACTACAGCCAAAGTTTCTGTTTTTGCACCACACATACCAACAAACAATCTAATCATCCTAAAGGAAAATCTTGGCATATTATTTTTATAATACAATGGATTTGTAAAAGGGGATACTTATTTTTGTTGAAAAGTTTTTGTAATTCGAGATTTGCAAAGTTTCCATGGGCATGAACAAAGTTCAAGGCATGCTCCCGCTTCACGGTGCTCATCTTTCTCACTTTCACTTTTCTTTTTGTAAAGTTTTAAGTTCCCCTCTATATTTTTTGTTTTTAAACTTTATAAAAGCACGCAAAATAACAAAATGACTCTCTAAAACTTCCGGGTTGTCTCCCTAGCAGCACTTTCTTTAAAGCCATTAAGCTAGGCATAAGTGCTCAAATAATTGATCCACCCGGATCCCAAGGTATGTCAAAGCCAATTTTAATTAACAATGATTTGTATTTTAGTAGTGAGCACAAGGTAATATATCCAATGTAAGAATGAAGTCTAACTCTCTTCATATGCATTGATATGTCATAAAAGAACAATTCATGCACACAAAGTAAAGGCCGATAATAGCATAAACAGTTTCTTGCAATTTTATTGTGATGGAAACATAGAGAGGTGGATATGTAGTTCCTCTCTCATAATAATTGCAAGTAGGAGCTGCAAGCACATGCATATTATATCCATCAAAATCATCATGTGTAGTGGTAAAACACAACCCATCAATATAGTCCTTAATAAGAGCAATGTTCCAATATAGTGTAGTTGGGAGAATTCAAAAAGATAATAGGACTATCATGTGTGGGTGCAATAGCAACAATTTAATTCTTAACATAAGGAACTATAGCAAGGTCATATCCATAAGCATAATTCATATTGACATCTTGGCCACAAGCATAGCAAGCATCAAGTTCATCAAAAAGGGATATTTCAAACGAATCAACGGGATCATAGCAATTATCGTAGCATTCATCCTTCGGCAAGCATGAAGGGAGACTAAATAATGTATGGGTTGAAGAGTTACTCTCATTAGAAGGTGGGCACGGGTAGCTAATCCGTACTTCCTCCTTTTGTTCTTTGCTCTCCTCCTCATCTTTTTCATCTAATGAGCTCATAGTGTCATCAATTTCTTCTTCCATAGCTTCCTGCAAAATATTAGTCTCTTCTTGGACAACGGTGACTTCCCCAATAAACTAATTAATATTGGCATTATACTCATAATTCTCATAGCAATATTTAAGTATAGCAAAAAATTCAGGTTTGTAAACAACATCATAATAATCTTCATACTTTTCAAACAGAGATTCAATTTCATGGGCACCCTTAAAAGCAACAAATTCTTCTATTCGTTCCACATCATAGTAATCATATCCACCATTAGCATAAGAAGCCAAGGTTTCATTATCGTTAAATTTGGATGAAAAGGGAAGGTGTGGAGCCTTCATCCTGAGCAAGTATAATCATATCTCGAGCATAGATCCCGAGCATACCAATGCAACATATGAATTTGATCCCATAATAGTTTCCCTTTTTTACTCAAGCGATAATCCCTAAAGTATTCACATTGTTCCAATGTGTCTCCCATTATCAATTTGAATAGGGTTCTCTCAGGATTATCAAAGTAGTGTTTAACATTTTTCACATAACAAGCATCGAGGGTTTTAGAAGGTTCCCATCTCCATGAGTAGAAAGTACAACGATTTTTTTATATTTCGTGTTCCATATCCATAACTAGAGATAGAGAACAACTTAGAACAAAAAATAAAAACTACTTAGTGATAAACCAAACAAGCACACACGAGAATATTCACCCCCATGCTATTGCTCCCCAGCAACGGCGCCAGAAAAAGGTCTTGATAACCCACAAGTATAGGGGATCATTTCTAGCCTTTTTTGATAAATAAGAGTGTTGAACCCAACAAGGAGCTAAAGGTAGAACAAATATTCCCTCAAGTTCTATCGACCACCGATACAACTCTACGCACACTTTAACGTTTTCTTTACCTAAACAAAGTATAAAACTATTTTGTTGGTGTGATGCTAGAACGACTTTGCAAAAATAAAGCTAGGAGTACTATGAATAAATTGCAAGATAATAAAAGTAGATAGCTTTTGCCACACAAGAAAGTTATTTGTCCCTAGGTGATCAATAACTAAACCGGTAATCATTATTGCAATTTTATATGAGGGAGAGGCATGAGCTAACATACTTTCCATACTTGGATCATATGCACTTATGATTGGAACTCTAGCAAGCATCCGCAACTACCGAAGATCATTAAGGTAAAACCCAACCATAGCATTAAGTATCAAGTCCTGTTTATCCCATACGCAACAACCCACTTACTCGGGTCTGTGCTTTTTTCACTCACGCCACCCACCATAAGCAAATCATGAACGTATTGCAACACCCTATAGAGGGGGTCCCTCACGTTTGCGCGACACGAAGGGCACCATAGGACAACACCAAAATAAAATATACAACTCAAACCAATCATGATCATCTATCAACCCATAGGACAAAATAGGTCTACTCAAACATCATAGGATAACCACACATCATTGGATAATAATATATAGTGTTGAGCACCATGTTTAAGTAGAGAATTGCAGTGGGAATACAGAGGTTACACCGCTGCATAGAGGGGGAGAAAGTTGGTGTTGACGGTAGCAAGATTGTTGATGAAGATCGCTGTCACGATCCTAGTCGCTACTGTTGCTATCGTTATTACCGCTATCAAACTATGATATTACCGTGCTATTGATCACTTTGCTACAGATATTTAGGTCTCCATGTGTGGTTGAATTGACAACTCAACTGCAATTACTTGCAAATATTCTTTGGCTCCCCTTGTGTCGAATCAATAAATTTGGGTTGAATACTCTACCCTCGAAAACTGTTGCAATCCCCTATACTTGTGGGTTATCAAGACATTTTTCTGGCGCCATTGTCGGAGAGCATAGCTCAGTCACTTGGGATTTATATCTGTTGATCACTATGAAGAATTTGAAAGATGATAGAACCAAGATCGTTCCCCCTAAGACGAGGGAAGGTAAGGAACCGCCATATAGCTTTGCACTTGATTCACCTTCTGTTTTGAGTAGGCTTGCGACACCACCACTTTCTATTAATTCTAATATGTCACAAGTAATTGATGATGCTACTTCTGTATGAATGATGCTATTGATGATGCGAGAACTCTGCTTGATGAAACTGTGCCACTAGGTGAATTTCTTGATGAATAACTTGCTACTAACAAATTTGAAAATGCAGAAACTGATGAAATTCATGATTCACCTATTAGACCTAGCTCTCCTAGAATTGAAATGCCAAATATACCCGAGGGTTATGTTGTTGGTGAGGAGATAACTAGAGAACTTTCTTCTTGTGATGATAGAAATGATGTTAAGAAACTACTATGTAAACTGAAAGGAAAATCTCTGAATGTAAGAATGAAATATGATCTTTAGTTTGCTATTTCACCTATCTTTGTTACTGATAAGGATTATGAATTCTTTGTCGATCCTGAGTTAATTACTTTGGTTGAACCTGATCCTTTCCATGGTTATGAATCTGAAACTGTTGTGGCACACGTTACTAAATTGAAGGATATAGCCACCCTATTTGCTCATGAGGAAAAAATTCGCTACTACTATATCCTTAACTTATTTCCTTTCTCACTAAAGGGTGATGCTAAGATATGGTTTAATACTCTTGCTCATGGTTGTGTGCATAGTCCCCAGGATATGATATATTACTTCTCTGGAAAAATATTTTCCCGCTCATAAGAAACAAGCTGCCTTATAGGAAATATTTAACTTTGTGCAAATTAAAGAAGAGAATCTCCCTCAAGCTTGGGGATGATTCTCCAATTACTTAATGCTTTGCCTCATCATCCTCTCAAGAAAAAATGAAATACTTGATATCTTTTATAGTGTACTAACCGAGTCTTCTCGGGACTACCTAGATAGTTGTGTTGGTTGTGTTTTCAGGGAACAAACTATTGAACAAGCTGAAGAACTATTGAATATATATTGAGAAATGATAATGATTGGACACTTCTTGAACCACCACCTAAGAAAACTCCGAAGAAGAGGGGTATTCTATTTCTTAGTCCAGAAGATATGGAATAGGCAAAGAATATATGAAAGAAAATGGTATTAAAGCTGAAGATGTTAAGAATTTACCACCTATTGAAGAAATACATGAACTTGACACCCCGACACAAGTAGTAAAGGTGAATTCTCTTATAAGATTTCATGAAGGTGACATTCCTTATAATAAATCTGCTAGGCAATGCCTGGATGAATTTTACAATTACATTGTTAAGCAAGAACACTTTAATATGTATGTTACCAAGCAATTAAAACGTAATGCTTCCGTGATTGATCGTTTGAGTGATTTAATGTTTAGAATTGCTAATGATGTTAAAGGTCTAGGTAAACATACATCCATGGTCCAAACTCAGTTAGAACAGGTTGTTAAGTCTCAAAATGATTTGCTCAATGAGATGAATAATAATATGAATGATCATGCTGTTCGAGTAATGAGTAAAGGAGGTAGAATGACTTAGGAGCCACTTTATCCTGAAGGTCACCCTAAAAGAATTGAACAAGATTCTTAGAGACTTAATATTGATGCACCTAGTCCATCTAAAAATAAAAATAAAAAAGAAGAATGGTATGACTTTGCATGCTTCTAGTGAGTCTGGAGTAGAAAAACCTTCTGAGAATAGTAATGAGGTTTCTATTTCTGATGTTGAGACACAATCTGGTAATGAACATTCACCTAGTGATAATGATAATTATAACAATGATGTTCATGTTGATGATCAACCAAACAATGATAAAGAACCTGACAATGATGTTGAAATAGAACCCGTTGTTGATCTTGATAACTCAGCTCCTAAGACTAAACGTTATGATAAAAGAGATTTCATTTCTAGAAAACATGGTAAAGAAAGAGAACCATGGGTTTAGAAACCTGTGACTTTTCCTACTAAGCCACCTAAGAATAAGGATGTGGAAGAATTTGAATGCTTTGCTGAAATGCTTAGGCCAGTCTTTCTACGTACTCGTTCGACTGATATTTTGAAGATGGCCCCATATGCTAAATATATGAAAGATGTTGTGACTAATAAAAGAAAGATACCTGAAGCTGAAATCTCCACCATGCTTCCAAATTATTCTTTTAAGAATGGAGTATCTAAGAAACTAGGAGATATAGGAATACCTACTATACCATGCTCCATTAAAAGAAGTTATCTCAAAACGGCTTTATCTGATTTGGGTGTAGGTGTTAGTGTTATGCCTTTCTATTTATATAGAAGACTTGATTTGAATAAACTCACACCTACTGAAATATCATTGCAAATGGCAGAAAAATGAATTGCCATACCTATCGGTATTTGTGAGGATGTGCCTGTTGTAGTAGCGAATGTAACTATCTTAACAAACATTGTTATACTTGATATGCCCGAGGACGATAACATGTGGATTATCCTTGAGAGACCCTTTTTGAACACCACAGGGGCGGTTATTGATTGAAACAAAAGCAAAGTTACTTTTCATATCAACGGTACTAAGCACACGGTGCACTTTCCGAAGAAACAATTTCAAGTGAATGGTATCAATGTTATTGAAAAAGCTTCGATGATTACTATTGGAAGTTTTAAACTCCCTCTTCCTACTACCAAAAAGAAATATGAAACTCTTATTATAGGGGAGATGCATATCCCCGTTGAGGTAACTTGGTGTTATACGAAGATTCTTCGATTTCATGTTACTCGAAAATAGTTTGTTAATAAGACTTGATCAACCTTATTAATGGATTATTTTTTAGGGGCATGTGGTCAATGAACTTGGTAAGCACAACTTTCTGTACCTAATTTTTGTTCTCTGTTATTTTTAGTTAAATACAATAAAATGCCATGATTATCCTGTTTTCTGAATTATCCATGCAATAAAAAATGGCCCCAAAATAAAAGTGCTCGGAATGATGTAAAATTTTAACATGATTTTTTCTGAAATATATAAGAATTTTTGGCACTGAACACAACCTTGGGGGATGCCCCTGGTGCCCATGAGGCACATGAGCGCGGCCACCCCCTAGGTACGCCCATGTGGCTTGTGGGCCCCACAGGGACACCCTCACTTATCCCTTTAGCCCACTTCATCTCCTACTTCTAGAAAAAAATGCGCGTATCTCTCTCCCTCGTGTTCTTGCTCCCAAACCTAAGATTTTTGATCTCTTTGATCAAAGCTCCATTTCTGAAACTGTTTTGGGGGATTGCTCCTTGGCATGTGACTCCTCCATTACTCTAATTAGTTTTTTCTTTAGTGGATTATATTTTGCATAATTAGTTGCTCTTGGTGCTACTTATAATGAGCTTGCATGTTGAATTCTTTGAGTTCCAGGTAGTTTGAATGCTTGATATAGCCTCTAGACATTCATATGAGTAATTGTTATCAATCTTGTGAAGTTTTATTGACACCATTTTGTGGCCTAAAAATTTCAGAATTTGTTCATAGGAAAAATGAACTTCTTTTGGAGAAGCTTCTCGAAACGGTGTGCCAAGGGAGTCATTGGGGACTCCTCGGATAGTGACCTCAACATTCCGCATAGGACAGAGGTCCGGCCGTGCGAATGGCCGCACAATGCCATCATGAACGAAGATGGATTCTACCAAGAGTTTGCACAATTTGTTGCAAATGCCGGATTGACCTACTTCCTCGCAGATGAGTGTGACCAGCACCACATTATTAACAATTCCTTTGTGCAAAATTTCCATTTCTTGAATAGGCTCAAACCCCCCATGGTGCATTTTGATTTATATGTTGAACATCATGAGATGCCACTTGCTGAATTTTGTGAGATATGTTTGGTTCCTTCTGATGGGGAATTAAGAGAGCCTAGACTGGAGGAGTCTGAGGGTTTTGTTAGAAATATGCCCTAGAGGCAATAATATTGCATTATTATATTTCCATATTCATAGTTAAGAATTTATATTCCATGCTATAAGAGTAGGGCATTTTGGAGACCGAGCTCCATGGATCCCTTTATTTTGAAAAATTCAAAATTCATAAATTTCGTTTTAAAAAATTCTGAAAAAATTACACATGTATGCAAGGATGTAAAGTGTATGTGTGAAGAATTTCAGGATGAAATACCTTGAGTTGTAAGCTGCACAAAATAAACAAAATCATGGACTTTAAAGATGAACAATACATATGCTACCCCCCCCCCCAGATTTTTCTTTTTTTTGTAGCTCACATTTTATTGTATTTTGACCTAAAAATTTGCACACATGTATATTATGTATCTAACTATATGTGTATTCATTTTAGAATTTTTTGAAACTAAAAAGTTTGAATTTTGAAGTTTTCAAATAAATGCCTCCATGGAGCCCGGTCTCCATTTGGCATTTTCGATGCTATAACTACTATGATCCTAGAATATGTGATTCAACGGAAAACTCATATGCAGGTGTGGAATGATAAACAACAACAATAGGTTCCCGGTCTCGCCTCTAAGACTGGCTCAAGTGTTGGTGTTGATCACGTGTTCCGGATCATAGGATATCGTTAAGTGTAACAATATAGTCCTAAAACAACATTGAGGGTATGACGTTAGAAGAACGATCATACTGAATCGACCCAATACTTGTCTGTTATGCTTTGTGATTATATTGTCTATAGTCATCTATTATAACATGTAGTGTTAGCATGTGTTTTAGTTCCTCAGACCATGAGAGTATCTCGGTCACTTCATACCAGACGGTGGGCTTTGGGGTTTCTCAAATGTCATCTATAACAAGGTGATCATAACAACAACTTTCAGGTTCACAGGAAAGTTTGACAAGTGTCCGGATAGCTCAAGAGTGGGATTTGCTTCTATGATGATGGAGAGATATTCTTAGGGCCCTCTTGGTGTGACAACATCCATCATCGTCTAGCTAGTCATAGGTGACTACGTCACGGGGATGCCGGAACACGTCACCGAGAAAGAAGAACAAAACCAATAAAGGGAGCAACGGTATAGTGAGCATGGTGATGACTCCGGAGGATACTGATGCATACCAGGTTTTATAAAGTATCGCGAAGCAAAGGGAACATCACATGATAACCAAAGGTTCACTCGAATATCATGTGTGTAATCATAGGGACCGATATGGATGTCCACGGTTCCGCTATCGGTCATTGGACGAAGGGGTTTCGTTCATGTCTATGGTTTACCGAACCTACGGGGTCACAAGCTTAAGGTAATCACGATCTACTGAGTTTTAGTGGGACAGGAGTGATGAGAATATATTTGTGGAATTGTTTCATCAATATATGGAATAGTTTCGAGAGGTTACAGAAGCATTTCGGTGTCATCGGAAGGGTTTTGGTGAATATCGGGTAATACCGGATATTACCTGTCGGCATCCTGGGAATGGGGGTACCAAGGCCTGCCTGCCTTTGGCCCAGTGCATGATGCCATCAACGGCCCGACGCGACCTACAAGGCCCCATGAGCAAGACCTGCCTCGCGAGGCGAACGACACCAAGGCGTCCCGAGGCGCGGCCTCCTGAGGGGCGGATATCTCTATGCAGGCACCCCATCTCGCAAGGCTCGCAGTGACGTGAGCCATGACGACCAGGGCTAGGAAGGCGCTAGTAGGCGCAGACCAGGACAATTTCCACTTCGGTTCTAAGGAGGCAAGGACGAGCGCGGGTTCCCGAGGAATCCCCCAAAGGTTTCCGTTCCGGTGCGACAAGACCAATACCACGGGCTCGGCGAGACGGAGGTCATCACTGAGCCCACAACTGCGTCACGGCCAGAAGCTTTGCAGGCGAAGACCACCTTTAGTCAGGATAGGGTGTACTCCTGCCCCCCTTCCAAATTGGCCGTTGTGGTATCCCTTCCTGCCTAAATTATGAGGGAGAGGGCCAAGGCTAGTATAAGTATAGGCTAGTCTCCACTTTAAGAGGGATCGACTCATCATGACCCTGGTGGAAACCTTGGATCCCTGATCTGATCCTGAGCTCGCCCTAAGCAGCTCATCCACTGTACTAGTTCATATTCATCCTCCTCGCGAGGCAATCCACCACAAAGCAGGAGTAGGGTTTTACACTCAAGGTGACCCAAACCTGGGTAAATCAATATGTCCACTTCTTCCCACCGGCA
This sequence comes from Triticum dicoccoides, assembly GCF_002162155.2. NCBI lineage: Eukaryota > Viridiplantae > Streptophyta > Magnoliopsida > Poales > Poaceae > Triticum > Triticum dicoccoides. Next base: position 528,349,843 of record NC_041391.1, on the reverse strand, counting down.
TGTACTTGACGAGATCGGGCCGTGAGGGTGGCGAGCGGTGTGTTGTTTTGAAGTGAGGTCCTTCGCACACGCCCCAGAGTTCGAACCTTGTTTGGGTCCACGGAACCCAGACTTCGACATTTGGCGCGATAGGTAGGGGCGTGTCGGAGATCTCCCTTCCGCTTTACTCCATCCTCGCATCGCCGCCCCCATGACCGACGCCGTCTGCCCAACCTTCAGCCCGCCGTTCCCGGGTACGTTGCGGGTTGCTCGACCTTCACCCACGACCTCCGTCGGGTGCGGTGGCTGGGGAGGTTCAGGCCGGTGTTGCCTCTGTGCTATGATGGTGCAGCGGACCCCGAGGAGTTCCTCCAGCTGTACGCCCAGAGCATCCTGGTGGCGGGCGGTGATGACAAGGCCTTGGCAAACTGGTTCCCTCTGGCCCTGACGGAATTCCCACGATCTTAGCTCCGCAACCTCCCGGAGGCCTCGGTTTCCCTTTGGGAGGAGCTTCGAAGTCGTTTCATCATGCGCTTTGCCTCCGGTGCCCCACATGATCGCGTGCATCCTTGGCGGATCCTACGCGCCTACGTTCGGTCGGCACGCCAAGCAGCTTTTCCGCCAGGCGGGAGCTGCTCGGTCTCATCCTGAGGCCTCGCGGAGCCGCGCGCGGCCCAAGGTCGACATCACCTTCAACTCCAGAGATCACCCCAAGTCTGCGGCCGCTGCCGGCACGCTCCCCATGCTGTGCATACCCACCATCAGCAATGTCTCGGTCACCATGACACTTATCGATGGCGGCTTCGGCCTTAACGTCCTCTCAGTGGAGGCCTTCGACATGCTTCAAGTACCCTATGATCAGCTCATTCCCACCAGGCCGTTCTTCGGGGTGACGAAAGGCTCCACCCCCCTTGGGGCAGGTGCGCCTCCCCGTCACCTTTGACACCCGTAGCAACTACCGCATCGAGCTGATCAACTTCAACGTGGCCCGCATCAGCCTACCATACAATGTCATCTAGGGATACCCTACCCTCGCCAAGTTCATGGCGGTGACTCATCTGGGCTACAATGTCATCAAGATGCCAGATAGCGGTGGTGTCATCACCATAGTTGGGGATAGGAAGGATGTGGTTTGGGCCCTCAGGCTCGCCTACCAGGCTCGGCGGCCTTGCGCCCGGATGCAGAAGGCGCGCCCGGGGCTCAGAAGGCCGCGCCAGCAAGGAAGAAGCAACTATTCTTTCAAGACTGCGCCGAGACAAATAAGGTGCCCATCGATGACAGCAAGTCGAGCCCCACCATCACCACTGGCTCCGACCTCTCCCAGATCAAGAGAAAGCGCTCGTCGACTTCCTCCAGACCAACAAGGGCACATTCGCGTGGAAGGCGTCTGATCTGGTTGGTGTCCCGAGGGATGTAATCGAGCACCACCTGGCTGTGTGCCCCAATGCTCGCCCTGTTAAGAAGAAGGCCCGATGTCAGGCGCTAGAGAAGCAGGCATTCATTATCCTAGAAGTCGGCAAGTTGCATGAAGCAGGGGTCATTCGAGAGCTGCGACATCCAGAGTGGCTTGCCAACCCCATCGTCCTCCCGAAGAAAGGAGGAAAGGAGCGCATGTGCGTCGACTTCATGAGCCTCAACAAGGCTTGCCCCCAGGATCCTTTCCCGCTCCCGCGCATCAACCAGACCATTGCCTCCACTGTTGAGAGCGATCTATTGTGCTTTCTGGATGCATTCTTGGGCTATCACCAGATCAAGATGACACCGGAGGACGTCAAGAAGACGGCTTTCATCTCCTCGTGCGGTGTGTACTCCTACACCTGCATGTCCTTTGGGCTGAGGAGCGCTGGTGCCACCTTCCAAAGGCTGATGCACATCACGCTGGGGCCACAGCTGGGGAGGAACGCAGAGGCATACATCAACAATATCGTGGTCAAGTCACGTGCGGCAAGGACCCTAGTTGAAGATCTGGAGGAGACATTCGCCAACCTGTGTAGGGTGAATCTGAGGCTTAATCCGGAAAATGCGTTTTCCGAGTCCCATCTAGCAAGTTGCTTGGATTTCTTGTCTCGCATCGAGGGATTGAGTCCAACCCCGAAAAGGTCAAGGCAATTGAAAGGATGCGCCCGCCTCAAACCCTCAAGGAAATGCAAAAGTTGGCTGGGTGTGTGACTTCCCTAGGGTGCTTCATCTCGAAGCTTGGTGAGCGTGCCTTACCATTCTTCAAGCTGATGAAGAGGAAGGGCCCTTTTGAGTGGACCCCGGAAGTGGCAGCAGCCTTTTAAGGCCACAAGAGATACCTCACGAGCCCGCCAATCATGGTGGCACCCCGCTCCCACGAGCCCTTGGTGCTTTACTTAGCCGCCACCCCTGATTCGGCCAGCGCGCCGCTCGTAGTGGTCCGGGGGGAGCGCGTGGATGCCAAGATGGGGTCAGTCGGCCCGTGCGAGGTTTTCGGTCCCCAGAGCCCCCACTACCGTAGGGCGGCGCCCTTGGGACACCCGCCCCTTCGCCGCCTAATGAGACACTTGGGCCTCATGCATCCCACGCAAACTGCCACTGATGCCCCTCACCTCGTCCAACATCCAGTGTACTTCATCAGCACGGTACTACGGCACGCGTGTGGATGCTACCCTATGCAGCAGAAGCTCCTATGCACGCTCCTCGTTGCCTCAAGGAAGTTGCGCCATTATTTCCAAGCCCATCCCATCAATGTTGTTTCTGCATACCCCTTGGAGAAAGTGCTGCATAGCCCCAACGCTATTGGCAGAGTTGCCGAGTGGAACTTTGAGTTACAAGCCTTTTAGCTAGAGTTTAGCATGACCAGGGTTATAAAGGGTGCGGTGCCTTCCAATTTCGTGGCGGAGTGGACAGATACTCCCGACCAAGGGCAACGCGAGGACTAGTCCCTCATGCCGGGCGACGAGGCGCCCGATGGTTGGGTCATGCACTTCAATGGTGCTTTCGCGTGGTACTATGCGGGGGCTGGAGTTGTGCTCATCTCCCCCACCAAGGACAAGCTCTACTACACCATCCAACTTTGCTTCCAGCGTGGTGAGAAGGTCTCCAACAACATCGTAGAATACGAGGGTTTGATTGCCAGACTCAAGGCCACAACCACTTTGGGGGTCAAGCGCCTCGTCGTCAAGGGCAATTCCCAGCTACTCGTCAACTTCTCCAAGAAAGAGTATGAACCGAAGGATGAGCATATGGTGGCATACCTCGAGGAGGTACGCAGAATCGAAAAGTGCTTCTTGGGTTTGGATTTGCAACACATTCCGTGCAACGCGAATAGGTAAGCAGACGACACTGCCAAAAGGCGTCCCGCCACGAGCCCCAGGAGCCTGGCATCTTCAAAGAGAGGCTCTTCAAGCCATCGGCAATGCCCTCAGCCATAGGTCTGACGCTGCTCAAAGAGGAGCCGCCGCCCACAGGTTGCCCGGCCTGCGGCCCAACCTTAGGAGCCCGCCTGCTCCTAGCGTTGGAGCCTCAAGAAGGCAGCTAGACCGACGAACTCAAGACGTACCTGCTCAGTGGCACCCTGCCGGAGAAGGAGGAGGACGCAGAGCGCGTGGCTCATCAGGCCACCGCTTACTGCTTGCAGGGCAGCAAGCTGTACCGCAGGCGCCCCAACAACGTCTTGCTGCGGTGCATATTGGAGGAACAAGGACGCAAGCTATTGGCTGACATTCATGGTATAGAATGCATGCACCACTCCTCGTCGCGCACCCTCGTGGGCAAGGTATTCTGCAACAGGTTCTGCTGGCCAATGGTGCTCCACAACACCACTGAGCTGGCCAGGTCCTGTGAGCTCTACCAGTTCCATGCCAAGCAGATTCATTAGCCAGCACAGGGGCTCCAGACAATCCCGCTCTCATGGTCCTTCGCGGTCTGGGGGCTGGACATACTGGGCCCGTTCCCTCGGGTGTCTGGCATCTACCGCTACCTCTACGCCGCAATCGACAAGTTCACCAAGTGGGCGGAGGTTGAGCCTGTCCGCACCATCCCTACAAGCTTGGCTGTCAAGTTCATCAAGGGCCTCGTGAGCCGATTCAGTGTCCCCAACTGCATCATCATCGACAACGGTACCTAGGTCACAAACAATCTCTTTAGATCATATTGTGCTAACCTTGGAACACAGATATGCTACGCTTCAGTGGTGCACTTGCAGAGCAATGGTCAGGCCGAGCGCGCCAACGCAGAGGTTCTCAGGGGCCTCAAGACCAGAAGCTTCAAGAAGAAGCTCGAAGCCCGCGGCAGGGGTTGGCTCGATGAGCTACAATCAGTGTTGTGGTCCATCCACACCACCGCGACTAAGCCCATTGGCGAGAACCCATTCTTCCTCATCTATGGGGCTGAAGTGGTGCTCCCGCTCAAGATCAAGCATCGTTCCCCATGGTTCTTGGCATTCGACGAGGCGCGTCAGGATGCCACGCGGGGAACCGATCTTTTGCTCGCAAAGAGGCCCACCGACAAGCCTCCCTCCGCACCGCGAGGTACCAGCAAGCACGGCAGCATTACCACTACCGCAACATCCGCCCCCAGACTCTCGAGGTTGGAGACCTCATCCTGAGGCGGGTCCTCTCTAGGGAGTGCCTGAGGGAGTCCTGGATTAGGGGGTATCCGGACAGCCGAACTATATACATCGTCCGGACTATTGGAGCGTGAAGATACAAGACTCAAGGCCCGTCCCGTGTCCAGATGGGACTCTCCTTTGCGTGGAAGAAAAGTTTGGTGATCTGGATATTGTATTTCCTTCCTTGTAAACGAATCCATGTAAACCCTATCCCTCTCCGGTATCTATATAAATCGAAGAGGTTGGTCCTTAGAAGGCCGATCACAATTACAATCATAATCATCATAGGCTAGCTTCTAGGGTTTAGCCTCTATGATCTCGTGGTAGATCTACTCTTGTACTACTCATATCGTCAATATTAATCAAGCAGGAAGTAGGGTTTTACCTCCATTGAGAGGTCCTGAACCTGGGTAAACATTGTGTCCCTTGCTTCCTGTTACCATCAGCCTAAGACGCACAGATCGGGACCCCCTACCCGAGATCCGCCGGTTTTGACACCGACATTGGTGCTTTCATTGAGAGTTCCTCTGTGTCGTCGCTGCAAGGCTCGATGGCTCGTCTCGTTGTCAAGGACAACATTACCTCTGGGGGAGCGCTGGTTGTAGGCCAAACTCTCCGACTTGGCGGCTTCATCATGGCCGCCCCATTGGCTGTCGCGCCGACGATGGCCTCTCGGGTCGTCACGCATAACCTTCGCATCAATTCGGAACTCGCCGAACAGATGGATCCGATAGAGCTCTCCTTCCTTAATGAGCTCTTGGATCGCATCGCCGCTTTGGGATTCGCTATGGACTATGACCGAATCGGGCTTAAACCCGACCGAAGGGACATTATATCCCCGCCGGCCACCCATGAGATAACGGTAGTGGAGGAACCACATACAGATTACCCCTCTATTTTGAGGACGAATTATGTCCGGATCACCGAGCTCCCTGAGCCGGACTCCAGATCAAGGGAAGACATGACCCAGATCCCGAACTTAGGATCGGGCATTCGGCCAGAAAAATTGGGCAGCACCTCGGATCCCGAGCTGTCAAACTCGGAAGCTCCCCCGCCCCTTAGGGCTAGTGGGGGAGCTTCCGAGTTTGACAGCTCGGAAACTCGGCGCTAGATCGGAAACTCGGAAACTCGGAAACTCGGAACAACGTCCCGAGGCGAGGATCTTCAGCAGGTAGCAAAAAGTGTTCCATAGCCTTAGGGCATGTTGGATACTCCAGCAGGTAGCAAAAAGTGGCGAGGATCTTCTTGTAAGCCATAAAGCAGAACAACTGTCACGACCGGTTTTCCAATAAAAATATTTATTGAAAAGCCAATCTTTTAAGTCTAGTATGAGAGAAATCCTCCACACTGGCAGACAAATTCTTGATACAATAAGCCAGTAGCATAAAATATATTACAGGGTCGAACTACGGTTGCTCAACCAAATTATTACAAGCACGCCAATAATCATACATAATGGCGGACAGAACACAGTGGTGTGGAGACATACTACTGACTCAAGGATAGGCTGGTGGTGGAAAAACACAGCGGGGAGAGAAATACAAGACTCTACGTCTGTCATCTCATCGAGCGTCGAGGAGAGGCTCGATGAATTTATAAGGTAGCGGAAGCGTATATAAAACAGTGGCCAAATCCAGGGTCGCACAAGACTGACTGGGACTCCTCTAAGTGTCGGGCTCGCTATCGAACTCTTCATCCATGAGATCGCCTTCGTCAGCATCTGGCCAAATCAACAAGCCAGTGAGTACTTTGAAAGTACTCGCAAGACAGTTCGGACGTAAGATATAACAAATGCATGCATGGATGCAACATGATTAATTCCTTAATGCACAATAAATAAAACTGGCATAACAGGTAAGTAAAAAGGGAAAACGGCGGTAGTCCGCCTGAAATTCCACAGAACATAAATAAGGACCGATCGGGTGTCTGAAGCGACGCCTCGAAAGGTGAACAAATAAAAATAAGGAAAATGATGCCACAGTCGGGCATCTTAGCGACACCACATAAAGGGCTTTTAAAAGAAATGCCACGGTCGGACGTCTGAGCGACATCGCAGAAAGGGCTTTAAAAAGAAATGCCACAGTCGGACGTCTGAGCGACATCACATAAAGGGCTTTAAAAGAAATGCCACAGTCGGACGTCTGAGCGACATCGCAGAAAGGGCTTTAAAAATAAATGCCACAGGCGGACGTCTGAGCGACATCACATAAAGGGCTTTAAAAGAAATGCCACAGTCGGACGTCTGAGCGACATCGCAGAAAGGGATTTAAAAAGAAATGC
>NC_041391.1:528302334-528342666 GCF_002162155.2 Triticum dicoccoides | reverse complement strand
CACAGTCGGACGTCTGAGCGACATCACATAAAGGGCTTTAAAAGAAATGCCACAGTCGGACGTCTGAGCGACATCGCAGAAAGGGCTTTAAAAAGAAATGCCATAGTCGGACGTCTGAGCGACATCACATAAAGGGCTTTTATTCACAAGTAAATAATACTCATAATAAACATTCAATTCATGAAAACAAACGGGTTAGTCCATCCAGAGGAGTGATCATTTAACTGGACTTAGCACTCATGCGATTCACCGGAGTCTCTGTCATCAAAGCTGACAATTGATTAGGATAAGAAGGAACGAAACTTGACATGGAAGAGATGATTTGGAGGAATATATGACTCTGCAGAGTTTGTACAAAATTTTTCCCACAGTCAACGGATTTCCGTAGTCACGAAGGACTAGTTCCGTTTACGGTATTTCAGAAGAAAACACAGCTAACCGGTACACACCCATCCTACCTCTCGATGCTAGGAATCACCCTAGTCATCGTCCAAGAAAAACTTTTGAGACGGGGAGATCACAATCTCGAATAGCATGGGATCAAATTTATATACGCGCGCTCTAAGGGGTGCCCCCCTCTTGGTCCCAACCGGAAACACCCATGCCCCCTGACCGGATGACTGGCTTTAATCCAGGGCCATGGAACCATCATCACGGACTCTCCTCTTTGGTGTGTACCATGAAAGCGGTTTGGAACTTACTAAACCATATTCCTTGCGGAAAACATGTGGTAGTACAAGGAAGGAAATGATAGGTACTGGACCGATATGGTTTGACACTGAAGTCACATAGTCTGGCGTAAGACTGGCATGCTACAACACTGCCGTCATACCCATCCTCATGCCAACACATGGCCATTCATATTCACATTCATCCACGTATGGATCATCGAACTCACTTACCTCATTATCACATAAAATAACGTTCATCGGTATACTCACCGGCATGCCATGAAACTAACTAAATGCAAAACATGCCAAGACACTCATCATATCAAAAGTTCAAACATGCTTGCCTGGTTCAGAGTAGTCGAAGCCTAGCTCGGTGAAGTTTGCGGCTCCGTCACCTCCTTCGGTATCTACATTTAAAGAGGATATATGCGCTAACGTAAATACCAAGGAGAGCACAGAAGGTAAACCAAATATTTTTCAAATAAATCTGATAAAAAACTAGACAAAATTTTAAAGAGAACAGAAAAAGAATCAAACAAAAATACTTTTCTGATTAAAAGTTATAAGGGTTTTTGTCCAGGGACTTATCTGTAATGAAACAGAAGATTTCCAGGGGCTAGTTTATAAAAGCAGAAAACGCTTCGGTAGCGATTACGCCAGCCCGAAGAGAAAACGTATTTGGCAGAAGGCGTTTTCAGATAACGCTTCGTTTAGAAAGGACAGAGAGGCTGACAGCGGGTCCCACTTGTCATGTTTAAATTTTCAAATGGGAGGGACGAGGCTCGTCGGCACCCGAGAGCTGCTGTGGTCGCCGGCGGCGATCCACGGCGAGGCATGGGGATCAGAGGTTACCAATGTGCTCACCGTGTCCTTCCGCAACGGTGGGTGGTGGTGTTGGTCGCCGGTGAGCAGCACATCGCCGGCGGTCTCAACTCCGGCGGACGGTGGTTCGGGCGTGGATGGAGCTCGTCGGAGAGGTCTGCAAAGATTAAATTGAGGTGGGGGTTAGACTACTGGGTGCAAGAGAGGGCTACGGACGAGGTTTGGGCGCCGGAGGTGGCCTCACCGAAGTGAATCGAGCTGGAGGCCGAGGCGGGGCGAGGCGGCCGGAGCTGGGGGAGGAGACCTCCTCGAGGTCCCCCTAGTGGCCTGGCGGGGTGTTGGTGAGTAGTGGAGGTGCTGCGTGCACGAGAGTGAGCTCGGGACCCCTTTATATAGGCGGTCCGAGGCGGTTGCCGTGAACGAGGATCACCGGCGAGCGATTACGGTGGCGCAGTGCTCGGTCGGGGTGGTTAGGGGGTCGAGCATCATCACGGAGGTCCAACGGGTCCGTTTTTGTGTTGAACTGGCCGGGGTTTGGGTGTTAAGGGCGAGCTCGACGGAACGGTGATGGTGCGGGCCCGTCGGCGGCGGAGAGCGCGTTCCGTGCTTGCCGGCCACGGTGGCTGTGCTACGGGCGTGCGCTGGCGTGCATGAGGCCACGCGGAGAGCCAGGGAGCGATGGGCGGCGCGGAACGGCGTTCTGCCGTGGTGTGCCTCCTGTCGGCCGCCACGGGAGGTCCCGACGCCGCAGAAGACGCCGGCGAGGGCGAGCCAGCGCGCTACCGACGCCAGGAAGGCTCCACGCACGCGTGTGCAGCTTCGGACAAGAGGAAGAGGCGGCGAGGAACATGCCAAGGGCACTGTGGCCGCGTGACTGAAACTGACGGACTGAAGATGACACTGAAAACTGAATTTCTGAACTATGAACAGTAACAGTGCCCACCAGGTGTTCGACCAAATGAAATTGGCCTCTGGTGATTTTTCCTTGAGCTGATTTTTGGTGGAGTGGCTTCTCCTTGCTCAAATAGGCTGCCTGAATTTTGGTGGAATTTTTGGAGGAGTGTAGATATGAATTTCACCAAATTTGGCAAATCTGGTCCAAACTTGCAGAGACTGAATTTTGAAAAATTTGAAAAGAGGAGGAGTGGATCAAGATGGTTCTGGGTTGTGGGTTCAAAGGACAATCCAGGAGAATTGGTTTGAGGTCAAAACTCAAATGCAATAGGGCACTTGCTTTGAAAATCTCTCAGGCTCCAAATAATTTTCAGAATTGAATTGAGGGAAAAATAATTGGAATAAAAATCCAAAACCAGTTTGGATTAGTTGGGACAGAGAATTTAGGTTGATCACAAGTTGTAGGGGAGGTTTTGGAGGGGTTTTACCACATGGGCAAGAATGCCAAGTCATGGTGGTTCCAAGATATGAAAATCCCAAATTTCATGGAGTTTCTTTTTAAAAGAAAAAGATTAAACTCCAAAAAATAATTTTTAGAGAGAACCAACAGAGAAGAAGTTTAAAAAGGTCAAACACCAAAGTTTGAAGCCAGAATAAAAACCTTGCCAAAGAAAAGAAAGTTTCTTAAGAGGAAGGTTTTCTGGAAAATATTAAATGGCCTCTTTTCAAAAACCACAAAGTTTTTGCTGAAAACCAAAGAATTTTTTTTTTGGAGTGTCACAACAACATCCCGCTAAAGAACACAATACGGTACTAACAATCTTCGAGACTTTCGCCTCAAACAATAGGCGCAAGCAAGCTCATCGAAGCTCCGCTGAAATCTGCCATGTGGCAAAAATAAATCCGTGGAACGACACTACTATAACCTTCAATGCCAGTGATGAACCTCGATTCCAGACCATCCGGGTACCAGCCGCTCTGGTCCTTAGTCCAATCATGGACGGCTTTCGGCTCACTAAAGTACTCATGGACGGTGGAAGCGGATTAAACGTGATCTACAAAGAAACACTCAATAAGATGGAAATTGATAAAAGCCACATTGAACAAAGCGGCACAACCTTTAGGGGGGTTAGCCCTAGTTGGGAAGCGCGGTGTGCAGGAAAAATCACACTCGATGTGGTATTCGGCACCCCGGAGAATTATAGGTCTAAAGAAATCACATTCCAAGTGGCTCCTTTCAGCAGCGGTTACCACGCCCTTGTAGGGCGGGACACGTTTAAAAGCTTTCAAGCTATACCCCATTACGGGTACATGAAGATTAAAATGCCCGGACCCAATGGAATCATCACTCTAGCCAGTGATCCGGACGTCGCACTTCATGCCGAAAACAAAATCGTAGCACTAGCCCTGGAAGCATTATCCGAAGCCCTAGCAACCGAATAATTAACAACACTGCGAGCCACCATGGACAGGGATGATGTGATACTCGACAAGCGACCCAAGTCCACCTCATTTAAACCCGCAGACGAAATAGTAAAATTCCAAGTCCATCCAACGAACCCCACGAAGACAGCTTCCATCGGGACACAGTTGAGCCCCGCGATGGACTCCGCACTGTGAGACATCTTACGCGAGAATTGGGACATTTTCGCCTGGCACCCATCGGACATGCAGGGCATCCCACGCAGATTGGCCGAACAAACCTCAATATACTAAAAGGGTACAAACCTGTCAAGCAGACTCTAAGGAGGTTTTCAGAGCCCAAACGGCAAGCCATGGGGGAAGAGCTAGCCAAGCTACTCGAGGCCGGATTCATTAGAGATATCAAGCATCCGGATTGGCTGGCAAATCTGGTAATGGTACCAAAGAAGGACAAATCCTGGCGCCTATGTGTCTACTTTAAAGACACATCGATCAAATCATCGACGCCACAGCAGGACACGACTCGCTGTGTTCGCTCGGCGCATACTCTTGATATCATCAAATAAAGATGGCAGAGTCCGACCAAGCTGCAACAGCTTTCATAACGCCATATGGCCCTTTCTGCTTCAGTACTATGCCTTTCGGGCTTAAGAATGCCGGCGCAACCTACCAACGCATGATTCAAACATGCCTGGAGAAGCAAATCGGCAAAACAGTGGAGGCATATGTGGACGACGTGGTCATAAAAACAAGACACGTCGAAACCCTAATAGATGACTTCAGGCTTACGTTCGATAACCTCCGAACATATGACATCAAGCTGAACCCGGAAAAATGCGTTTTCAGTGTCCCCTCTGGGAAACTACTGGGCTTCATTGTTTCCAATAGAGGAATTGAAGTGAATCCGGAAAAAATCCGAGCTCTGTTGCAGTTGGCTATACCAACAGACCTCAAGCACATCCAGAAACTAGCTGGATGTGTGGCTGCTTTAAGCCGCTTTATCTCCAGGTTAGGAGAAAATGCATTACCTCTTTACCGCCTTCTTCGGCGCACCGAACACTTCGTGTGGACGGATGAGGCCGCGACCGGACTCGATGAAATAAAGACCTTATTGGCCAGTAATCCAGTCCTAACAGCGCCAAATATCAGCAAACCTATGCTGCTGTACATAGCTGCAACACATCAAGTTGTAAGCGCAGTACTCATCATCGAACGAGAGGTTGACGGATACAAATTCCCGCTCCAGAAGCCGGTTTATTACATATCCACGATCCTCACCCAATGCAAATCCCGATACCCACACTATCAAAAAATAGTATACGCGGTCTTCATGGCATCTCGGAAGCTACGACACTACTTTCAAGAGTGTTCGATTACGGTGGCCTCCGAAATACCACTCAACGACATAATAAATAACCGCGACGCTATGGGCCGGATCGCTAAATGGGCCATCGAGCTCCTTCCATTCGACATAACATACAAGCCATGGCGGGCCATCAAGTCACAAGTACTAGCTGACTTTGTTGCCGAATGGACAGAAGCCGAACTCCCTAAAGAGTACGACACGTACTCTAACTGGATTGTGCACTTCGACGGCTCTAAAATGCTGGCCGGATTGGGAGCAGGTGTAGTCCTGACGTCTCCCCCCGGAGACACGGTCCAATACGTCCTCCAAATAGTATACACAGACTCCAACAATGCAGCCGAATACGAGGCTCTGTTGCACGGTCTTCGGATGGCAGTCTCTATGGGCATTCAACACCTAGAAGTGCGCGGGGATTCAAACCTTGCAATATCACAAATAAATGGAGACTTTGACACCAAGGATCCGAAAATGGCGGCCTACCGTAATGCCGTCCTCAAAATGTCAGCTCGGTTCGAGGGGCTCGAATTCCACCATGTGGCTCGAGAAAACAATCAAGCGGCAGATATTCTCGCCCGCGTCGGTGCTAAACGCGACCCTCTCCCACCAAACATATTCCTAGAAAGGCTGTTCAAGCCATTTGTGGTGGGAAGGTGAGTCCGGCAATACTAGCATGGATCTGAATACACCCCCAGATTCCGAACTATCAGACATAATCGGAGGCTCTACCACCGAAATAACACCTTCGGCCCACGAAATCATGGCTGTAATCGCCCCGTGGACTAAGCCTTTCTTGGCCTACCTAAATAGGCAGGAGCTCCCCGAAGACCAAAATGAAGCACGCTACATCGTCCGGCGTTCTAAAGCTTACAAAGTCCATGAAGGGGAACTCTATAAGAAAAGTGCGACCGGAGTGCTCCAAAGGTGCATCTCCGAAGAGGAAGGGCAGCGGCTCTTGGCTGAAATCCATGCCAGACTGGGCGGGCACCACGCCGCGGCTCGAGCACTAGTCAGCAAGGCCTTCCGTACAGGCTTCTATTGGCCGACGGCCCGAGCAGACGCACAGGACCTTGTCCAACAGTGCGTCGGTTGCCAGCTCTTTGCCAATCAGAGTCATATGCCCTACCGCTCTCCAAACAATCCCAATAACTTGGCCCTTTGCGGTCTGGGGGCTGGATATGGTCGGACCTCTTAAAGGGGGAAGCCATAAGAAAAAAAATACTTATTGGTCATGGTGGACAAGTTCACCAAATGGATAGAAGCCAAACCAGTCAAAATGGCCGAATCCGGACCAGTAATAGACTTCATATACGGGGTCGTACACCGATAAGGCATCCCCCATAGCATCATCACTGATAATGGCTCAAATTTCAAAACCGATGAAGTGAAATCATGGTGCGGCAAAATGGGCATTAAGCTTGACTACACTTTCATCTTCCATCCCCAAACAAACGGCCAGGTCGAACGGGCAAACAGTCTCATCATGAGCGGCATCAAACCCAGACTAGTGCGATCCTTGATTGAGTCGGACATGCACTGGGTCGAGGAGCTTGACTCCATACTCTGGGGGCTGCGGACCACGCCGAATTGCACCACCGGATACACATCATTTTTTATGGTGTACGGCAACAGTGCTACCCTGCGACATAATACATGATTCGTCACGCGTACGCATGTACGAAGAGAAGGAAGCCGAGTTAGATCAACAGGATAACTTGGATGCCCTAGAGGAGGAGCGCGACGTCGCAAAATCCCGCTTCACTTTCTATCACCAACATGCTCAACGATATCAAAGCAGAGAAGTGTGGGCCAAAACTTAAAATATTGGTGAGCTCGTTCTACGCCTACCGGAGAAGAAGAAGGACAAGCTCAAACCCAAGTGGGAAGGTCCCTTCGTCATTGACAAAGTTCTCATTGGAGGAGCGTACCGCTTACGTAATGCATCCGATAACAGACTCGAGCCGAACCCATGGAACGCAGCCAGACTCAGGAGATTCTACGCCTAGCGCTGAACTCAGTGTTCGTCTCCTTACCCCCTCCTTTTTAAATATGCTCCATTCCTTTTCCTTTCTCGACCTTTTTTCCTCTTCACACAAAGTATTTAATATAGTACGGACTCCCGGATCACTCCAACCGCACTATATGTGTAAGCAATACCTGGGGGCTTCCTATTCGGAAGCTAAAAATTATTACTCTAATGGCTTTTTGCCCATCACATATGCGTTTCTTTTTCCATATGTGCCTTTTCTTCACCATTATATGCATCGATATGACTTAAGATGTGGCCAAGCTGGGTTGCCTGGCTCTTGTGTTTTTTCCCTATGTTCCTGTTAATTCGGCTAGGGCATAAGGGGAGCACCTCTGTGATTGTTACTACCGGTTTAGCCGGATGTGTACCTCGGACTGGGTGAAGCCGAAAGCTAGCGTCCTTAAGAGAATATTCGGTCGGTGAACAAAAGGTGTATTCCCTTATTACAACGTAAATCCCCAGAAGTTTTGTATCCTGCGCCCTTGTTCGCAGTCCGGACATGTGCATTGTCGCATGCGCACCTAGGGAAAGGAACCCCTAACGGAACTATTCTCCCTGGAAGATGTTTCTTACTATCCATGTAATATAACATAAGTAGTTGGGTACTTGTCTGTTCAAGCACTTATGACTCCTACGCCTGGTTTCCATGCATACCCCGGTTATGTATAACCGAGCAGGTATTTGGACACACCCCGGACTGTAGGATCCGGGGGCTGAAGCAAAAAGGTCCGCCATGACAAATGATTTTAATCCGGCTAGGGACTACTTATGTCCATTGAATTACACAGTCACCTGGACTGACTATATTCCTCCTCTATATCATCCAACAGGCTATCTGGCTTACAATCCTGTTGAGAATACTTGGCGGCTAACGCTACCTGGTCATATACCAGACTTACGAGAATTTCTTGCCCATCTGGCCCCGCCGGTCCTACTTCGGCCATATGGTTCGGGTCCAGCTTGGTGTAGCGCGTCTTCACCATAGCCCAGGCTTCTCTTGCACCTTGCCGGCAAGCTGACATCTTCCACAATCGGAAGCGCCGCCGTGCTCCTCAAAGCATATACACAAGCTCCCCCATGCCATTCGGCAGGAAGCTTGATGGCCACAAGGCCTGAGCAACGCCCTGCATCACTTGCCGAGCTCGCTCGTGCAATTGTCAGAGGTTTTGCAGTAAATTGCTTGCAGATGAGGTCACCTCCTCCTCAAGGCGACCCGTTAACATTCCTACAAGCAAATTGTTTCAATATACTTCCTTGCCGAACTATAATACAGTTCGCCTAGGCACTTACCATAAATACCGCGTCGGAGCCTTTTGTTCTCCTTCACGGAGTCCGCCAGCTGAGCACGGATGTCTTTTAATTCCACGTCCAGTCGGACATTGGCATCTTGAAGATTGTTCTTCTCCTGCCTAACTTGCATAAGAACGCGCTCGCCAGCCTTTAGCTGCCTTTTGAGATGCGACTCGTCATCTCTTACACCCTCCAGATTCACCCCGGGATTGTCTGTAGAATTTTCTGTTATACCTGTCATACCAGCCATTTCTGAACTGGTGCATCTTCTTACAATTGAGACAAATGTTACCAGATGAGGCCTTCTGGGATTCCTCTAACTTGGCAACCGTGGCCCTCAGCTGGGCCTTGCACTCCTCTAGCTCCCGAGACAATTGCTCATTCTTATCTACAAGGACCTGTGCATAAATTGATCCTTAAAACAGTTGTTCCAACCGTTTCAAGTCTCAAGGGCTACTGCTATACATGCTTATCAAATTTTCTTACCCATATATCTTTGGTATACTAGTCCGTCGCTCGGGCAAGCCCGCCTTGAGCAGCTCGGATGTATGCGTCTCCCGAATTGAAAGCATTAAATGCCTCTTCAGAAAAGATGTTTTTGCAAAGTACAGCCCGTCGGCGCCGGTGATTCATGGCGCTCTCTACTTCGGAATTCGTGGCAGAGAGCATATCCGCATCCTCTGTCGAAGAACTATGCGGCAACGGCCCCACGTCTGCCTCCGCTCTCGAAGCCGATTCTGGAATGCGGCTGGTGGAGGCGTGATTGGCAGGATCCCCGGATATAGTCCGGCTACTCCTCTTCCTGACCGGGACACAAAGGGCGCTGTTATACTTCAAATGCAATAATCGCGGAACAGGTTTTTGCCTTACCTCTCTAGCGGCATTTCGACCCTAACCGCCTTCCTCTTGAGCCTGCCCGATCCGGACGCCCGTGGCCGACGGGTCCCTAGGGGCTCAGCCCCGCGCTCTGACCGTCGTCTCTGCAAAAACACGACACTTCAGGGGTAAGGCATGACATCAGAAAGGAGTCCTCTTCGGAGGATGGGGTTTTTCGGCTTGGCTTACACACGACGTAGGTAGTGGTCCGGGATAGTCGGCAATAATAGCCACGGAGGCACCATCGCAGCTTTCCTGATAAAATACCCCATTGACAAGCTCCACGGTAATATCCGGATCCTCTTCGAGTCCTGGATCTAGGGCCCTTCCGGGGTCCTCTGGCTGCGGGGGAGGGCTAGAAATTCCTTCTACGACCCTCCTCAGTTCTTGCTTGGAAATATCGAGGCAGATAATCTTAGCGAAGAACGCCACAATAAGTGCAGCGGCGAAAGGAATGACGACTTACCCAGTTTGGGGGTTGTACATGGAGAATCCATCCCGCGGTTTAATGTGAAGGAATTCTTCCTCTTCTCCTTTGTATAAATCAGACAATATCCTTGCCAGAGTGGTGGCAGAGTCCGGACCCTTACGTCCATAGCGGGTGGCATCATCTTCCCCGTTGAAGTCCCACATGGGCTTCCCCCGATATTGAAGCGGTTGCACTCCCCGCATTATGCATATTGCCATAACCTCGACTATCGTCAGTCCAGATTTGGCCAGTAACTTTATCCTACTCATTAGGAAGTGTATTTCCCTGGTATCCTCCTCTTGGGGGCCCCGGGGGCGGCAGCTTAGATGTTCCCTCGGCGGGGCGTCACTGAACTTGGGGAGGCCTGTCCGGACTGGATCCAGAAGGGGAACGTCATCAATATAAAACCACTCCGAAGGCCAGTTCTCTGGTGCCTTCTTGGGAGTGCCGGATAGGTATCCGGTCTCGGCAATGCGCCATACTTCGGCCCTGCCCACTTGACATAGGGATTCTCCCTGGTTGCAGGGGACAAGGCAGAACAATTTCTTCCATAACCCGAAGTGAGCCTCGCAGCCTAGAAATATCTCACAAAGGGCAACATACCCTGCTATATGTAGCACGGAGGCAGGGGTAAAGTTGTGCAACTGGAGGCCGTAGAACTCCAGGAGCCCGCGAAGGAACGGGTGGATGGGAAACCTGACGCCCCTTAGCAAATACGAGATGAGGCATATTCGCAACTCTGGAGATGGATTTGTAGATCCCTCCACTTGTTCCCCGCCGTTATAGGTGGCTATTCCGGATCGGATGGGGACCATGAACGCCGGTGGGAGAAACCCTTGGGTTTGTAACTCTATCAAACGGCTATGAGGAACTGAACACTCTTCCCAGCCCCCCTGCTTGGAGCAAGGAGAGCGAGCAGAGGAGCTGCGACGACCGGCCATGTTGGAATGGTTTTTTCTGGAGCGCTCTATTGGATGCTTGCTTGAGGGGGGAGAGTGAGGTTTGGTTCTGAGAATCCCCGTCTCTTCAAATAGGCGGTTAGCCTGAGGGATCGGGGGTGGCAAATGCAAAAATGACTCAGCCCCTCGCATTCGCTCGACACGTGGAGATGGTCATTATTGAGGCATTGAAGCCGAGGAGTACAACGTTGATGGGAAGCCGGACACTATTCCTCGTAACAGGTACTTTGGAGTATTTGGAGATGGAACCCGCCTTGCAATGCCGAAGACAAGACTGCGCGCCGGACTCATCGTCATTGAAGCCTAGTTCAGGACCTACTGAGGGAGTCCTGGATTAGGGGGTATCCGGATAGCCAAACTATATACATCGTCCAGACTATTGGAGCATGAAGATACAAGACTCAAGGCTCCGTCCCGTGTCCGGATGGGACTCTCCTTTGCGTGGAAGACAAGCTTGGTGATCCGGATATTGTATTTCCTTCCTTGTAACCGACTCCATGTAAACCCTAGCCCTCTCCAGTGTCTATATAAACTTGAGAGGTTGGTCCTTAGAAGGCCGATCACAATTACAATCATAATCATCATAGGCTAGCTTCTAGGGTTTAGCCTCTATGATCTCGTGGTAGATCTACTCTTGTAATATTCATATCGTCAATATTAATCAAGCAGGAAGTAGTGTTTTACCTCCATCGAGAGGGCCCGAACCTGGGTAAACATTGTGTCCCTTGCTTCCTGTTACCATCAGCCTAAGACGCACAGATCCAGACCCCCTACCCGAGATCCGCCGGTTTTGACACCGACAAGGCCTCCACAAGCTTTCGCCCATGTGGGAGGGCCCGTTTAGGGTTACCCACGTCTCCAGGTCTAGCACCGCGCGCCTACAGATGGAGGACAGGGCCCCCATGTAGAACGCCTGGAACATTCAACACCTCCGCAAATTCTACCCGTGACACTCTCACATAACAATGAGTGGGGTTGTACATGCCCTAGAGTCTCCCGGTGCACCGTTCTGCGGCCTCGCGGGAGCTCCCGCCCATGCCCCAATGGAAGCCCCATGCTCCGTGTTGGCGAAACGGTCGAACAACGACTATGCCCACACCCAAGTGGAGGCCCCATGCTCCGCGCTGGTGGGAAGACTAGTATAGGTGCTGGACGCGGCTATTTTCCTTCCTCTCTTGTAATCGGATCTGCAATTTCTCTGAATGAAGTTTGAAGCTTTACATCTTTGTTCGAAAAGGGCCGGGGTTTTCTCTACTTGCGGTGTTTCCCTTCTTGAGTTTTTTCTCTGAAAACAACAGCAGCTGCCTATCACCCCTCCCGCGTGCCCCATGAGTGGGGGTTGGGCATAGTGTTCGCGCTTGGGCCGGCCCCAGCGGCGTTTAAGGGCCCAGGCCTCAATAGGCCCAGGCCTGCCAGTGCGCACACCTCGCCAAGATTCTGCATCTAAGTACTCACGCAACGCACTCGAGTGATCCAACAGGCGTGTGTTTCCTTCGGTCCCTGGCCCTAGGAGCGCTCATCTCCTGGCCTTGCTCGGGCATCGTGACCCGGCATACCAGCGACGATTAACCCTCGCTCGGGGGCTTTAGACGCATGATGAGCACAAGAGAGAGGTGGCTTAGGAAGGCATGATTACAGTTCAGCACATCATTAAGGAATCCTTCATCAAATACCCTTTAGATCCCCACGGGGCCACGCTCAAAATATTGACAGGTAAACAGGAAGAGACGACCTAAGGTGACGCGTCGCTATCGTCACTATCATTAGCCCTGCGTTCCTCGACTTGAGGATGGTCCTCACGGCCGTCAGGGGAGAACTCCGCGATCAGGTCATCCATGTAATCTTCCACCTAGTCCCCCAGGGCACCCTGAATCACTCCGGGCACGGGGGCTGTCACGGCCTCGAAGTCAAAGTCGGGGTCGAAGCGAAGGAGGTGATTGAAGACCCGTGTTGATGCCCGCGCGAGGAGGTCACGTCTTTTCTCTTTGACAAGCTGGCGCACCCTCTCCGCGCCTCCTTCAAGACGCTCCATGATCCTGGTAAAGAAGGCAAGGTGGATGGCATTGTCAGGTACGAGCAGGCTGGAGACGCTCTCATTGCAGACATAATTCAGGGCACGGTGGGCTCTTCGCTCAAGATCTTGGAACATCTTGGAGCGTATGTGCTGCAGTCCCCAAGCCCGGTTCACCTCGTCCGCCGCCCGTTCCGCGAGGGAGGTAACATCTTGGAGCGTATGTGCTGATAGAGGAAGGATGGCTCAGCTTCGGCCGCGGCCTGGGCGTCGAGCGCAACCATCTGGCGCCTCTTTGCCTCAGCCAGCTTCCCCCTGAGGTCATCAATCTCACCCTTCAGCTCGTCGTGCCGTTCACAAAAATGGGACTCTTGAAGCTTCAGCTTCTGGTGATGGTCCTAAGAGAAGGCTCGGCGGACCCCTGCGACCCTCTCGTCGATCTCCGCCTGGACCCTCACCTCGCAGGAGGCCGGGGAGGCCTCAGAGGCCGTCACTTGACGCGCCATCACCTCCAGCCGCTCGTGCTCCAAGCTTTACTCCGACGCCTCCAGTGCCATCTTGTCCTCAAGCCCTCAAGCGTGTGGAGCCTCGCCTCGTGCACTGATGCCCAGTCCGCTGAGGCAGGCAGGGCGGCTTCGCGCATCTGGGCTTGCCGCTCGAGGGTGGCTTTGGAAGCTAGGAGCTCTCGCTCGCGGTTCTCTACGGCCTCGCGCTGGCAATCCGCGACCTCGGCCTCCTCAAAGGCACAATCACGGGCTTCCTTCACCGAGGCTGAAGACTCCTCGTCCTTCGAGCAAGCGAACTCACGCTGTAGGCGGCTAAGATTTATGTCGACCTTGAGCCAGCACCACTCGTACGCCAGGCGCTCGCGCTCGGCCTCAAGGTATGAGTCGACGTCGTGAAGCTCTGCCCCAAGCCGGCCCAGTGCGCTCATCGCGCCCTGAAGAAGGCCATGCCGGACAACACCGCGACCGTGCACGAGCTCCAACGCTCGACCAGGGCTTCTCTCCGTGCCCCAGTCTGTGGTGAAGGCACGGGAAGGCCCAAGCTCACTCGACGGAGACCTGAGGGCCGTGGTTCCGATGTCCGGCTCCCCAACCCGGGGTAGGACCCCGCATGAACTCGACGCCCTGCTTGAGGGAGGCACCGACTCGCGGGGGACCCAGTCAGTGATGAGAAGCAGCCGGGGAGCCTCGGCACTGTTCCCGTGACACTAATGTTGTATCCGAAGAGGGGCGCCTGGAATGCGGGGCCGGGGCCCTCGGGGGCCGCCTTGACTGCGTCGTGCTTGCTCTGTTACACGCAACCGTGCAAGCCATGAGGCACAGTGTCACTGCAAGGCCGGTGCTATCAAGGCGCGGCGGCGAGGGCGCCCCTATTTCTTCGCCTGAAGGAGACCTGGGGAGCAAGAGCTTAGAGAGCATGCCATGGAGAAGCCAAGGGGAGCCGGGCACTTACTCGTCCGTGGCGACTCACTTCCTCCTCTTCAGGGCCTACAGGGTCGAACCAGCGCTGACCTCAAGCCTCCCCCTCCTCCAAAAAGTGCGGAGGCCGGGAGTCGGCATGCTGGAGCTCAGCATTTTGCTCCCCACGCTTGGGGCAATGGTCGCTGACGGTGTCCTGGACTAGGGGGTACTCAACGCGTCGTCTCCCGATCAGTTGGATTGGGCCGAGGACCCTCATGGCCGTATACTCATGGGCCATTCCGTACAGCTGCCGCATACAAGGAAGAATCAACAGGACTTGGCGATCAAGACAAGGACTCCTCCCCCACCGGCGTATTCGGCTAGGACTCTTGTTATCCTAGGCCTCTGGTGCATTATATAAACCGAGGCTAGGCTAGTCGATAGAGATATACAACAACAATCATACCATAGGTTAGATTCTAGGGTTTAGCCTCTCTGATCTCGTGGTAGATCAACTCTTGTAATACCCATATCATCAATATCAATCAAGCAGGAGTAGGGTTTTACCTCCACCGAGAGGGCCCGAACCTGGGTAAAAACATCGTGTCCCTTGCCTCCTGTTACCATTGATCCTAAGACGCATAGTTCGGGACCCCCTACTCGAGATCCGCCAGTTTTGACACCGACATTGGTGCTTTCATTGAGAGTTCCGCTGTGTGATCGGCGAAAGGATCAATGGCTCGACTGCAGGTCAACTGCGACGTCGGCTTCTTCGTCACCAGCTCGACTGGTCACCTTGGCTTGACCGAGGACTGCACCCTACCTCCGATCGTCATGTTTAGATGAAGGCCTCCATCAACACCAACTCCGACCTCTATCAAGATCATGGAGGAGTCATCCATGGAGCTCGGGGGCTCAATGTCAACATTGCCCTCAGGCGACCGTGTCGTTTTTCTGGACAGCAAACTTGTATCCGCCGCCACCGCCTCCTCGAGTGTCTCTTAAACGATTACTTCAGTGGAATTATGCGGAATTAATTCTACAACAACCCTGCAAAAATTTCATCGAGTTCCGATGGAGAATCTCCGGCAATCTCCGATATACCGGAGCCCTGTTGAATATGGACGAGAATCTTGACGAGTTTAGGGCGTGGTATCCAGCATCTAGCTCAGATGTCCTTTGGAGGATCCAACCGTTGATTTTCTGCGGAATTCCCATATCTACCACCTGCCAAAAATTCAGCTCGATCCGATCGTTTAAACTCCGGGAAACTTCCGATTAGTGCATCACTTTTTGGATCTGTTTTCTGCGCGAGAACGAATCTGACCTGAATTCATCTTCTTTATGAACGGGATCTCAGAAATCCTTTTTGAAGGAAGTTTTCATATGGGGTGTTGTGTTTTATTCTAAAACACATCCTAGTAGTACTAAAAGTATTCTTGCAACACGAACTTCACCGTCGCGCCGATGTCAAACCTGCTTGACAACATTACTCTACAGCAGCCGACCTGCGTTAGACACGTCATCGCTTTGTTGAGCCGAGCTCAATTTCTTCGGATCATCATCTCGGCCAGCCGAACAATAGTTCGGCATCGCGAAGGATAAATCGTCACCAACATCGCCGACCCACGAATTACACAGAGCGGGCACACCTGCATCGCCACACGGTCACTTCATCAAGCCGGCATCGACCACGTCACGACCTGCATCACCGGACCGGGGGTTTCATCATCTCTTCATCAACCTACTCCGGAGACTTCGGCGTCGCTGGCTGACCAGCTCCATCACGTTAGCTGGACCAAGGCCTTTGCCTCGGCGAGCCAACCTTTGCCAGCATCGCCATGCTGTTGCTTTATCGCCCATCAGGCGATAGGTGTGCGGATCGAGTCCCAATTTTGGGAATCACCTTTCTTCAGATTGCTACAACAAATAAGCCAGGTGCTATTAATCCTAGTATTTTTTGCTTGTTAGGGTTCATTTTTCCCAATGAATTATTACTCTGGTTTGTCCGTCATATGTACGCAGGTCTATCAAATGGTGGCCGCATTAACGACGGTCGCATGGTGGTTTGGTCAGTTTTCGTACATAGTCCGGCGAACGCCGCATCCGGAAGTCAAACCGACCTGTGAATTCAGGCCTTGCCATGCCTTTACCGCATCACGCCGCCGCCCTGCATCGACATTGACTCTGGCGCCAGGCCATATTTCTTTTATTACTCACTTTGCATAAATTATTTGTTATGCAACAAATTTTCTTTATTTTTATTCTTATTACTATTATCTCCGGTTTGCACTATTTTTTGTGCACAGGAAAATGATCCAGCCGGACTATATCCTTTGGCGTCACCTCGGCTGGACGGGGGGCTTCGTCAACACTTCATTACCCCATGCCGGGGACTTCAGCATCACCCTGCCGTCCTGCATTGACCGTACTATGTCACCACTTCGGAGTGCCGAGCTCTTTGCTCCGCCACCTCGGGACCGGCTCGGGGATGGAAGCTTGTCCTGCATCAAGCTCGGACTGCGTCATCAATACCGAACACATTAACCAGCTACGTTGTCTTCATGCTCAAAGTTTTAAATTTTTAACTTATGTTCGGCTCAGCCAAGCATTATACTTTTTTGGAAAAAAGTTGCTTGTAAAAATTTCCTTGTCCAAACTTTGTTTGTGACGCGCAAATTCAAATACCCCGTTTACTTGGGGGCTTCCTTCATGAAGCTTTTTCCTCTTGCATATGATTATACTTGTACGGCTTCGTTCCTTGTTCGTGTATTATGCCATAATATGCACCATATTGACTTAAGCGATTTGCAAGCTAGGTTGCCTGGCTCCTGTGCTTACCCCTACATTCCCGATTGTTCGGCTAGGGAGTAAAGGGAGCACCTCTGCGATTGTCACGATCGGGTCAACCGAGCCAGACCTCAGACTGGGTGAAGCCAAAAGCTAGCGCTCTTATTGTTTTCAATCATGGTCGGCACACAACGGAACTCATGAGTACAAAAAATCTATTGCACAAGTCTCATAATAACAATGAGCACCGAAGAAAGGTATCAATGGGGGTACTATTTTCTTCGAAGATGCTTCTTACTCTTCGCAGTAATATAGCATAAGTTCCCTGAGCGCGCTTTGTCTGTTACAGCCTTATGGCCTGATTGCCTGGTTATTGGAAACACCGTCGATATTCTCGACAAATGGAGTACATAACACTTTTCAGTCCTTGACCGAAGAGGGAGAAGCCGACGGTCGGTTAAGACGTGTTTAAAGTTCGGTTGAACATAGATATGATATAAGTACTTCGGTACATGCAATCATTCTTTTAACCAAGTCACTTGGGGGCTCTTAAATTTATATGAGCCGTTTTATGATAAGTGTTTTTCTTCTTAGTTGTTGCAAACTTTTTATTATTATTTATCACTCCTTTTTTTGACACAAGTGTGCAGTCACTAGCGGGGAGCCTAATTTCTCTCTCAAAGCCGCTAGAGTTTAGTTTGCTAAACTGGCCTAGTAAGCCGTAGGCTGACCCGCTTGAAGTTTTGAGATAGGATGTGTCATGTTAAAGCACGGCAGAAGCACCTTTTTTTCTAAAGTCCAATTTTCGGATTGGCACCGAACACTTGATCTAGTTCGGACATTAACCTTTTGAATAAGTTTTTTGGCTTTTTGAGCCGATGGCACTTCTAAACTATTTGTGTGTTTTCAGCACAAGTCTTGCAGTGCAACGCCGGACACCTATAGAGATTCGGCAAAAACATTCTCGGATATTGCTATATATGCATCAGTTTCAAATTGTGTCTTCGGTCAATAGTTGGGTTGCCCAGCTCATGCGCTTGCCTCCTATGTTCCGCTTTGTTCGGCTAGGTGTGCAAAGGGAGAACCACTGCGACTGTGCTTCTAGCTCACATGGTTAAGCACCTCAGTGGAGAAAGCCGAAAACTGACTGTCACAATAAGCGTAAACTGGTCGGTGATCCGATGACGGCGTCAAACGACGGGCCATTCATAACAATGGCCGAAGTGTTTACGGCTTGACCTCGACTGTCGTCGAACACTACCGGGGGCTATTAACTGGCCTCCCAAACTAAATCCTCGATATTTTGCTCTTACATTGGAGCTGAGGTTTCATGATCATGCTTAGCATGACAACCAAAAGAAAGGAACCGATAGCGGGACTATTTTCTTTGGAAGACATTTCTTCTATTAAAATAGTAATATAACATGTCTCTCCGCGTACCTTTGTTTATAAAACCGAATGGCCAGATTGCCTTGTTTGTTGTAAATCTTTGCCCTCATAAAGGCTTTATAAAGTAGGACAAACACTCCTCGCTATTGGACGAGAAGGTGGAAGTCGATGGTCGGTCAACAAAGTTTTGTACAATGCGGATCCGAGCATTAATGACATAAAGTACTTGGATACATAGAGTCATTACACATAATTTGTGATTTTAATATGGATATCGATCCTTAATTCGGCCTCCCGTGCCCGCATTAAGGCTCGGGGGCTACTGAGCTTCGGGCTTATTATTTACAAATATTAAACGGGCACATCGATCCCCTGATCTGGTGTTGCCACCCGACCAGTGTCTCGGGGGCTACTGCATTGCCTGTTCTATGCAGAAAATTTTAAGTGCAATGCAGTTTCCGAGGAGATTTTGATCCTCAGGTTGGTCGGTCGCACCCAACCTAAGTCTCGAGGACTGAGCACGTCGCTTTTTGTGTCCCGAAGTATTCTGCCGAGCTAGGACTTGATCCTCAGACCGATTTTGCATATCAACATGAGTCTCAGCGGCTACGGGGATCAGCAGTCTTATGTCATCCTTCATGTGAATCTCGGGTTTTAGACCGATACCCACCTTGAGGGCTACTGGCTATGTATCTCGGCGGAGAATAAATTGCACCAATCAAAAATATTGACAAAAATCAGCCCATGACCAAGGTGCTTAACCACCTCGGAAGCAGTTTGGCATATAGCTCGGAAGCAAGTGGCTGGCTCCTTAGAGGGCATTTCCGGCATTAAGCTCGGCTAAACTCCTTCAACTTTTTTGGACCAAGATGATCTATGACATCTTGGATATAGTCCGGCGTTGGAGCTTGGGCACAGTCCGGCGTTGGAGTTCGGATAAATTCCGGCGTTGGAGTTCGGATACATTTCGGTGTTGGAGCTCGAAAGCAGTCCGGCATTGGTGCTCGGCTCCAAAAGATACCTTGAATGCAGTCCGGCGTTAGAGCTCGGACGCAAGAGGACACTGCCTCCCGGGAACAACTTCGAACCCGAGGTGTGGCATAAAAATAATAAGGCATTGATAAAGGCCGGAAACTTAAAGGGGCTCCTCAGATACCCGACGTGTAAACTCGTCGAATGCATTTCGGCGATCCTCAAGATAGAAGATGAGAAGATTTGTTGAACCAGTTTTCAAGACCGGCAACCGAAGATGAAGAACAGTTCGGAAGAATCGAGGAACGTCCCTAACTTGAATGCCGGTTCAGGGGGCTACTGACGGTGTCCTAGACTAGGGGGTACTCAACGCGTCGTCTCCCGATCAGTTGGATTGGGCCGAGGACCCTCATGGCCGTATACTCATGGGCCAGTCCGGACAGCTGCCACATACAAGGAAGAATCAACAAGACTTGGCGATCAAGACAAGGACTCCTCCCCCACCGGCGTATTCGGCTAGGACTCTTGTTATCCTAGGCCTCTGGTGCATTATATAAACCGAGGCCAGGCTAGTCGATAGAGATATAGAACAAAAATCATACCATAGGCTAGATTCTAGGGTTTAGCCTCTCTGATCTCGTGGTAGATCAACTCTTGTAATACCCATATCATCAATATCAATCAAGCAGGAGTAGGGTTTTACCTCCACCGAGAAGGCCCGAACCTAGGTAAAAACATCGTGTCCCTTGCCTCTTGTTACCATTGATGCTAAGACGCACAGTTCGGAACCCCCTACCCGAGATCCGCCGGTTTTGATACCGACAGTCGCGCCCTCGGGCATGGCGCCACCTCCATCGCTCAGAGGCACGGGGGAGGGCCGCCGTGCGGCGGACGGCTCGGCGTGCTCTTCCGCAGTCACTGAGGGAGGTTCAACCTTGGGGCCCTCGGATCCTAGGGCCACCAGGAGGGGGTTGTCTCGAGGCCCCACGTGTCCCTCAGGGAGCAGCCCCCACTCGTTGAAGTGCGGCATTCCCCTGGCAAAGTTCCCCCGTTTGGGTAATTGTACAAGGGGATCCATCCTTGAGGGATCGCACCGGCCTCGCCACTGGTCAGAAGCGGAGTACCCCGCTTAGCACGTTTGGGGCAAAGAAGGCGCTTGGAGCCTCGTCTCCTCTCGGCCGGTAAAAGCCCACATTGGGTAGGAATGGTGCTAGAGAGGAGTGATTCACCGTCGGATGAACTCCCTCACCACCATTGCCATCATCACACCCGCCTTCCTCAGGTCTGCTAGCCTGGCTGTGACTCGTGAGAGCCTCGGGTCGACGAGCTTTTCGTGCTCCCACCCGGTGCTCGGCTCCGTCGGGATTGGCAGAGTTTGGAGTAGGGGGTTGTACACGGCAGCATCGACATATACCACTGCTTCCGGAATCCCTCTGCATCCGGATGGAGCTCCGTGTCGATGCCCTCGCCCGCCGTCGCGCTCACCGCCCGGAGCGATGCACACCAGAAGTGTTGCGCGCCAGCGACCAATCGAAGGGACAAGAAATGGCGGAGCAATGCCATTGAGGGGGCAATGCCCACAAGGGCCTCGCACATGAATGTGAAGGCGGAGAGAAGGATGATGGACTCCAGGTCGAGATGCAATGCATGGACCTGGTAGTGCGTGATCACGGCATTGAAGAAATCCGAGAATGGCGGCAGCGAACCAGAGCAGAGGGCATGGAGGTGAAGGGCGATGGTGGTGGCGGCCAGATCGGTTGAGGACCGAGAGGCAGGCCAGATCTTTGTCGCCTTCCACTCATTGGAATCGGCTGTCGTCATCGGCCGGACCTTGTCCAGCCCTTTGCAATTGAGCATGATGGACTGGGACAACGTGGCTTCTGGCCCCACCTGATGATCCGCCACTGTCGTGGCTCTCCTCTTCTTCCTCTTGGGGGCCATGGCGATGGAGCGAGCCGAGGGCGGCGCAAGATTCAGCGGGCAAGGTGCAAGCTTGCAGGGAAAGGAAGGAGTGGAAGGCGGGCGCACGACAGGGCAATGATGGCTACGCAGCATGCGCCAGGGTTTTGTGTCAGCCTAGGCAGTTGCAAAGGCGACATGGGGAAGTGGGAGCGTCCGTGTTCCATCACACGCCATGTGTCAAGCCTGGCCCGCAGGCAATTAGGGCCCGCATCGCTTTGCCATTTGCCCCTTGCCTTCGCTTCGAAGCCAGGTCGAGCATGCTTTGGGCCTGGGGCTAGTGTTGCTGTTCTGGGAATAGGGGTACCCAGGCCCACCTACCTGCGGCCCAGCGTATGACGCCATCAACGGCCCAGCGCAGCCCAGCTACAAGGCCCCATGATCAAGACCCTCGCAAGGCCCCCCGCCTCACGAGGCGAACAACACCAAG
The DNA here is from genome assembly GCF_002162155.2 of Triticum dicoccoides. Taxonomy (NCBI): domain Eukaryota; kingdom Viridiplantae; phylum Streptophyta; class Magnoliopsida; order Poales; family Poaceae; genus Triticum; species Triticum dicoccoides. Next base: position 528,320,914 of record NC_041391.1, on the reverse strand, counting down.
GCGTCGCAAGGCACGGCCTCCCGAGGGGCGAATATCTCTATGCAGGCACCCCACCTCACGAGGCTCGCAGTGACGAGAGCCAGGAGGACCAAGGCCAGGAAGGCGCCAGTGGGCGCAGACCAGGACAGTTTCCACTTCGGTGCTAAGGAGGCAAGGACAAGCACGGGTTCCCAAGGAAACCCCCAAAGGTTTCCGTTCTGGTGCAACAAGACCAAGACCACGGGCTCAGCAGGACAAGGTCATCACCAAGCTCACAACTGCGTCACGGCCAGAAGCTTTGTAGGCGAAGACCACCTTTAATCAGGATATGGTGTACTCCTGTTCCCCTTCAAAATTGGCCACTATGCTATCCCTTCCCGCCTAAGTTATGAGGGAAGAGGGCCAAGGCTAGTATAAGTATAGGCTAGTCTCCACTGTAGAGAGGGATCGGCTCATCACGACCCTAGTCAAAACCTTGGATCCCTCATCTGATCTTGAGCTCTCCTCGGGCAACTCATCCATTGTACTAGTTCATATTCATCCTCCTCACGAGGCAATCCACCACAAAGCAGGAGTAGGGTTTTACACCGCAAGGTGGCCCGAACCTGGGTAAATCACTGTGTCCACTTCTTCTTCCCACCGATGCGTATTTGAGGAGATCAGGCTGTGAGGGTGGTGAGCAGTGTGTCGTCGTGAAGTGAGGTCCTTTGCACATGCCCTAGAGTTTTAACCTTGTTTGAGTCCACCCCAGACTCTGACATTACCGATTTTAACTATATATAGGTGGAAAATGTTTCTAGGTATGTTAAATTATATGTATAATAGCCTATAAGTGTTTGGAACATTTTATATTTAATTTAAATATCAACGGGCCTTAAAAGGCGAAGAGGTGGAAGGATACTTGGGTCACAAGGGCCAAAGATGAGTTGCCCCCTTCCATGTGGGGGGGGGGGCGAATTGGACTAGGGGAGGGAGTCCTACTCCCTCTCCCTAGGCCGACGCCCCAAGGGGGGCATTCCCTCCTTGGTGGTTGCCCTCTCCCTCCCCTCTGACCTATGTATGCTAGAGGATTTCCACCCTATGGATACATAAGTCTTGGAGCCTCCTCTAGTTGATCTAGTGCACGTTCTAGTTGGTCCTAGTTGAATAATTAGAGCGAGCCCTAGCCACCACTAATCCTCATAATTAGAATCCCCATGTGGTTCTAAACTCCTCCCTCTAATTCTTCGGCGATGATTAGCTCTAGACGGTGGAGCGCTGCCGGATCTTGAATATCGTATGCTTGCAACCAAGTAGAGGGGCCATGCTTTCGGTCTTCCGTTCGATGGATCATTTGAGGGTGGTTCGCGGGATCTTCATCGATGTTCGAGGGATTCCAAGTACGATCTACACCGACTCGTCTACTTCCGCTGCACTCCTGGAGTCGGTAAGATTGTTGATCACAACCCGTTATGCATCTTCATATTGTTCCTGGGTTACAAGCTTAAGGTAATCACGATCTGTTTAGTGTTAGTGCGACAGGAGTGATGAGGATATACTTGTGGAATTGTTTCATAAATATCCGGAATAGTTCCGAGAGGTTCCTAAAGCGTTTCGGGGTCACTAGAAGGGTTCGGTGAATATCGAGTAATACTGGATATTACGATTAACTATATATAGGTGGAAAATCTTCCCATGGATGTTAAATTATATATATAATGATCTAGAAGTATTTAGAACATTTTATATTTAATTTAAATATCAACAACCTTAAAAGGCCAAGAGCTGGAAGGATACTTGGGCCACAAGGGCCCAAGAGGAGTTGGCGCCCCCCTTTTCATGTGGGGGGCGAATTGGACTAGGTAGGGAGTTCTACTCCCTCTCCCTAGCCCGGCACCCCAAGGGGGACTTTCCCCCCTTGGTGGCTACCCTTTCCCTCCCCTCTAACCTATACATGCTAGAGAATTTCCACCCTATGGATACATAAGTTTTGGAGCATCCTTGATACGTCTCTGTCGTATCTACTTTTCCTAACGCTTTTACTCTTGTTTTGGACTCTAATTTGCATGATTTGAATGAAACTAACCCGAGCTGACATTGTATTCAGCAGAACTACCATGGTGTTGTTTTTGTGTAGAAATAAAAGTTCTCGGAATGGAAGAAAACTTTTTGGAGATTTTTTATGGAATAAAAGAAAATTACTAGAGCCAAGAATCACCGGAGAGGGGCCCCTGGGTGAACACAACCCACCAGGGCGCGCCCCCTTCCTGGCGCGCCCAGGTGGGTTGTGCCCACCTGATGGCCCCGCTGACCCTATCTCCAACGCTATAAAATCCTATTTTCGGAGAAAAAATCGAGGAGAAAGAATTATCACATTTCACGAGATGGATCCACCACCGCCTCATGTTCTTCATTAGGAGGCCCGATCTAGAGTCCATTTGGGGCTCCGGGGAAGGGAATCTTCGATCTTCATCATCACCAATCCTTCTCCATCGCCAATTCCATGATGCTCCCCACCTGCAGTGAGTAATTCCTTCGTAGGCTCGCTGGTCGGTGAGCGAGTTGGTGAGATACATCATGTAATTGAGTTAGTTTTGTTAGGGCTTGATTCCTAGTATCCATTATGTTCTGAGATTGATGTTGCTATGACTTTGCCATGCTTAATGCTTGTCACTTTGGGCCCATGTGCCATGATTTCAGATCTGAACCGTTTATGTTATCACCATTATATCTATGTTCTAGATCCGATCTTGCAAGTTATAGTTGTCTACTACGTGTTATGATCTGCAAACCCCGGAGTGACAGTATTCGGGATACTTTCCGGTGATGACCGTAGTTTGAGGAGTTCATGTATTCACTATGTGCTAATGCTTTGTTCCGGTTCTCTATTAAAAGGAGGCCTTAATATCCCTTAGTATCCTTATGGACCCTGCTGCCACGGGAGGGTAGTACAAACGATGTCATGCAAGTTCTTTCCATAAGCACGTATAACTATTTACGGAATACATGCCTACATTATATTTATGAACTAGAGCTAGTGCCGTATCGCCCTAGGTTATGCCTGTTATATGATGAATATCATCCAACGAATTCACCGATTCAATGCCTACGAATTTTTCATATATTGTTTCTACTAAGCTACTATTGCTATTACTGCTGTCACAACTGCTACAAAACCACTGCTATCATTGTTATCGTTACCGCTACTATTACTACTGCTATCAAAACTATCATATTACTTTGCTACTGATCATCTTGCTGCAGATAATTAATCTCCATGTGTGGTTGAATTGACAACTCAGCTGCGAACACTTGCAAATATTCTTTGGCTCCCCTTGTGTCGAATCTAAAACTATTGTGATCCCCTATACTTGTGGGTTATCAAGACCTTTTTCCGGTGCCATTGTCGAGGAGCATAGCTATATTTGTTGAGTCACTTGGGATTATTATCAATCTATCATTATGAAGAATCTGAAGGATACCAAGACTAAGATTTTTCCCTCTAAGATGAGGGGAGGTAAGGAACTGCCATCTAGCTCTGCACTTGATTCGCCTTCTATTTTGAGTAAACTTGCAACACCACCACATGCTATTAATTCTGACATGTCGCAAGTTATTGATGAGGCTACTTCTGTGAATGCTACTCGTGATGATGGTAGTACCTTGCTTGATGATTATGTGCCACTAGGTGAATTTTTTGATGAACAAATTGCTAGAGTTAGAGAGAAATAAATTACTGAAACTGATGAAGTGCCTCAAACTGAAAATCTTGAAACACCTATTAGACCTAGATCTCCTAGCTATGAATTGCCTAAAGTACCCAAGGGTTATGTTATGGATGAGGAGACAGCTAGAGACTTTCTTGCTTGCAATCATAGAGATGATCTTAAGAAATTATTATGTGAATTGAAAGAAAAATCTTTGAATGCTAGAATGAAATGTGATCCTCAGTTTGCTACCTCACCTATCTTTGTTGATGATAAGGATTATGAATTCTCTGTCAACCCAGAGTTAATTACTCTGGTTGAATCTGATCCTTTTCATGGTTATGAAACTGAAACTGTAGTGACACACCTCACTAAATTGAATGATATAGCCACCCTATTTTCTCATGATGAGAAGATTCGCTACTATTATATTCTCAAATGATTTACTTTCTCATTAAAGGGTGATGCTAAGATATGGTGCAACACTCTTGTTCCTGGTTGTGTGCGTAGTCCCCAGGATATTATTTATTACTTCTTTGAAAAATATTTTCCTGCTCATAAGAAACAAGCCTCCTTACAGGAATATTTAACTTTGTGCAAATTTAAGAAGAGAGTCTCCCACAAGCTTGGGGGAGGCTCCTCCAACTGCTTAATGATTTGCTTGATCACCCTCTTAAGAAAAATGAAATACTTGATATCTTCTATAATGGACTAACCGATGCTTTTGGGGACTTCCTAGATAGTTGTGTTGGTTGTGTATTCAGGGAACAAACTATTGAACAGGCTGAGGAATTATTGAATAATATATTGAAAAATATGATGACTGGACTCTTCCTAAACCACCACATAAACCCACTCCATAGAAGAAGGGTATCTTATATCTTAGTTCGGAAGATATGCAAGAGGCAAAGAAATCTATGAAGGAAAAAGGTATTAAAGCAGAGGATGTCAAAAATTTACCTCCTATTGAAGAGATACATGGACTTGACACACCATCACCCAATCTGGTAGAGGTAAATTATTTAATAAAATTTAGTGAAAGGGATAATCCTTATAATATGCATCCTAGTCAATCCCTTTATGAGTTTGATAATTACATTAGAAAGCAAGATCACTTCAATGCCGATGTAATGAAACAATTGAAATATAATTTTGATATGATTGCTCGCTTGAGTGACTTGTTATTTAGAATCTCCAACGATGTTAGAGTTGTAGGAAAACATGCCTCTATGGTTCAAACTCGACTAGAACATGTTGCTAAATCTCAAAGAGAATTGCTTGGGGAAATGAATAATAATATAAATGACTTTGCTGTTAGAGTAGCAACTAGAGGAGATAAAATGACCCAGGAACCACATTATCCCGAGGGACATTCTAAAAGAATGGAACGAGACTCTCAAATAATTAACACTGATGCACCTAGTTCGTCTAAAAAGAAGAAGAAAAAGAAAAATGATAGGACTTTGCATACCTCTAGTGAACCTGGGAAAGAAAAACCTCCTGAAGATAATAATGATGTTTCTATTTCTGATGCTGAAACTCACTCTGGTAATGAACATTCTCCAAGTGATAATGAAAAATATAATGATGATGTTCATGAAGATACTCAACCAGACAATGATAAACAACTAGATAATGATGTTGAGATAGAACCAGCTATTGATCTTGATAACCCACAACCTAAAAATAAGATATCATAAAAGAGACTTTGTTGCTAGAAAACATGGAAAAGAAAGAGAACCATGGGTTCAAAAACCCATGCCCTTTCCACCTAAATCAACTAAGAAGAAAGATGATGAAGAATTTGAACGCTTTGTTGAAATGCTTAGGCCAGTCTTTTTGCGCACTCGCTTGACTAATATTTTAAAGATGGTTGTTATGCAAAGTATATGAAAGACATCATCACTAATAAAAGAAAAATACCTGAAGCTGAAATATCCACCATGCTTGCTAATTATTCTTTTAAGGATGGAGTACCTAAAAAACTTGGAGATCCGGGATTACCAACTATACATTGCTCCATACAAAGAAATTGTGTCAAAACTGCTTTGTGTGATTTAGGAGCCGGTGTTAGTGTTATGCCCTTCTCAGTATATAAAAGACTTGATTTGAATAAACTCACACCTACTAAAATATCTTTGCAAATGGCTGATAAATCAACTGCCATACCTATCGGTATTTGTGAGGATGTGCCCATTGTTGTTGCAAATGTTACGACCTTAACTGACTTTGTTATACTTGAGATGCCCGAGGATGACAATATGTCGATTATCCTTGGTAGACCCTTCTTGAATACTATAGGGGCTGTTAGTGATTGCAATAAAAGCAACGTCACTTTTCGTATCAATGGCAACGAGCATACGGTGCACTTTCCAAAGAAACAATTCCAAGTGAATGGTATTAATGTTATTGAAAAATCTCCGGCACTCATTATTGGAAGTTTTCAACTACCTCTTCCTACTGCCAAAAAGAAATATGAAATGCTTTGTGGGGGATATGCATAATCCTCTTGAGTTAACTTAGTGTTCTACGAAAGCTCTTTGATTCCATGCCAATCGAAAGTGGTTGTTAATAAGACTTGATCAACCTTATTAATGGATCATTTTTGAGAGGTATGAAGTGGATGAATTTTGTAACCACAACCTTCTACTCCCAACTTTTTTTCCTGGTCTTATAAGTTAAATAAAATAGAATGCCAAGTTTTGTCTGTTTTCTGAATTTCCCATGCAATAAAAAATGACCCAAAAATAAAAGTTCTCAGAATGCCCTAAAAATTTAATATGATTTTTTTCTGAATTTTTTATGCAAATAACATCGGAGGGGGGTGCACCAGGTGGGCACAACCCACCTAGGCGCACCCTGGTGGGTTGTGGTCCCCACATGGGCCCCCTCACTTATCTCTTTAGCCCATGCCATCACTTACCTCCAGAAAATTTCACCATTGCTCTCTCTCTCTCTCTCTCTCTCTCTCGTGTTCTTGCTCTCAAACTCGTGGATTTAAAACTCTTTGATCGAAGCTCCATTTTTGAAACTATTTTGGGGGAATGCTACTTGGTATGTGACTCCTCCATTGGTCCAATTAGTTTTTGCTTTAGCGGATTATATTTTGAATAATTAGTTACTTTTGGTGTTGATGTAGATGAGCTTTCATGTTGAATTCTTAGAGTTATAAGTAGCTTGAATGCTCAATATGGCCTCTATACATCTCTATGAGTAGTTGTTATCAATCTTGCAAAGTTTTGTTGACAAAAATTTGGTAACCCAAATTTTTTCAGAAAATTGTACGCAAATATGATGAACTTCTTTGGAAAGAGTTATTCGAGGTGGAGGTCCTCAGAAGTATCTTCTAGTACGGGCTCAACCTGTCAATCTTATGTTGAACAAAGTGCAAGTTCAATTAGGGAAGTTGTTACCAAATCCTGCCTATGGCTGTGTGACGATTTTATGGTGAGTGCAGGTATTAAAGAAGAATTTGATCAATATGTTCACAATGCTGAGCTCGGCCCCTACATTGAAGGTAACTGCAATCAATACCTCAGTCTCTCAGAATCATTTACTAAAGAGTTTAAATTTCATCCTCGTGAATCTAGAGTTTCATTTAAACTTTATGACCGCTCAGTTACCATTCCTCTAGAAGCGTTTAGTGGTGTGTGTGTAAAATTCCATATTGGGGTTTGTTGGATGAACCACCAAAGTCTGAATACAAGTCATTTTTGATCAACCTTTGTTTTGGCAAGGATAGAGGAGTGACACAAGGTAGAATGAAAAGTATTCATTTCCCATCGGTTCAATACTTTGCTCTGTTTAATGGAAAATGCATCGTAGGTAAACAAGACTGTAGTACACTATGTGCTCCTGACTTGAGCCTCATACACACTGCTCTCACAGGTGTTAAATGTTATAACCTTGGGGCGATTGTGGCACGCAGGTTGCAACACAAGACTAGCAGTGGATATTTTTATGGTGGGATTTGTGCTTCACGTTTAGTAGAGGAGTGTGGTGTATCACCTTGGCCTAATGACCCCATCCTACCCACTCAGTATTTATACTTTGAGGCCATGAAGCGCCATAAGTTCCTTAAGGGCGAGAACACTAATTATACTTATAACTTGTTGTTCAATAAACATTCCATTGTGCACACCTATTTGTCTGCGCCTGCTCTCTTTGATTATCACAGCAAAGGAAGGTATTATGTTCTTGAGAGCGAGGCCCGTTCACAAAACACATTGGCGGTCGTGGCTGCTCGGCGGGCTGAGGAGGCTGCACCAAGAGCTTCTGTGAGGTACCACTCTGATTATTATGTAGGCCACAGGCGGTGATTACCAAGCTAGGCCATAAGCCTAAGCTTGGGGGAGTATGTATTTCCACCGAGATTATATTCATGTTCAAACATTTCATTCCAGTTGTCGGTGTTCACACTTTTTCATTGTATTATCCATGCTAGATTTATTTTCTCTCTTTCTTCTTCTGTGGTTGAAAAACTTTGAGAGGATCAAAAAAAATGTTGCTTGCTTCTTTTTGGTTTCTTTATAGTTTAATTAGTTGTAGTACCTAAAAGAAAACCCAAAAAGATTTCCTTGTTCTTCTTTTGCTTGTTGGGAGCTTTCCTGTGTAAATAGTTTTTCTCGTTTTTGTTTTTATCCTTAATTTGCTTTGCTCAAGAAAAACTAAAAACTCCAAAAAATACTTCAATGTGTTTCTCTGAAATACTTTTCCTTTTATTGAGTCATACCGAGGAGAAGACCACGATGAAAATGTTGAGTGGATCTCATATGCATTATCGTTGATCTAACAAAGAGCTCAGATTACCTTGTCTTCTCCTCTTGAATAAAATGGTTGCAGATTCCAGCTTAGTCCAGAACACTCTTGCAATATTATTATTTTCATATCATGCAGTCGTGCAAGTGAAAGGCAATAATGACGATATTTGATGAACTGGCTGCGGAAGGGAGAAACGGGTATGAACTGAACTTGTTCTGTTTTTGTAAATATGTTTAACCTAGTATCCATGATTCAACATATTATGATCGAACATGTTTGCAATGACAGTTAGAGATTATAGTTCCTCATGCCATGCTTAAGTCGCTAGGAGTGAATAATGATTTATCTTGGATGTCAACATGCATTCAAATGATTGTGATGTGGTATGATGATATGGTATCCTCCCCGAATGTTTGAGTGGCTTGACTTGGCACATGTTCATGCATGTAGTTGAATCAAAACCAACATAGCCTCTATGATATTTATGTTCATGGTGTTCATATCCTACTCATGCTAGTATGCAATGTTACTTATGCATAATGCATGTTCATGACCATTTTCGCTCTCTAGCTGGCCGCTTCTCAACCTATTTGCTAGCCTTCACCTGTACTAAGCGGGAAAACTGCTTGTGCATCAAAATCCTTAAACCCAAGTTATTCCAGATGAGTCCACCATATATCTACCTATATGCAGTATTACCCTCACTACTAGTAAAAGGGCTATAGATGGGATGGACACTAATGGCGCACTGTACATGTGGTGCGCCATTACTAAATACTAATGACGCACCATGTGCTGGCGCACCATTAGTGTGCAAATACTAATGGCGCACCACATCCCACGGTGCGCCATTAGTATTTTTTTAATTTTTTCAAAACTATTAATGGCGCACCGTGGGTGTGGTGCGCCATTACTAGTTGACATAGTAATGGCGCACCACCCACGGTGCGCCATTACTAAGTTGGCCCAAAAGTTCACGAATGCACACACCCCCTATGGACCGCCTTTTCAGTTTTTAAAAAAATAAAAGAAAATGATAAAAATGTCAAAAAAATAAAAGAAAATAAGTTTCCCATGTGATATGTGGTCTAGTTGTTGGGAAAATTTACAAATATGAATTTCAACTTTATTTGCAAAATCTCTCTGGAAATTTGTAAAATGGCCATAACTTTTGCATACGAACTCGTATTAAAAAGATTTTTATATGAAAAATCATCTACTCAAAAAGTTACGGGGCTTTCAAGATCTAGAGGCAAAAAAATTCAAAAAATTTCAAACTTACTAGTGGCGCACCATGGATGTGGTGCGCCACTAGTAATATAAAAAAGTGGTTTTGATTTTTTTGAATTGTTTTTCAAAAAATGATATGTAATATGACCGGGAAGTTTGAAATATTTTTCAAAATTTCATCATAGTCATGAACATGAACAAAGTCCTAGACATCAACAAGGTATAATAGGATTGATATGCTAGATATATCAACAAGTGCCTGTGAAGGGAGCTGTTGCTGGGGTTGGATAGAACTCTAAAATTAAGCGTGCTTGGGCTGGAGTAGTGTGAGGATGGGTGACCTTTCGGGAAGTTTGACCACGGAGTGTGATTTGACCTGAGTTTAAGCATATTGACCCGAGATTAAGCCATAGTGACTTGAGATTAAGAAAAAACGAAAGAAAAATTTGAATTTTTAAAAAAAAATTGAAAAAAAAGTTACTAATGGTGCACTTCTATGTGGTGCGACATTAGTATACGAGATACTAATGGCGCATCATGGGCTATACTAATGGCGCACCAGTGGTGCGCCATTAGTGTACCAGATACTAATGGCGCACCACTGGTGCGCCATTAGTAAAAAATACTAGTGGCATGATACTAATGGCGCACCAGTAGTACGCCATTAGTAGGCAAAACTGGTGCGCCATTAGTAGGCCTTTTCCTAGTAGTGCCTACCGTTCTAAGTAAATTTGCATGTGCCACCTCTAAAAACATCAAATAAACTTCCATTTTTGTGTGTCTAGATTGTTCATGGAGTGAAAGGAGGTAGTCAATATCTTCCTTGCTAAGCGGGTTATTCTCATGATGAGTGTTTACTCACTTGTCCTTGCACGAGAGGGGCGGTAATAGGGATTCCCGGTCCCGAATTCAAATTGCAAATAATTAAACAAAACTCCCCCAGGAATGATGTTGGTATGGATGGTACCTGAGGGAGTCCTGGATTAGGGGGTGTCCGGATAGCTAAACTATCACCCTTGGCCGGACTCCTGGACTGTGAAGATACAAGATTGAAGACTTCGTCCCGTGTCCGGATGGGAGTTTCCTTGGCGTGGAAGTCAAGCTTGGCGATACGGATATGTAGATCTCCTACCATTGTAACCGACTCTGTGTAACCCTAACCCTCTCCAGTGTCTATATAAACCGGAGGGTTTTAGTCCGTAGGACGAACAACAATCATACCATAGGCTAGCTTCTAGGGTTTAGCCTCTCTGATCTCGTGGTAGATCTACTCTTGTACTACCCATATCATCAATATCAATCAAGCAGGAGAATGGTTTTACCTCCATCGAGAGGGCCTGAACCTGGGTAAAAACATCGTGTCCCTTGTCTCCTGTTACCATCCGCCTAGACGCATAGTTCGGGAACCCCTACCCGAGATCTGCCGGTTTTGACACCGACATTGGTGCTTTCATTGAGAGTTCCTCTGTGCCGTCGCCATCAGGAAGGATGCCTCATCCCGTCTTTAAAGACGGCACTGTTGCTAAAGGAGCTTTGGCCATCGGCCAAACTCCCCGGCTAGGTGGTTTTCTTATGACCGCATATTCGGCCGCCGCGCCGACGATGACTTCTCGGGTCATCAAAAGCAATCTTCACGTCAACTCGGAACTCGCCGAGCAGTTAGATCCGATGGAGTTCTCCTCCTTAAATGAGCTCTTGGATCGCATCGCCGCCCTGGGAGTCGCTACAAACTATGACCGGATTGGTCCTAAAACCAATCTGGGAGAGATTAACTCTCCCCAGGCTACCCACCACGTTGCTGTGGTAGAGGAACAATATGGCGACCCTTCTTCTATCCTAAGGGCTAGCTATGTTCGTATTCCTGACCCCTCCATGCCGGATTCCCGCGGAGGGGAGAACACCACTCAAGCCCTGAACTTAAAGTCAGGCCGCAGGCTAGATTCATCGGACAACGTCCAAGAACCCAAGCTTCCAAGTTCGGAAGCTTTTTGGCCCCTGAGTCTTAGATCGGACGGAGTTCGGAATTTAACTCCACTCGCCCACCCAAACATAAGCGATCTATCCCAAATCCGGCAAGAGCCCGCTGAAATAGTACATCATTACTGGGCCAGATTCCTCCTGGTCATGAACAGGATAAAGGACTGCCATGAAGAGGACGCAATTTCATTCTTCTGCATTAATTGCACGAACGAAGGAATCCTCAACGTCGTAAGTCGTCGCGAAATTACACGCTTTGCTGACTTGGCGTCCATAGTACAAAAGTACTGTGTGATGGAGAGCGCCTGGAAAACCGAAATCAAATTTTGGGATAATCCGGCCTTGAACACAACCCCAGTCCAAAGTAAAAGGGTGCATGATTACCAGGCAACTGGGTTAAATACCAAAAAGCAAAAACCCTCTAAAGGGCATGGAACCGTCCTGGAGGGATGGCTCAATGGACCCTGCAAAATTCATAGTACAGAGGGCGCCACGTCAACTCATAGCCTTAGAGCATGTTGGATACTATGGCAGGTGGCCAAAAGTGGCAAAGAGCTTCTAGCTCCAGAGCACCAGCCCAGCAATACCAGTACGGTATTAACAGTCTTCGAAACTTTTGCATCAAATAATATGCGGAAACGAACACTCCGCAGCCTCACCGAAGTCCACCAGGTAGCAACAATAAACCCATGGAGTGACATGGCTATTACCTTTAACGCCAGTGACGAACCTAAATTCCGAACAGCCCGAGCACCAGCCGCATTGGTCCTCAGTCCAATAGTGGATGGCTTTCGCCTTACCAAGGTACTCATGGATGGCGACAGCGGATTAAACCTCATTTACGAGGAAACCCTTCGAAAAATGGAAATAGACTGGAGCCGCATTGAGCGAAGCAGCGTAACCTTTAGAGGAATAATCCCCAGTCGGGAAGCATGCTGTACAAGAAAAAATCACACTGGATGTGGTGTTCGGCACGCCGGATAATTACAGGTCCGAGGAGGTCACATTCCAAGTGGCCTCGTTCAGCAGCGGATACCACGCTGTATTAGGGCGAGAGGCATTCACAATTTTTCAAGCTATACCCCATTACGGGTACATGAAGCTCAAAATGCTTGGACCCAACGGAATCATCACTCTTGCTAGTGACCCGGACATAGCACTCTGCGCTGAAAATAAAACAGCCACACTTGCCCTCGAGGCACTATCTGAAGCCCTAGCGGCCGAGGAACTCACTGCGCTGCGCTCCACGGCGAACAGGGACGATGTGATACTCGATAAGAGATCCAAGTCCACCTCTTTTAAACCGGCGGACGAAATAGTCAAATTCCAAGTCCATCCAACGGACCCTACAAAAACGGCCTCCATTGGGGCAAAATTAAACCCTGATGTAGACGCCGCACTACGAGAATTCCTACGCGAAAATTGGGACATCTTTGCCTGGCACCCTTCAGACATGCCAGGAATCCCACGCCGGCTGGCCGAGCACAGCCTAAATATCCTAAAAGGATTCAAGCCAGTCAAACAAGCTCTTCAGCGCTTCTCCGAACCCAAGAGACAGGCCATGGGAGAGGAACTAGCCAATCTATTGGAGGTCGGATTCATTAGAGATATAAAACATCCAGACTGGCTAGCAAACCTGGTAATGGTACCAAAGAAGGACAAATCCTGGCGCCTGTGTGTCGATTTCAAGGACCTTAACAAGGCTTGCCCAAAGGATCCCTCCCCCCTTCCCCGCATCGATCAAATTATCGACGCTACTACAGGACACAATTCATTATGCTTCCTCGATGCATACTCCGGCTACCACCAAATTAAGATGGCAGAGCCAGACCAAGCCGCAACGGCATTCATCACTCCATACGGCCCATTCTGCTTCAACTCAATGCCCTTCGGGCTCAAAAACGCCGGTGCAACATATCAGCGCATGATTTAGATATGTCTGGCAAACCAGATCGGCAAAACAGTGGAGGCATACGTAGATGATGTGGTCGTCAAATCCAAGCATGTCGAAACTCTAGTAGACGACTTGATGCTCACATTCGACAATCTCCGAGCATATGACATTAAGCTCAACCCGGAAAAATGCATTTTTGGCGTACCAGCCGAAAAGCTCTTGGGCTTCACCGTATCCGGTAGAGGAATTGAAGCAAACCCAGCCAAGATCCGAGCTCTAGGCCCTGCCGAATGCATCAACTACACATTCACACATGTTACATCACGTACCCCATTGATCTAAAAAGCCCTCTCTTCACGTTTATTTCGCATACATCATTCCTTTTGAATAAAGTGTGGCCAAAAAATTATTTTAGAATTTCTACATATATACAACATTACAAAGTTATATGGAGGAGTACGGACACTAATTTGCATTGCATGGTGCCCACAATGATATTATTCCGCACTGTGAATTTGTATATTTTTATACTATATATGAAGTTAGTCATAATAAAGAGAAACAAAGAGCATCTCTCTCTCCATCGCATACCCCCCTCTACGCCCCTTTCACGTATGCACACAAACTATCTCCAGGTCCTCTAAAAGTAAGCCCCCAGCACATTCATGCATGTTTCATCTTTCTCTCGTGATATATACAATGGCGATCATTGTATTTGAAGCGAAAGCACGATACGTACATTGGACTTCAGAATCCACTCATTATGGTCACCATTTACGTTTTGTGGTTATTATACAGTCACGGGCTCACTGTACAACTTTGTATTTGCTCAAGACATGACTAGTTGACTAGTTAAACGCTCCACGTGGCACCTCTAGGGTTGCATCACATTATCTCACTACCATCGGGCCCACCTGTCGGCTTGTATCTACTCTACATCTACACTCTTATAAAATACACTCTTATAAAAAACAGAGTTGGTGATGATGGTGTGCCTGCCATCCTGCAATATAGGGCGTCCGATTTATATCTGACGGATAGGAAAGTAACTATGGCAATTTTGCAAAAAGGTACCCACACACCTCTCCACATTTGCAAATAAGGCCTTCCCTCGTTCATCCTTTTCTCTCACAAGATAAACTAGTCATACAAATGCATCTTGATGTTATGTTCAACGCACAGGCATCTTGCTAGTAAGAATGAAAACAAACGACAAAAAAATATTGGACGGTGGTTCGAAGTCATGACCGTGGGCACAACGGACAAGGTAGCCTTGTATTGTTATGCTGAGCCGTCTGTTTTAACACACAGGAGCTGGTGTGGTGATTATACACACACGCACGCATGCACACAAACTGCATGCATGCAACACTCGCACGAACACATGCACCCACACACGCACGCAACACTCACATGTACACACGCAGCCACGCACGCACGCAACACTCACACGCACACGCACACGCATGCATGCACACACCAGTACACCAAACGACCAACACACACTCTCACGCTCAAGTTCTCAACCTACACGTGCATGCGCACACGTCAGGCCCTGACAGACACATACACAACCAGGTGATTCCCACGCACGGGTTGAAGTCTTGTCGCCCCTGTGTAAATTTGTGTTTATCTGACCTTTTCCCTATGCAAACTGACAGGTGGGACCCACAAGGAACGTGGTCAATTTAACTAGTCAACATGGCGCCACGCAGACTATTTGGCCGGTCAACAAAGTGCAATCCGATGCTGGACCATGAACAAGTGACCGTATAATCCCCGCAAAACGTATATAGTGACCGTAATCAGCTAATTCTGAAGTTCGGTGACCATATTACGCTTTTCTCTCTGTAGGCCCTCCAAAACTACATCTCTACATGTTCTTGCATGTTACATCTAACAACTATGCAATACAGCACTACTACTACACTCTAACACAATAAATCATATGTGTTTTTAGTTTTACTAGATATCATATTGTTACTTAATTATTCAGTTTGCATACATTAAAATTGCGTTTGAAATGTATGACCAGTATCATCTACCGTGCGGGAAAAATCCCGCCCTTTCCTGTTTAATCAGGTTTGTATCGATGTATCGTGCGAAACAGTAAAACTATAGACTATACAGTGCAAGTGACATTTCATTGGGCCGTCATGTCGTGTACTCCTCCGTCGTAAGAGTGGAGCGCTCACTTTCATAAATCTTCCAGTCCCTTTCGCCGACATGTGGGACATCAAGCTACCGGGTCCACGTGCCATACCGGAATACAGTGCAGAGCAGCCGGGGTGAAGCACCCCAGTCATGGCGTCGGCGTAGTAATGAGCAATGAGGCGTCAAATCACAAAGTTGCACCTTTCCCACAGTTAAGTTGGATGGATGAAGTAATAATGCTAAAAAATAAGTTGGAGGGACGAAGCAACCATCATTTCACTCGTTGTTGAATCCGCTTCTCCCTCATCTTCTTCAAGTTAACCATGTGTTGCTTATGCCGTTGTTCTGCCTCATGTGGGACGCGAATCGGCTTAGTAAAGCACCGACACGTGGGACCGCATGTTAGCAAACCGCCAGGACAACGTCCTCTAAAAATAAGAAACCTCCTCCGCCATCCGTGCGAAAAAATCACCTCCTTTTTACTAATCTTAATTCTATAATTTTTTTAGATCGATATAATTGAGATTTGTATAGATAACACACAGGAGCAAAACCAGGTGGTACGGTTATGGGCATCCACAATGTGTAGCCAAATGTGAAAATAGCTTTTGGCATCGTGGGAACCATTATGGACGGTGTTTCCAAAGCCAAAAAGATGGAACCGAAGCTCCCTGATTGATTGATTGAAGGAATAGAAAAATGCAACGTCTCTCCTCTTTCTCCCGTGCTTGGACGCATGTACAGTGTAGAGCACAGAGTCTACTCCCCTGTCCCTTGTATCACAAATCACAAAGCAGTGAGGTGTCAAATCACAAAAGCACGGACGAAGCAACCATCATTTCACTCTTTGCTGACTCCGCTTCTCCATTGTCTTCTTCGAGAAACATCCTCATCGCACTAAGATGGACGGACGACGCTATTGTATACTAGTAGTACTAGTACATTTACGCGTCCTTTGGTTCAATGGACTTCCTGGATGCAAATAAGGCGGTTGTCTCGGCTTGCAGGCGGCACTTGCGAATGACTTAACGTGGTCTCGCTCAATGGTGTTCTCCATCGAACGCACTTCGCCAAACCACAACGTTCGAGATATCATCGACGTCACCGCAATGGGTAAGGAAGTCAAATATAGTTACTACCTCCATTTTTTTGTACACAAGGCCAGTATATCAAAATTACAATTTGCAAAAGGCCACTAACACTAATCGAGGCAAAATTGATGGGGTTTGCCTCGTACTAGAAACCAAGGACATTAATATCCCCTGCATGCATGCGGAAGTGAGAAGGTTGGTTTGCATGCGCTGCATTAATCAAGCGACGAGGAGTGAGATGGTTAGCTCTTTGGTGTTTGGAGAAACAAATATGCATTAATTGACACGTGAAACGAGGATTTGTATCGATTAATCCCGCGAAGGAAAACCCTGCCTTTTTTTAACACTAGTACTCCTAGTACGTACGTACTTATCCTGTTTGGGTCTAGGCCTTGCATTGCCATACTTCACCACACATTTTTTCCATGCTTGCCTAAAGTTTTCAAAATGAAAAGGAGGTACACGTGTGCACGGTTATCGCGGTCGCACCGCACCCTCACATGGTCACTTCTGCACGCCGCGGTCGCACCGCACCCTCACACAGTCGCTCCTGCACGCCGCAAACCCAACAAAGGGAATGCACCCTCACTGGCACGTGTTGTCGCATGTGAACAAACCAAACTCAGCCATCCTACCGCTGACACATAATTTTTGTTCATAGAGTATGTTTATCCAACCGCATGTTGGGGAGTATCCGTACGTCCCATGCGGTGGTCTGTTGGGGAAGAAGAAGAGGTGAGGAAGAAGGGTTAGGAGACGTAGGATATCCATCCAACAACCTGAAATGGTAGCCTTTTTCGAGGCTAACTTTGACCAAATGTTAGAGTAATAATATATGACATGCAACTTACACAAAGCATATGGTCAAATTTGTATGTGAAAGGAGCTTCCAATGATATAATTTTCAGATTATACATCTCATGTATTATTAATCTTGTCAATAGTCAAATGCGGTTTTGAAAAACGCATTAGAGTATGGTTAATAATATAGCCAATCGATGGCTCTGAGGGACTGCCATGTCATCTATAGCTATCATCTATTATATGCACTCATACAGTAGTGTTGGCTATAAGGATGGCTATTTCCCGCAAAAAAATTATAAGGTTGGCTGTTGTATTAGTAATTTTTCCATCTCCTCTCTATCTGTTTCTTCATATTTATTGTATTTAACTAGGAATGCGTATATAGCTAGGCTCTTGCATGAGAGCTCACTCCCCTTACTTTTTCACATCTCTCTCCTCCACATAGGCCCTATATAAATGGAAGGAGGGAGTACTACTATGAGCACTGCATACTCTAGTACATATGTTCTCAGAACTCCACTAGTACTATTGGACAGGGAGCTTAAAAAAGTTACTATTGGACTGGCTATACATGGCGAAATCCTAGTAGGAAGAGCATGCGCAAGAACAAGCACATTCACGTGGTTGAAAACAAATTGGAAACCATCTCGAGTACAAATCTAGGAGTACGTACGAATCTATCAATATTGATTGGGTGTTGTTAAATGTTGATACTTTTTTTTATCAAAGTAGAGATACTTTGACTACACATAAAACTTATATGTAAACTAGAAATGATAGGAGGGAGTATATTGTACGTTCAAAAATGAAACGAACATTGAATACCCTTTATATATGATTTGCGGATGCTATGATCACCAGTTCAAAATATTGAATCCGCCTTAGGTATCACGTGCCCCCACTCGTTCTCTCTCGATTTCATCTCAGGGTCCGGATATCGATTGAAAGAGGACTAGGGTAGGTACAATACATTCGTTTCACTTATGAACGTACAATATACTCCC
>NC_041391.1:528248193-528302134 GCF_002162155.2 Triticum dicoccoides | reverse complement strand
GAAACATACCAAACCTTTATCTCCTTGCACGACACGCAATTGATCTCTGAACATCAATCCATCTCGTCAACATGTGTCGGGGCATGAACCGAATGCGATGTCAAAACTAAGACGCAAAGCGACACGTAGTGGAGGCAAAGTGAAACTTTAAACGAACCGTTTGTTTGTATGCATGTCGAACAAATTACAACATTGGAAATACAAGCATGGTCTAGGCCCACATGCGAATGATACTCGGCGGAATGTTCAAATGAGGCATGCGGGAGGATGGACTCGACCGGAGGGCGACATGATCGATGGAGAAGAGGGTTGGAGAGGCATGAGAAATAAGCAAACGCCACATGACTATACTTGAATGGCTCAAATAAACAATAAGTTGTCTCGCTTTGCCTACATAGTGAAAGGCCTAATGCGCAACGTGGAGCACTGACGCTCGAATATGGTCGGGAAAACAGGGAAACCGACATGCATGTGGGGCACACCCGTCGGGACGATGTAGCGCAAACTAGTCCAATGGAGGAGCTGGCCCACGACCTTCTCGCCACCGATGATTGTTCATGCGGGTCGTGGGGGCCAACAACATGGCGCAACACCAGCACCGCCTTTGGACACGGCGACCGCGGTGAGTAACACGCTCATCGTCGCTAGACACGGTCGGTTTCAGTATGCTGAGGGTGATGTTAGTGATGTGGCACGACCAATAGTATGTTTGGTTTGTGCCCAAGGTTGCCCCATCAAAGCATTGGTAGCCAAAATTTTGGTTGAGGTTTTGGTTGCCCATGCTTTGGCCGACATTGGCAAGAAAAATGAACTAGAGTTGGCTAGAGTTCATTGGCATGCCAAAAAAATGGCAACCATCCAAACAAAGACCAATCTTTGGGTCATGACCAAAATTTTGGTAAGGTGCACTTTGGCCACAATCTAAACACACCCCAACACCCGGCTCGTCAAGGATGCACGGGGCGCCACAACGCGTCCGCTGAGTGGTGTAGCGCGGCCAACTGCATCCTCAGGACCTGGGACCATGCCGGGTCGTCTTGCTTTTTCAATGACATGCGGGGATCGCATGTGAGCAAAGGGCATCTCCAACGTTGCCACGACCGCAACTGACTACCCTGGCACACCAAAAACCCTCGTCCCTCACGCCGTCGCGCGGTGCATTCCCAGCCGGCGCCAGCTGTCCGCATTCATGCCGTCCATTGGTATGCCATTGTTAAGTGGCTCGGTGCCCGAGGAACCAACTCCGGCGACTTAATGACGCACTCGGACGCTTGGCCTCACCGGTATGCGCTCCTTAAAGCGGCAACGCCCAGCTAACCTGCACACCATAGCGCATCGTCCTCCTACCTGGCACCACATCCACCATGACCGCAAGCGCGAACGCTCTACGGGAGAGCTTGTCTTCCGGGATGAAGATCGAGGTCCCCGTCCTCGCTCGAGTCGCCTCTCGTGACGCAATAGCGGTGTAGTCCGACGCGGACATGACCGCACAAGTGCTGGCCATGCTGGCGTCCGATAATGGGAGCATCGTCGGCCACGTGTCCTACTTGCCGCAGTCCAACATCCGGCACCGCCGAGGTCGGGGACTCCTCCGAGGATGAGTAGGGCATGGGAGGCGGCAGGTCATGGTGTGCCAACTGGCCGGTCAGTAACCCGTGTTCTACTCTTCCTCACCGGAGACCGCACCTTCACTTCACAGGTCTTGAACCCCGCTCCCATACATAGAGATCGCAGATGGAGGACGTCGGTCGACGCTGTAAAATAGGTTTAGGGTCGGGTTTCCTTTATTTTTTTGTCCTATAGAAGTTCGAAATGTAATGAAAATCTGCCGTGTTTGCATTAATCTCGGCCGGTGTATATGACCTTTCACAATAATATAGTATATTGTAGGAGTACTAGCAAGATGCCCGTGCGTTGCACGAAAGATCACAAGATCTTGTGGGAGAAAAGGATGAATGAGGGAAGGCCTTATCTGCAAATGTGGAGAGGAGTGTGGGTAAATTGTCATAGTTTCCTTCCTATCCATTAGATATAGATCGGACGGCCTATATTGCAGGATGACAGGCACACCATCATCACCAACTCTGCTTTTTATTGAAGCAAGACAAAGCTAACATGCGAAGTAAAATTGTAAGTGCATCTAGTGCCACCCCTTGCTGGTTTTGGAGTATTGACGACAAAGTTGGTTGAGGGACTAATGCGTTTGTGAGAATTGCAGGATAACGCAGGTAGTGTCCCTCATTGATTCGGTTTACCTACCGGAGATGACCCCTAAAAATGTATGAAGACATTGAAGACAATGGTGGTATGTGAAGATATTCACATTGAAGACTATGACATGAGAAGACATTGAGTGAAGACTATGAGCGCGACGACTGTGTCGTTTCATTGTTTCCTTTTCTTCTTTGTTGAGTCATAGGAACCACCGTACTGTTAAGTGGGGTCCAAGTGAACTAAGTCAGAATGACTGAAGTGATGCTCAACCAAAATCCTATGTCTTCGAGCGAAGACAATGAGAGCAAATCTTATCCAGAGCTAGATGAGTCAGCTTTGCTTGTAGCCCAAGTAAAGTTGCCGTGTGTGTTTGAAATCTAACCGTTGGAACACATGTCAGTTCCTTAGTGACCCAGGGTCATTTCGGACATATCAGGTTGGGTTGCCTTGTGGCTATAAATAGCCCACCCCCTACACCATAAATTGGTGGCTGCTCAGAGTTAGTTTACGGCTTTTGTCATTTGAGAGCAACCCACCTCGAAGCCTTTGAGAGAGAGAAATCTTTGCAAGGACAAAGCCCAAACACCCAGAGCCAAAGAGTGTTAGGCATCACTGAAGTCTTTCTGTCTGTGTGACCTAAAGACTTATTACACTTGAGGACTGTGAATCCTCCAGCCGGTTAGGCGTCGTGTTCTGAGCTTCCAAGAGTCATTGTGGATCGCCGGTGAACGAAGTCCGTGAAGGTTCGGAAGTCTACCTTGAAGACTTACCAGAGTGATTGGGCGAGGACTAGGTGTACTTAGATCAAGGGGAATAAGGTGAAGACATGGTCTTCTGAGTTGAATCTCAGCCTCCCTAACCAGACGTACAGTTGTCATAGCAACTGGAACTGGTCCAACAAATCCTGTGTCTTCAACAAGTGACTGGTTCTATCCTCTCTCCCCCTTTTTACTTAGTGTTTGTCTTCGTGAAGTCATTGCTTAATCATCATACCTGTTTGACTTCATTGCTTGACTACTATCATTTGCTGGCTTCATACTATCTTCCATCCTGATCCTTACTACCTAGGTCCTATTAGTCTTTGTACTTTCACATTATCGCATACTTGACTATGGCTTGCTTGTTGTAGTTTATCTTCTGCTGCATATCAATTAGGTCATTTCTATTGTTTGTCTTCGAAACTTCCATGTTTCAAAGACTTTCATAAAAATTGCCTATTCACCCCCCCTCTAGTCGATAACTAGCACTTTCAATTGGTATCAGAGCAAGGTACTCCCTTGTTCTATGTGATTCGGTTTAACCACCTGGAGTTTAGCTATGTCGACTGCAGGGATAATCAAAGTCTCCGCTGATTGCCCCGTGTTCGATGGAACTGAATATCCCTACTGGAAGAAGAAGATGCGCATGCATCCTGAAGCCATTGATGTCGACCTCTGGTATGTCATCAAGAACAGCGTTCCCAAAACTGGTGAAGGTGTGCGAGGGAGTCCTGGACTAGGGGGTGTCCGGATAGCCGAACTATCATCATTGGCCGGACTCCAAGACTATGAAGATACAAGATTGAAGATTTTGTCCCGTGTCCAGATGGGACTTTCCTTGGCGTGGAAGGCAAGCTTGGCAATATGGATATGTAGATCTCCTACCATTGTAACCGACTCTGTGTAATCCTAGCCCTCTCCGGTGTCTATATAAACCGGAGGGTTTTAGTCCGTAGGACGAACAACAATCATACCATAGGCTAGCTTGTAGGGTTTAGCCTCCTTGATCTCGTGGTAGATCTACTCTTGTACTACCTATATCATCAATATTAATCAAGCAGGACGTAGGGTTTTACCTCCATCGAGAGGGCCCGAACCTGGGTAAAAACATTGTGTCCCTTGTCTCATGTTACCATCCGCCTAGACGCACAGTTCGGGACCCCGTACTCGAGATCCGCCGGTTTTGACACCGACATTGGTGCTTTCATTGAGAGTTCGTCTCTGTCGTCGCTCATAGGCCCGATGGCTCCTTCGATCATCAACAACGACGCAGTCCGGGGCGAGACTTTTCTCCCCGGACAGATCTTCGTATTCGGCGGCTTCGCACTGCGGGCCAATTCACTTGGCCATCTGGAGTAGATCGAAAGCTACGCCCCTGGCCATCAGGTCAGATTTGGAAGTTTAAACTATACGGCCGACATCCGTGGAGACTTGATCTTCGACGGATTCGAGCCACAGCCGAGCGCGCAACACTGTCACGATGGGCATGATTCAGCTCTGCCGCCGGACAGTGTCCTGGAGGCCGCACAAGAGTCCGCCCCGACCCTTAACTCGGAGCCGACTGCGCCGATCGAGGATAGGTGGCTAGACACCGCCTCGGGGGCTGCTACCTCTACGGCGATGGAGCCAAATATTGACCCTGACCCTCGTGAAGCTCGTGAATCCAAGGTGCCGGACACTTTTCCGGACCCCGAACCTTCCGCGCTCCTGCCAATCGAACCCGATTGGGCGCCGATCATGGAGTTCACTGCTGCGGACATCTTTCAGCACTCATCCTTCGTCGACATCCTTAATTCGCTAAAGTACTTCTCTTTATCAGGAGAGCCTTGGCCGGATTATGGCCATCATGGTTAGGATGCGGACGACGAAGAAATTCAAAACCCACCCACCACCCACTTCGTAGCCACTGTCGATGACTTAACCGACATGCTAGACTTCGACTCCGAAGACATCGACGGTATGGACGACGATGCCGGAGACGACCAAGAACCAGCGCCCACTGGACACTGGAAAGCCACCTCGTCATACGACATATACATGGCGGACATCCCAAAGGATGGGAATGGCGATGGAACAACGGAGGATGACCCCTCCAAAAAACAGCCTAAACGCCGGCGTTAGCGGCGCCGCTCAAAATCCCGCCATAGAAAGAATGGAGATTCCGGCACCGGAGATAATAACACCCCGAACAGTGCCGAAGACAACCCCCTCCAGCAAGATTCAGCACAGGAGGATGAAGAAGCCAGCCCTCATGAGAGAGCGGCAGACAGAGAGGTCGAGGATGACAATTATATGCCTCCCTCCGAAGACGAGGCAAGCCTCGACGACGACGAATTCGTCGTGCCAGAGGATCCCGTCGAACAAGAGCGTTTCAAACGCAAACTTATGGCCACGGCAAGCAGCCTCAAGAAAAAACAGCAGCAACTTAGAGCTGACCAAGACCTGCTAGCCGACAGATGGACTGAAGTCCTTGCGGCCGAAGAGTATGAACTCGAACGCCCCTCCAAAAGCTACCCCAAACGCAAGCTGCTGCCCCGATTAGAGGAGGAAGCACATAAACCTACATCACCAGCGCACAATACGGCCGACCGGCCACCTCGCGGACACGACAGAGAGGCCTCTGGGCCCTCCACTAAAGCCATACCCCGGCATCGCTCGAAAAGTACAAAGTCATGGGGGAACACGTGGACTTGCGGGACATATTGTAGGATAAGGCAAGACAATCAAGATCGATCTACGGATCACGTGGGCGCTCCACGATGCACGGCGACAACCGTCACCCCGGATACAGCAATTCCGGTCGGGCCGAACACAGTAGACAAAGCTCGCTTGAGCTGCGTCGTGATATAGCCCAATACAGAGGCGCCGCACACCCACTATGCTTCACAGATGAAGTAATGGATCATCAAATTCCCGAAGGGTTCAAACCCGTGAACATTGAATCCTACGACGGCACAACAGATCCCGCGGTTTGGATCGAAGACTACTACTTCATATCCACATGGCCCGCGGTGATGATCTTCACGCCGTCAAATACCTCCCACTCAAGCTTAAAGGACCAGCTCGGCATTGGCTCAACAGCTTGCCAGCAGAATCAATTGGGTGTAGGGAGGACCTGGAAGCCGCATTCCTTGATAACTTCCAGGGCACGTATGTGCGACCACCAGACACCGATGACCTAAGCCACATAATTCAGCAGCCAGACGAATCGGCCAGACAATTCTAGACACGGTTATTAACCAAGAAAAATCAAATCGTCGACTGACCAGATGCAGAGGCCCTTGCAGCCTTCAAACATAACATCCGCGATGAGTGGCTTGCCCGACACCTAGGACAGGAAAAGCCGAAATACATGGCAGCCCTCACATCACTCATGACCCACTTCTGTGCGGGAGAGGACAGCTGGCTAGCCCGCAGTACCAACCTAACCAAACATTCTGGTAGTCCAGATACCAAGGACATCAATGGCAGGTCGCGTCGCAATAAGCACAAATGCCGCATTAACGGCAATAATATTGAAGATACGGCAGTCAACGCTGGATTCAGAGGCTCTAAACCCGGTTAGCGGAAAAAACCATTTAAAAGAACTACTCCGGGCCCGTCCAATTTGGACCGGATACTCGATCGCTCGTGCCAGATACACGGCACCCCCGAAAAGCCAGCTAATAACACCAATAGGGATTGTTGGGTGTTCAAGCAGGCAGGCAAGTTAATTGCCGAAAACAATGACAAGGGGCTGCATAGCGATGACGAGGAAGAGACCCGGCCGCCGAACAATAGAGGACAGAAGGGTTTCCCCCCACAAGTGCGGACGGTGAACATGATATACGCAACCCACATACCCAAAAGGGAGCGGAAGCGTGCGCTCAGGGACGTATACGCGATGGAGCCAGTCGCCCCAAAGTTCAATCCATGGTCCTCCTGTCCGATCACTTTTGATCGAAGGGACCACCCCACCAGCATCCGCCATGGAGGATTCGCCACATTGGTTCTAGACCCAATTGTCGACGGATTTCACCTCACTAGAGTCCTGATGGACGGCGGCAGCAGCCTGAACCTGCTTTATCAGGATACAGAGCGCAAGATGGGCATAGACCCCTCAAGGATTAAACCCACAAAGATGACCTTCAAAGGCGTCATACCAGGTGTAGAGGCCAATTGTACTGGCTCAGTCACACTTGAAGTGGTCTTCGGATCCCCGGACAACTTCAGAATAGAGGAGTTAATCTTCGACATAGTCCCGTTCCGCAGCGGCTATCATGCCCTGCTTGGACGAACCGCATTTGCAAAGTTCAATGCGGTGCCGCACTATGCATATCTCAAGCTCAAGATGCCAGGACCTCGAGGAGTCATCACGGTCAACGGAAACATGGAACGCTCTCTCTGAACGGAGGAGCGTACAGCGGCTCTCGCGGCGGAAGTGCAGAGCAGCCTCTTAAGGCAATTCTCGAGTCCGACCGTTAAGCGACCGGACACCGCCAAGTGCGCCCGGAGTAACCTGCAACAAGACCACCTGGCACGTTCCGAGCACGCATAGCAATGCGGCCCCAACCCCAGCCCTCGCAAAATTGCGAGACCTGTGCCACGCGTACATCACTACACTCTGGAGATACCATGGGCATAGGGGGAGGGGCACGACCACGGCATGCCCAGAGTGCGGCTCAACCACACCAGGGGCTCCCAAATGTGTCATCCTTTTTTTTCTTTTCCTTTTTTTTCTATCCTCAGGACTCCGTTTCCCAGAAGCCCTGCCCAGCAATAGACCCGCCGAACTCACGATGCAACAGCCAGGGAAGCAGAAAAGCTACGACGAGTATCCAGGTGGTCTCCATTACGAGCATTATACCTGTTTTATACACCATTCCGCAGCCTACCCCTGGATGGGGACATGTTAAATAGTCCCACCCCTTGCTTATCGCACTATTTGTATCGTTCTGCATTCATTACAGTATTTTTTGAATAAACAATGCATCGCTTTTTGCCTATCATTGCATTCCTTTTTTATATATATGTTCAATTATGACATGTTGCATCCGTACGCTTTGGTACGGCCAAATACATCAGGGGCTTAAGTTCCCCAAATCATGGTGTGATAAGTCCGAACACTTTCACAAGTGCGGCACCCCGAACTTATAGCATTATATGCATCGGCTCTGAATCATGTCTTGGGTCAATAGTTGGGTTTGCTCGGCTCCCATGTTTTGGTACCTTACATTCCGTTATATCGGCTAAGGTAGCGCTGGGAGAACCACTGCGATTGTGCCCCGATTGAGCTGGGCTGAGCACCTCAGTGGAGAAAGCTAAAACTGACCGTCATGATGGGGCGAGAGCCGGTCGCTGTTCGAGAGGGTTTTTTTAGTCCCTAAAGACTTATGCCGCTTAGAGCGAGGAACCGGCTTTGTCCGGCCCAGGCATGGATAGCGCCTCGAATTCGGCCTTCCGAACACCAGGGGCTTCGCCGAAATTTAAAATTATAGAATTCTATGGCTAAGTGAGAGTGTTCAAGCATTATAAGTCCGGTTGCCTCGTTCGTGCGCCTCCCTAGATGGACCCAACAATGGGAACAAGAGCGCTCAAGTTTATCCCGAACACCCCATCACTCGTGGCATGGGGGCCGAAGCCAATGACTTGCCATCTCTCAAATTTGATAAACGGCCGCACAGAAGGTAATATTTTAAATTAACAAGTGTTGATTAGCGCATATGAACAAAATTTTCAGCGCACAGGATAACAAAATGTGAGTCTAATAAAAAATTGCATCTTTGGAGCATTCACCCGCAATAATGCGGGCACCCTTCAGGACACCCTTATAATACATCTCGGGCGTGCGATACTCCTTGCCCGGCGGTGGTGCGTCCGTCACAAGCTTCTCGACGTCCATCTTGCCCCAGTGCACGTTAGCGCGGGCAAGGGCCCGACGGGCACCTTCAATGCAGGCGGAGTGCTTGACGACGTCAATCCACGGACAGGCGTCCACCAGCCGCCGCACCAGACCGAAGTAGTTCCTAGGCATGGCTTCTTTGGGCCACAGCCGAACTATGAGGCCCTTCATGGCCTGTTCGGCCACCTTGTGGAGCTCGACCAGCTGCTTCAGCTGGTCGCTTAGGGGCACCGGATGTCCGGCCTCAGCATACTGAGACCAGAACACCTTTTCCATCGAGCTCCCCTCCTCGGCTCTGTAGAACGCGGCAGCATCGGACACGCTACGGGGCAGATCTGCGAACGCTGCTGGAGAGCTCCGAATTCGGGTAAGTAACAAGTAATTCACTTTTACATGCTTGCTTTGCATAAAGAATGCCTTACCCGCCGCTATCTTCTTTAGTGCCTCAATTTCCTGGAGGGCCTTCTGGGCTTCGGCCTTAGCGGCTTTGGCACTCTCAAGAGCCAACGCGAGCTCGGACTCTCGAGTCTTTGAGTCACGCTCCATACTCCCATGTTTTTCCACGAGAGCCTGGAGCTCTTGCCGCACCTCCGCCACCAGCGCCTCTTGCTTCTCTCGCTCGGCGCGTTCCGCGGCCGCATTGCGTTCGGCCACGGACACCGCCTCCTTCAGGGTCGCCACCTTGTTCGCAGCCCCTGGAGTACCCACGTTATTCCTGTCATTTTTCTTTTTTTTCCAACCAAATCCTTTTTCTATAAGGTACAACTTTAATAAGGTGTTACTTACCTTCCTTGTCGTCGAGCTGCTTCTTGGCACGGTCGAGCACGATCTCGGACCGCTCGAAGCTGTGCTTCAAGGAATTGACCTCCGCAGTCAGTGCGGCAGAGGTCAGCAGCGGAGCCTGCATTCTCATATTGAAATATTATTTGTTAGACTCCTGCGTATATCTTTTTAGATCCTCAGTTTGACTTTTCTTTCCGAACACCGAACTGAGCATCAGGGGCTACTGTCTATGCGGTACTATTTTTACACATTCTAAATCACATACCTCAGAGCCTGTTAGAAGGCTGGTGCAGGCTTCGGTCAGCCCACTCTTGGTGAGCTGAACCCTCTGAATCACCGCACTCATAACAGTGCGGTGCTCTTCGTCGATGGAAGCGCCGTTGAGCGCCTCCAGCAAGCTATTCGGCGCCCCCGGTTGGACGGAGGCCACTGGCGTTGCTGTCTTACCCTTCTCACGAAGGGGCCGCCTGCCGAACTCCAGAACCACCAAAGGTTCCGGTGCGGAGTCCGGTCCGAAGTCCGAGAGGTTGCCCTGCGGCACCTCCGGGGCCTCCTCCTCCTGGCTGGTCCCCTTCTGGGACCCCACCTTGGCGTCGTCTGCGTCGCGAGGGGAGGAGGCGGTCGGAAGTGAAGTGCTTTTCACATCCGACGAACCAAGGGACCCGCTCGACGAAGCGGGGAGATCGTCCTTGGGCGGACTACATGGTTGTATGCGGCGTTAGAAGACACTATGCGACGAAAAGAAAAATTATGAGTTATTTTGGAATCCAGACACTTACGATCTCGCCAGGGGCTTGACCCTCGAGGGGCACTCCTCGTCGCCGTCGTCGGCGTTGGTAGAACAGTCCGGGGGAAGGGTCCTTCCTTTCTTGGACCCTTCGGCCTCTCCCGTTGGGGAAGCCTTCCTCTTCTTCTCTCCCCCCTATGGGGGAGAGGCCTCTTTCTTCTCCTCCTCGTCTTCGTGGGAGGAGTCCTCCTCGGAGTCATCGGACGATGAATCTGATAACACCTGGCACCGGGAACTCCTCCGGGTTCCCGTGGCCTTCTTCTTGGCCTTCTTCTCCGGCACCACATGAGGCGCTGGGACCAGCAGCCCTGTCAAACGGGCGTCCGCTGGGTTTTCTGGCAAAGGAGCCGGATAGTTAGCCTGCTCGGCCTTCTTCAGCCAGTCCTGTCAAAGGAAAGGGAGTTTAGATCCCACATAGAGTCAAACTATGGAAAACAAGTGTCCCGTAAAGGGTAAAATCGCTTACCTCGTTGGCTTGACGCTGCGAGCTGAATCCGCGGTCTTCGGTAGCGGATGCGGGGGCCTCGGCGCCCTTAAACAGCACCTTCCAGGCATCTTCGTACGCAGTGTCGAAAAGCCTGCTCAAAGTCTGGTGTTGCGCCGGATCGAACTCCCACAAATTGAAAGCCCGTTGTTGGCACAGGAGAATCCAGCGGATGAGCATGACCTGGACTATGTTGACAAGCTTGAGCTTCTTGTTCACTAGATTTTGGATGCAGGCTTGGAGTCCGGTCAGCTCCTCCGAATCGCCCCATGTCAGGCCCTTCTCTTTCCAGGAGGTGAGCCATGTGGGGATGCCAGATCTGAATTCGGGGGCCCCTGCCCATTCAGGGTCACGCGGCTCGGTGATGTAGAACCACCCCGACTGCCACCCTTTGATGGTTTCCACGAAGGCGCCCTCGATCCATATGACGTTGGGCATCTTGCCCACCATGGAGCCTCCGCACTCCGCTTGGCTGCCTCCCACTACCTTCGGCTTGACATTAAAAGTCTTCAACCATAAGCCGAAGTGGGGCTGGATGCAGAGGAAAGCCTCGCACACGACGATAAACGCCGAGATGTTGAGGATAAAATTCAGGGCCAGATCATGGAAATCCAGGCCATAGTAGAACATGAGTCCCCGGACAAAGGGTTGGAGTGGGAAGCCCAGTCCACGGAGGAAATGGGGAAGGAATACCACCCTCTCATGAGGCCTGGGGGTGGGGATGAGCTGCCCCTCATCGGGGAGCCAGTGCGCGATATCGCTGGACAAGTATCCGGCCTTGCGCAGCTTTTTGATGTGCCCCTCCGTGACGGAGGAGGCCATCCACTTGCCTCCCGCTCCGGACATGGTTGGAGAAGGTCGAGGCGAGATGTGCGGGCTTGGGTGCTGGAGCTCGAGTGCGCGGAAATGGATAAGCAAAGGAGGAAGAAGGCATAGGTAAAAAGGTGGATCCTTATCCCCTTATATGGACGGACGAAACTATGCGTCCCCACTAGCCTGATAAAACTCGCTTGTCTCCCAAGCGCCGTAATCAATGGCCCGGTTGCGTTACCCATGCCCGTATTGATGAGAATCCCGGAATAAGGGGACACGATCTCTGCTTTGACAAGACGTGCCAAGGGAACCGCTTCGCTAAACGCGCTGAGGTGGAACAATAAAAACGACTCGAGTAAAGGCTTGGCCGTGATGTGACGTCATGCCATGAAATACGTCAGCAGATTGAACTTATGTGAATATTATCCTCTCTACGGTGGAATGTGGAATTTATTTTGCAGAGCCGGACACTATCCTGGTGGTCAAAATCTTCTACGGATTATTTGGAGAAGGAACCCGCCTTGCAATGCCGAAGACAATATGCGCGCCGGACTCGTCGTCATCGAAGCCTGGTTCAGGGGCTACTGAGGGAGTCCTGGACTAGGGGGTGTCCGGATAGCCGAACTATCATCATTGGCCGGACTTCAAGACTATGAAGATACAAGATTGAAGATTTCGTCTCGTGTCCGGATGGGACTTTCCTTCGCGTGGAAGGCAAGCTTGGCAATACGTATATGTAGATCTCCTACCATTGTAACCGACTCTGTGTAACCCTAGCCCTCTCCGGTGTCTATATAAACCGGAGGGTTTTAGTCCGTAGGACGAACAACAATCATACCATAGGCTAGCTTCTAGGGTTTAGCCTCCTTGATCTCGTGGTAGATCTACTCTTGTACTACTCATATCATCAATATTAATCAAGCAGGACGTAGGGTTTTACCTCCATCGAAAGGGCCCGAACCTGGGTAAAAACGTCGTGTCCCTTGTCTCCTGTTACCATCCGCCTAGACGCATAGTTCGGGACCCCCTACCCGAGATCCGCCGGTTTTGACACCGACAGTGTCACCCCCAGTGATGTCAAGAAGTTCATTATCCTGGAGTCTACTACAAAGAACATCATCTGTGGTCATCTGACCAAAGGACAGTATGGCCGTGTGAGTGCTCTGGAAACGTTGAAGCTAGTCTGGGACTGGCTATCCAAGGTAAACGAAGGCGTCTCAACCTAGAGAGATCAAAGGATCAGTGTTCTTCGCAACCTCTTCAACCGCTTCAAGAGAAACAACAATGAAAATGTCTAGCTCACGTTTGATCGTCTGACTGACATCACAAATGAGCTTCAGGCTCTCGGCGCCACTGAGATTACCAAGCATGAAATCGTCATGACACTACTGAGATCACTTGACATCTCCTTTGACACCCTTGCCCTCATGATACAAGAATGCCCTGACTTCAAGACACTTGATCCGTCTGATACACTTGAGAGGCTCAACACACATGAGTTCCAGCTTTCTGAGAAAAGAGATATCTATGGTCCCAACTATGGCTGAACTCGCGCTTTGAAGGCAAAAGTTGTTTCCTCATCTGAAGAAGAATCTGACCGCGGTTCTGATGATCCTGAAGACATTAGAAAGGAACTTGCTATGCTTGTGAAAAAGTTCCAGAAGTTCACCAAGAAGAAAGGCTTCAGAAAGTCTTCACGATCTAGCTCAAGAAATGATGAAGCTTCCACTCATGACAACAAGAAGAGAACATGTCACAAGTGCAAGAAGCCTGGACACTATATCTCTGAGTGTCCACAGTGGGACAATGAGAAGAAGAAGAAGAAGAGCAAGTAATATGATTCTGATGACAAAAAGAAGAAGAAATCTTCAAAGTCTTCTTCCAAGTCCTCATGAAGGTATTCATCTCATAAGAAGAGCTCATCTGGCAAGGCTCGTGCTTTTGTTGGCAAGGAAATGGATTCAGAGGAGGAGTCTGCATCTGAAGAGGTGGCGGTGGAGTCTGGAGAGGAGTCCGATGTAACGCCCCGGATTCGATGCACCAGGTGTCTGCCAGTTATTCGCCGTCCTTGCCATGTCATTTGCTTGCGTGTTGCATTTTGCCATGTCATCATGTGCATTTCATTTTGCATACATGTTCGTCTCATGCATCCGAGAATTTTCCCCGTTGTCCGTTTTGCAATCCGACACTCCTATGTCCTCCGGCGCCCCCTTTTACCTCTTTTCATGTGCGGACGGGACGGAGGTTTGCCAAGCGGCCTTGGTATAGCACCGATAGACCGTCTGTCAAGTTTCGTGCCATTTGGAGGTTGTTTAACACTCCAACGGTTAACCGCGCACCCCGTAACCCCTTCTTTTGTGCAGCCCAACACCCCTTCCAAATTGGCCCAAAATCCAGCAAACCCCCTTCCATGCTCTCGGTCGTTCGATCACGATCGTGTGGGTGAAAACCGTGCCTCATTTGGACTCCCCTAGCTCCCTCTACCTATATAAAAACCTCCCCCTCCAAAATCGCAGTCTAAACCCTACATCCACCTCCCCTATCCGCGCCGGACACGTCCGCCACAGCCGGACACGTCCGCCGCCGCGCGCGCAGCCAACCATCGCGCGCCACGTGGCCCCGGCCACCGCGCGCCACCGCCAGCCCTCTCTCTCTCCTATGCGCCGCCGGCCCACGGAGCCCATCGCGAGCCCGCACGTGCCCAACCGTCGCCGAAGCCCGCTCCAGCCCCGCTGCCGTCCGCCACCAGTGTCGGCGCCGCTCCCCGTCGGCGACCTCCTCCGCGCCTCGCCGGACCCCGTCCTCGCCGCCGGCCACCGGATCCCCGCCGCCCTGCCCCATGCCGCCGGGTTCCCGAACCGTCGAGCTGCCTTCCGTGCGCGCCCGATGGCGCCCAAACTCCTCTCAGCCTCCCCGTCGCCCCCGCGCCTCGCCGGAGCGCCGCCGCCCCGTCCCGGAACGCCCTCGACCCACCAACCAAATTCCGTCCCGCGACCCGGATCCCTCTGTCCCGGGTCGAGCCCGCCCCGCGTTGACTTTACGCGGAGGTAAAATTCCGCCAAGTCCCTGAGATTTTTGCATTTTGGTGCCCTGTTCAATGCATCACAACTCCATGCATACTGCTCCATTTCGTGCGTGTAATATGTCAAATTGTTCGTCTCAACGAGTACATCATTTCGTTCCATTGCATCATGATCATTTGAGTCCATCTTCATGCATGAATCATCGTTGCAAGAGTGATATGTGCTGTTAACCTGCTGAAACTGTTATAACATGCTCATTTGTCATTTTTTCCATGTTCGATGTGTGCACCTATGAGGTTGATGTCTACATGTGTTTTCTTCTATGTCATGCCATCTTCATAGTGGTGCCATCCATGTATTTTTGTGAGTTGTGTGCTGAGTGCATCAAGCTTGTTAAGTAGGGTACTTGTTGTTCTTGTTTTGCTAGGCTGAATCTGTTATTTCGTGATGCCATGTCAACCTGCTGCTACAAGTCATTCTATGCATAATCTGGAGATGTTCACTAAAGATGATTTGTTATACATATTATGCTCTATCCATCCATGCCCCTGGTTGCATTTTTAGCCTACTGTAGCTTGTTGTAAGCTTGCTCTAAAGTTCCTAAATAATATTGCTATCATCCTGTTAACATTAAGTTCAGTTTTGCCATGTGCGTTGCTAGTTATCCATGCACTCTATGAACTTTCTCTTGCCATGTATAGCTTCATAAACATGTATTATTACTGTTGGTTGCCTTTCCATGCCATGTATTGCTCTGTGGTGAGTGGTTCAAGATCACCAACATGCCTACTTATTGTTGTTCCTGCCATGTATGAATTTGTCATATCACTTGCTATGTTTAAATGGGTTTCATTATATTTTCTGTGCCCTTTTGGCTCATGGTCAGTAAGGGACTTTTGTTCTATGCAATTAGTAGATTCATGCCATGCCTTTGTTTTTCATGATAAGTTTCTATAACATGCTGTTTGGTAGCTCTAACATTGCAACCTGATGTTATTTTCTGATAAGTCTGAAACTGTTATTATTTGCAATCTTGCCATGTCATTTTGAGCATGTTCTAGTGATTTCTGGAGATAGCTCAGTGTTCATGTTTTGTTATGCTTTACCTGTACTTCATGGCCATGCCTTTTGTTTTCATATTGCGATGCTGTAGAATAGTGTTTTGATGATTGCAAGATGCCTAGTTGCTGTTATGGACAAATTGTTGCTATATCTTGTTTGGAGTGTATGTGTGGCACCGTTGCTCCGTTTTGAGTGTGCTCTATATGAAACTTGCTTAGAATTGCATGTAGTTTCATATTATCATGTTGCATCCATGTTTTGAGAGTGTTTGCTTGATGTTTGTATGAATTTTGCATCTATGCCATGTTTAACTTGTTTTGCTCATATCTTCTACGTCGTAGCTCCGAATTAAATGAACTTTATATGTAACTTGACTAGAATCTCGTGTAGATCATCTTGGTGCATTTTAACTTGTTGTTTAACAACTTGACCATAATGTTTATTCAGATCTGGACCAATTTCTAAATATGCATATGAGGACTTACCGGATTTGTTATATGTTGTTTCCGACCTCATTTAAACTTGCTTTGATGTGTTGCTCTTGTATGCATCATCTCTTGCCATGAGTAGCTTCGTGTAGTCTTGTCTTGCATCATACTTGAGTGTGCATCATGTCATGTATATGTGTGGTGTGTTTACCATGTTGTGTGCTTCTTCTCGATAGTTCCTGTTTCGTTGCGATCGTGAGGATTCATTCGTCTACGCTTGGTTCGTCTTCGTGGCTTCATCTTCTTCATGGACTCGTTCTTCTTCCTAGCAGGATTTCAGGCAAGATGACCGCTACCCTGGATCTCACTACTATCATTGCTATGCTAGTTGCTTCGTTCTATCGCTTTGCTGCGCTACCTATCTCTTGTTGATCAAGCCTCCCAAATTGCCATGTCAGCCTCTAACCTTTTTCACCCTTCCTAGCAAACCGTTGCTTGGCTATGTTACCGCTTTGCTCAGCCCCTCTTATAGCATTGTTAGTTGCAGGTGAAGTTGAAGATTGCTCCATGGTGGATAGGATTATGTGGGGATATCACAATATCTCTTATATTATTAATGCATCTATATACTTGGTAAAGGGTGGAAGACTCGGCCTTATGCCTGGTGTTTTGTTCCACTCTTGCCGCCCTAGTTTCTGTCATACCGGTGTTATGTTCCCGGACTTTGCGTTCCTTACGCGGTTGGGTGATTTATGGGACCCCCTTGACAGTTCGCTTTGAATAAAACTCCTCCAGCAAGGCCCAACCTTGGTTTTATCATTTGCCTCACCTAGGCCTTTTTCCCTTGGGCTTCCGGAGCCTGAGGGTCATCTTTATTTTAGCCCCCCCGGGCCAGTGCTTGTCTAAGTGTTGGTCCGAACCGAATAGACTGCGGGGCCCCCTCGGGGAAACTCGAGGTTTGGTTTTACTCGTAGGATGTCTCATCTGGTGTTGCCCTGAGAACAAGATATGTGCAGCTCCTATCGGGATTGTCGGCGCATCGGGCGGCTTTGCTGGTCTTGTTTTACCATTGTCGAAATGTCTTGTAAACCGGGATTCTGAGACTGATCGGGTCTTCCTGGGAGAAGGAATATCCTTCGTTGATCGCAAGAGCTTATCATGCGCTAAATTGGGACACCCCTGCAGGTATAAACTTTCGAAAGCCGTGCCCGCGGTTATGGGCAGATGGGAATTTGTTAATGTCCGGTTGTAGATAACTTGACACCTGATTCGAATTAAAATGCATCAACCGCGTGTGTAGCCGTGATGGTCTCTTTTCGGCGGAGTCCGGGGAGTGAACACGGTTTTGGGTTATGTTTGACGTAAGTAGGTGTTCAGGATCACCTCTTGATCATTGCTAGCTTCACGACCGTTCCTTTGCTTCTCTTCTCGCTCTAATTTGCGTATGTTAGCCACCATACTTGCTTAGCCGCTGTTGCAACCTCACCACTTTACCCCTTCCTTTCCCATTAAGTTTTGCTAGTCTTGATACCCATGGTAATGGGATTGCTGAGTCATCGTGGCTCACAGATTACTACAACAACAGTTGCAGGTACAGGTTTATGCGATGATCTTGACGCGAGAGCGATGATTGCTTGTCTTGGAGTTCTTCTTCTGTTTCTTCTTCGATCAGGGGATAGGTTCCAGGTCGGCAGCCTGGACTAGCAGTGTGGATCTCATTTGAGTTTCTGTTTATGTTTCATCCGTAGTCGGATGTTGTTCTTATGTAAGATGATGTTGTATTCGTGTGGCATTGTATGCCTTTTGTATGTATCCCCATCTATTATGTAATGTTGATGTAATGATATCCACCTTGCAAAAGCGTTTCAATATGTGGGTCTATCATTGGTGGGACCTTCGAGTTCCTTTTGGATAGGATCGCATATTGGGCATGATAAGTTGGTATCAGAGCCTCGACCGACTCTAGGAGCCCCCTTGATTGATCGTGTAGTTTGGCCGTTGTTGAGTCTAGAAGAAAACTGATTTCGGAGTCTAGTTATATCGGAGAGTAGGAATTCTTTTTACTCCTCAGCCCCTTCGTCGCTCTGGTGAGGAATCTTGACGTAGGTGTTTTAAATTACTTCTCGTCTCTTTCAAATTTTCTTTAGGATCATGCAGTTGGTTTTCGGATCGTTGGTTCTCAGCTCTTTGCATCCGGTGCATTTCTCGTCAAGTTGACTCGAGCCTCTTCATCTTTGCCAAGTTCAATCCCCAGATGTTTTCTTTTCCCACCCGCCCACCCTTTTCTTCTCGAAACCGGAGTCCGTAATCGAGTATCCTTCCTACTCGTGCGAAGTCTTTGCTTTCTTTCCTCAATTATTTCAACCGGTGTTTTCTCTTCAAGATATTCATCGGTTCTCCCTTCCAAGTTCCTTTGTTTTCCCTCCCTCCCACCCTTTTTCTTCCCGGAGCTTGAGTCTCTTTCGAGCATCAATTTCATTCGTGTGGAGCCTCTTCAGTCTTCTCTCCATTATTTCAACCGGTGAATTCTCGTCTCGTTCGTCATTCTTCATCCCTTTCTTTTTCCGGTGAAATCAATTCAAGTTTTTTCGGTAGTGATCATATTCTTTTCCTCGGCTCAAGTGTTTTCCCTGCTTGTTCGCCTCTCGCCAGTTTATCCTTCCGGAGTGTTCAAGACATCTCAGGAGATTCGTGTGTGTTCCAATTAATTCGAGGTGGTCACCTCATTCAAATATTTCAATTGTTCTGGTGCATCATCTATCTGCTCAACATCCCTTTCCAACGGTGTTATCTCTTCAGTGGGCCCTAACCCACAGGTCTTTTCCCAGGATCTTACCTGACTCTTCTAATTTCCCGGAGTTATTCTTAAATTCTTTTCAGAGTTTGACGTAAGTATGATTTCATCAGTCAGATGCCATCTCCAAGAGCGTTTTCAAATTCTTGTCATCTTGGTTCAACCCTTCCGCTTTTTCGTTCTCCCGGAGTATCTCAGTAATTTTAGTGGTGTTTCTCGTCGTCATTTGAAAACCGAAGAAGAGTTTTTCCTCTAAATCCTGTCTGTTCTCTAGAAGTTTCGTGCTTCTAGCTTCATGTTATCCTCTCGATTTATTCCGTTTGTTAGAGATTCTTTTCTTACCCATTCGGAGTTTTTTCAGGAGTTGTTTTCCCGTTTCGTTTATCCGGAGGCCGCCATTTCAGTATATTTCTTCGTTCCAAGTTTTCAGCTTCATTCTCCAATTATTCTATATTCATGCCTTTTCGTTCGTCTTCATATTCTTCCAGTGCTTCGTTCAAGCTTTAATCAGTTCGCGATCTCTTCGTTCTCATGCAGCTTGAGTTACTCAAGTATCTTCGTTCATTTTTCTAATTCTTTCCGGTGATTCATTCTCTTCTCTTTGTTCGTTCACATTTTCACGGTGGTTGGTTGAAGATTCATTTTCCGTTCTCATCATATCAATTCATTCGTTCTTTCCAATCATACCGGTGGTTCATGAAGACCTTCTCAAGTTTGTGATATGTCATTTCTCAATCCTTTTTCAAGAATAATAAGTAGTATGAAAAAATCCATTGCTTGTCATCAATTTAATTTTATGAAGGATAAGCATACAATAAATCTTATTCTTATATCCTCCAAGCGAGTAATCCCTTCCTTCAGAGTTTATTCTTGTTGAATAAATTCTAGTTCCAAGTGTTTTCATCTTTTCTTTCCGGAGTTCAAATTTCCTCGGCCATTTCGTCGGAACCTCTATCTAAATCACCGCAAGGCTCATCTTACTCTTTCATCCTTCATTCAATCTCATAATATTTTTATCACCGGAGTTCTTCATGGTGGACCGTCATGATTTAATCCATTCTTCAAGAGTTCATCAAGTATCGTTCCATCCTCTCAAGTTCATGTTCTTTTCCTTCCATCTTCAGCCGGAGCGCTGTCTAAATCCTTTCAGTCTTATTCGTTTCTTATCTTGTTCTAACCGGAGTGGTTTCATAGTCTATCTGATTTCGTGAGATTTCGATTCTCGTCATTCTCGTTGTTCCCCTCTTCTTCTCGAGTGCTCTCGATTATTTGAATCTTCTCTTGAGTTCTTGTTTCACCTCATCCCTTTTCCCTTCCGTCTCGGTCCTAAGATCTCGGGACGAGATCTCTTGTTAGTGGAGGAGTGTTGTAATGCCCCAGATTTGATGCGCTAGGTGTCTGCCAGTTATTCGCCGTCCTTGCCATGTCATTTGCTTGCATGTTGCATTTTTCCATGTCATCATGTGCATTTCATTTTGCATACGTGTTCGTCTCATGCATCCGAGCATTTTCCCCGTTGTCCGTTTTGCAATCCGACACTCCTATGTCCTCCGGCGCCCCCTTTTACCTCTTTTCATGTGCGAGTGTTAAACGTTCTCGGAAGGGACCGATGTTTGCCAAGCGGCCTTAGTATAGCACCGGTAGACCGTCCGTCAAGTTTCGTGCCATTTGGAGGTTGTTTAACACTCCAATGGTTAACCGCGCAGCCCGAAGCCCCTTCTTTTGTGCAGCCCAACACCCCTTCCAAAGTGGCCCAAAACCCAGCAAACCACCCTCCATGCTCTTGGTCGTTCGATCACGATCGTGTGGGCGAAAAATGTGCCTCATTTGGACTCCCCTAGCTCTCTCTACCTATATAAACACCCCCCCTCCAAAATCGCAGTCTAAACCCTACATCCACCTCCCCTATCCGCGTCGGACACGTCCGCGACGGCCGGACACGTCCTCCGCCGCGCCCGCAGCAAACCATCAGGCGCCACATGGCCCCGACCACCGCGCGCCACCGCCGGCCCTCTCTCTCCTCCGCGCCATCGGCCCGCGGAGCCCATCGCGGGCCCGCACGGGCCCAATCGCCGCAGAAGCCCGCTCCAGCCCCGCCGCCGTCCGCCACCAGTGCCGGCGCCGCTCCCCGTCGGTGACCTCCTCCGCGCCTCGCCGGACCCCGTCCTCGCCGCCGGCCACCGGATCCCCGCTGCCCTGCCCCGCGCCGCCGGGTTCCTGAACCGTCGAGCTGCCTTCTGTGCGCGCTCGACGGCGCCCGAATTCCTCTCAGCCTCCCCGTCGCCCCCACTCCTCGCCGGAGCGCCGCCACTCGCCACCCTCCGCCGCCAGGCTCCGCGCCATCGCAGGCCGGACCTCGCCTCCATCGGACCCCGCCGGAGCCAAGCCCTCCGCCTCTTGTTCCACCAAATCCGGCCGGGAGCTGGCCGGATCCGCCTCGCGCCGACCTCCTCCGCCCTTCGTCGGCTCGCCGGAGCTCCCTCCGTCGCCGGCGTCGACCTCGTCGCCGATCTGCACTGCCCCGTCCCGGAACGCCCTCGACCCACCAACCAAACACCGTCCCGCGACCCGGATCCCTCCGTCCCGGGTCGAGCCCGTCCAGCGTTGATTTTTCGCGGAGGTAAAATTCCGCTAAGTCCCTGAGATTTTTGCATTTTTGTGCCCTGTTCAACGCATCATACCTCCATGCATACTGCTCCATTTCGTGCGTGTAATATGTCAAATTGTTTGTCTCAACGAGTACTTCATTTCATTCCATTGCATCATGTTCATTTGAGTCCATCTTGATGCTTGAATCATCGTGGCAAGAGTGCTATGTGTTGCTAACCTGCTGAAACTGTTATAACATGCTCATTTGTCATTTTTGCCATGTTTGATGTGTGCATCCTATGAGGTTGATGTCTACATGTGTTTTGATCTATGTCATGCCATCTTCATAGTGGTGCCATCCATGTATTTTTGTGAGTTGTGTGCTGAGTGCATCAAGCTTGTTAAGTAGGGTACTTGCTGTTGCTGTATTGCTAGGCTGAATCTATTATTTTGTGATGCCATGTAAACCTGCTGCTACAAGTCATTCTATGCATAATCTGGAGATGTTCACTAACGATGATTTGTTTTACATGTCATGCTCTATCCATCCATGCCCCTGGTTGCATTTTTAGCCTACCG
Source organism: Triticum dicoccoides (assembly GCF_002162155.2). Lineage (NCBI taxonomy): Eukaryota > Viridiplantae > Streptophyta > Magnoliopsida > Poales > Poaceae > Triticum > Triticum dicoccoides. Next base: position 528,279,939 of record NC_041391.1, on the reverse strand, counting down.
TAGCTTGTTGTAATCTTGCTCTAAAGTTGCTAAATAATGTTGTTGTCAGCCTATTAACATTAAGTTCAGTTTTGCCATGTGTGTTGCTAGTTATCCATGCACCCTATGAACTTTCTCTTGCCATGTATAGCTTCATAAACATGTATTCTTACTGTTGGTTGCCTTGCCATGCCATGTATTGCTCTGTGGTGAGTGTTTCAAGCTCACCAACATGCCTACTTATTGTTGTCCCTGCCATGTATGAATCTGTCATATCACTTGCTATGTTTACATGGGTGCCATTATATTTTCTGTGCCCTTTTGGCTCATGGTCAGTAAGGGACTTTTGTTCTATGCAATTAGTAGATTCATGCCATGCCTTTGTTTTCCATGAAGTTTCTGTAACATGTTGTTTGGTAGCTCTAAACATTGCCACCTGATGTTATTTTCTGATAAGTCTAAAACTGTTATTATTTGCAATCTTGCCATGTCATTTTGAGCATGTTCTAGTGATGTCTGGAGATAGCTCAGTGTTCATGTTTTGTTATGCTTTAACTGTAATTCATGACCATGCCTTTTGTTTTCATATTGTGATGCTGTAGAATAGTGTTTTGATGATTGCAAGATGCCTAGTTGCTGTTATGGACAGATTGTTGCTATATCTTGTATGGAGTGTATGTGTTGCACCGTTGCTCCGTTTTAAGTGTGCTCTATATGAAACTTGCTTAGAATTGCATGTAGCTTAATATTATCATGTTGCATCCATGTTTTGAGAGTGTTTGCTTGATGTTTGTATGCATTTTGCATCTATGCCATGTTTAATTTGTTTTGCTCATATCTTCTAGGCCGTAGCTCCGAATTAAATGAACTTTATATGTAACTTGACTAGAATCTCGTGTAGATCATCTTGGTGCATTTTAACTTGATGTTTAACAACTTGAACATAATGTTTATTCACATGTGGACCAATTTCGAAATATGCATATGAGGACTTACCGGATTTGTTATATGTTGTTTCCGGCCTCATTTAAACTTGCTTTGATGTGTTGCTCTTGTATGCATCATCTCTTGCCATGAGTAGCTTCGTGTAGTCTTGTCTTGCATCATACTTGAGTGTGCATCATGTCATGTATATGTGTGGTGTGTTTACCATGTTGTGTGCTTCTTCTCGATAGTTCCCGTTTCGTTGTGATCGTGAGGATTCGTTCGTCTACGCTTGGTTCGTCTTCGTGGCTTCATCTTCTTCATGGACTCGTTCTTCTTCCTTGCGGGATTTCAGGCAAGATGACCGCTACCCTGGATCTCACTACTATCATTGCTATGCTAGTTGCTTCGTTCTATCGCTTTGCTATGCTACCTATCTCTTGTTGATCAAGCCTCCCAAATTGCCATGTCAGCCTCTAACCTTTTTCACCCTTCCTAGCAAACCGTTGCTTGGCTATGTTACCGCTTTGCTCAGCCCCTCTTATAGCGTTGTTAGTCGCAGGTGAAGTTGAAGATTGCTCCATGGTGGACAGGATTATGTGGGGATATCACAATATCTCTTATATTATTAATGCATCTATATTGAACATATAAACCCTGGTAGTCTACCCGGCCATCTAGGGGGCTTGCGATCGATAATCGTTTTTGACCGTGCGATGTTTTCATTGTTGTACGATTTTTCACGCTGGCACTAGTTTGGCCGTTGGTTCATGTTACACGGTCATGCAGTCTTCAAGGGTGGATGACGAGTGGGACCTCAGTTTACTAGGCCCACTTTGCAGCTACACTCAAAAGAAAACCCATAGTCCCTTCAGTTCTGGGTGCGATTGATGCGGGTAAAAACCTAGCTGCCAATCCCCTCCTGTCCTCGAACAGTCAAGCCCCATATCCCACGCCTCGTCTCCTCCTCTCCCTCTCTCCGCCGCCACGCCCCCTTCTCCTTCTCCTTCTCCACCAGCGCCACCTCTCCTCCTTCTCCTCCACCAGCGCCGCCTCTCCTCCTCTTCTTCGTACGGATCCGACTGGATCCTTCCACGCGTGTGTTCGCTTCTCCTCGAACAGAAGGGTCACAGGCGGGACGTCAACATCCGGGGTTCAGCCCCGATGAATATGGGCTTGACCACGCCGCTGCTGGAGGGAAGGCGGTCCGCAGGTGCTCGTGCCTCCACAACAGGCGTCTCTTCCCATGACCTGTGCCCAAACTGGATCCACAACCTAGGACATGCCCTAGCAAGGTAAGTACGTGATTTGTTCCCGATCCTTGCTCCCCTCGATTCTTGCTGCTGTGGACTTGTTGTGTGTGTGTGTCCTTTCTTCCTCGTTGATGCACCTTCTATTGGTCGATGCCTCCTCATCTCTTGTCCTCACCACAGGGACTTGGAGATGGCGTTGGATGAGGAAAATGAGATCCGAGCGAAATCAAGTGTATTGGCAGTGGCTAGAGCGATGTGGGTTTCTATACGTAACCTTGCCTGTTTAGATGACCTGGTTTGTTCTTGTGGCAAGAGAACTAGCATCAATTAGTACAGACTTTGCTGTTTATGCAAGAATTTGTTAAGGTAAATATTCCATATTCTATCCATGTTTCGGAAGTAACATTGTGCAATAATTTACTGTAATATATATCTTCGGATGAATTGGTAGTCACACACCCACGACACTTTACCTTTGAGGCTTGTATATATTTGTGAGTGTACAAGTATAATTAGTTATAGGGGAGAAAGATGTTGGTCTTTTCTCGAAGACCACAAAGGTTCATGCCTTTTGCGAATTGATTTTGATTTATTGTATTGATCAGCTTTGCCAAGTCATTTTGTGGTATTTAGCACATATATTTGTGAGTGTACAAGTATAATTAGTTATAGGGGAGAAAGATGTTGGTCTTTTCTCGAAGACCACAAAGGTTCATGCCTTTTGCGAATTGATTTTGATTTATTGTATTGATCAGCTTTGCCAAGTCATTTTTTGGTATTTAGCATTCCCAAATTTTTATATTTAGCTAATTTTAATCTTGACCTGATTTGCTCTGCCCAATACACGCATGATGCCTTTTCTTTTCTATCAACTGGATGTAGGTTTAGTTTACCTTTTAGACTTTGTGTTAGACTAGCCTTTCCTGTATATACGTTCTTTGATGGATCAGCTGCGTTCGATTGTAGGTAATGTATATACTTTCTTTGATGGATCAGCTGCGTTAGATTGTAGGTACTGCTGAGCACAAAGTTGTATTTGGATATGATATTAGATTTACCATCATTTTTTTTGCTAATTTTAATCTGATGCAAAAGAGTTCAGTATATTTAAAATTTGGTTTCATATAGAAGCCCATCATTGGAATCAGTATACTTCTGTGTATGATCATGCTTTTTAGGAATTGATATTCCAATCAATCTGTTGATGCGGTGTTTGTCGGAGGCGAAGGGTAGCGACGGGTTCATTCTGAGGTCGTCTTCCTCGAGATACATTCATGCGTCACTTCAGTTCACCTTACCACAAATGCTCAGCCCGCAGATCTGCTCTCTCATCTGAGTATGTATGCCTTGTATCTTGCAGTTCTTCCTAAGCGAGTATTATTGCAGATCCCAGAAGAAGACTATCTTCTACTTATTTCCACCACCATAATACTTTCTTCATTGGCATGATTACTGCTACAACCAAACTTAGAATCATGCTAGGTATGCATATTCGGAGTATAAGATTATGATGACAAGTTCTGAAAATCTGAGCATCTGTGGAATTCTTTATTACGCTGCCACAGTGTTGAGACCTTGCGCTGTAGTAGTAACCAAACTTTCTGTGAAAAAGAGCCACATATGATGGAAGACTGTTCTCTTATCTGGCATTGGCAGTCTATGTCTGTGGCTCTAAATGTTCATATGTACATCCTCTGTTGCTAAATATAAGACGTTTTGGCAGTTTAAATGTCTTATATTTAGGAACTGAGGTAGTACTATTTATACCCTATGCACAATATACATGTTTTTGTTTAGTTGCCATACTGACTTGATTATCACATATGGTTGTATCATATTGTATGGTTTAACACATCACCGGTCACTGCATGGGTGCTGAATATTGACTTTCCCAAATGCAAATAAATAATTGTTCTTCATTTTCATATGCATAATTTAAGTAAGAATGCAATTGTACTGATACTAGCTAATCCATACTATGTAATTAGCATTGCAGGAAAATCTTCCTCAAAAGCTCATTTGTAGCCCTCAATCAACTCGCTGCAATTGAGGCCGACGACACGACGAAGGAGCTATAGGGGAGGGGGAGGAGGCCGATGACAGGGGGAAGGAGCAGGTCGGTGAGAAGGGCAAGCGGAGTAACCTGCTCTAATCATCAGTTTCTTTGCTCATAATTTGGTGCACATTTGCTTGCAGTATCTTATTTTGTCCATTTTTCTTGCACGAGTTGTGGTGTGAAGAGATTTAGAATACAACTGATGATAGCCTCTCTGCTCTATATTTTGAAATGTATAATCCTTGGGTGATGTTTAGGTCTAGATGTTGGTATTTTCATCCATAAAAAACCGTGAAGTTGTATGTGCATTTCCTGCTATGCATCTCTGCAGATATTTGATTGATGCACCTTTTTCTGTATGCCCAGTTTTGCGCCCCGTGTGTTGTTCGGGCGTTGAGGGCCATTCTTTCTTATGTAGGCTCGGATGCATGGTGCAAGGCAGTAATAGAGGCAGTGGATCGAGAGAAGTGGAGAAGAGGGTTCCTCCAAGCTCCATCCATGAATGGCGCCGGTCCAATGCTCAGGTAAATTTTTGCTCTTCCTTCATTTCTTCGTCTTCAGTTGAAGAATCATCCCTCTACTGTCTTCTCGAAGGGTGGCATGTGGCAATGTCGGGGACCAGCGAGGAAGATGACCGGTGTACATCCTTTGGAATAAAATTGAAGTAAGTTCTAAGCACCACTAAGCCTACCTTGCACTTGCTACATCTATTTTTTATTAGTTACATACTTCCCTACTTCTCTTGGGTTATGACGGTGATCTTATGTGTGTTGCATTGGTCAGGACATGGTGAGTCTTGTGGCGCGAAGCCAACAACACGCAGCGGCAAGTGAGCACACTGGCTTGAGCCGCAATACACCAACACCATCAGGTTCGCTTCCTTCCTTTCTTGATTCACAAGTGTGAGCCAAATAATTATATTCATAGTGGAATGAGCTTCTTTTCTTCCATAATATACTTTGATCAGTGTCTTGAAACTTCAGATTGGAGATTTCTAGCTAGAGAAAGAGAATAAAATACTTATACTAATATCACTATTACAAGCTCAACACAGTAGGAAGAATTGCAAGAATTTGGATGAAAATTTTGAATTCTTTTCAGATTGAACGGGTCATATACTGAAGCAAACAATGTAATGTTTTGTAGGAGTTCAAATTATTCTGTACCTCAAGGTGAACCAATCTATCCCCGGAGAGCATATTTTTCTTAATTCTACAATAGAGGATGTCGTGTTTTCCATTTTTTGCTTTAATGTGGGCTGGTTAGGCTGTTTTGGTTTTAATGCCTGACCATAGAGAGAGGAACAGCGGACATTGAGGATTGCGGTGGCAGATTTTTTAATTTGTGTTTGCTTCAAGGATTCTCATTCATCTTAACTTCCATTTACTCAAGACAATTACAACATTGGTAAAGAAACTTTTTTTTGTTCTGTTTTTTGTTATATGATACAGCCCAATAGAACTGAAGCAACTAATTTATTCATGAAAATGGTTGGTTTAAAGCTCGAAAGCTCATACTAAGATGGCTTTTTTCATAACTTCATGATGAAGTAAAATAAAGCTTATGACAGAAGAAACATGCTTGGATAGGCGTCCTTGTTGACCTCGCCGTCTCCAACCGATCCTTGGGTATTGCAGCTCCTTCCAATCAGTTTACTCCTTTTTGACAATTTCCTTACATGAGCCTTGGAGATATGCACTGAATCGGCTAATGTTTTATCTGGGAATTTCCTTTTGTAGAGAGGATGTCTTGCCGAATGTAGTTTTCAGTTCTTGATCTTTTTTATACAAGATATCTAAATACTGTAATGACTCTTGCTGGGAAGAAGGTTGTCATATAAGGGGAAAACTTTAGAAGTTACGCGACGTCAATTAAATCATGTGCAACTTGTTTGCTTCCTTGTTTTTTTATTGCATTCGAGATCTTTACTATTCTCACTGTTGAAAATGCAGAGCAGATCTTTAGTATCTTGAATTATCAGTTAAATTTGTTAGTTGTGAGATGCATATGATTCTGCCTTCATTCACAACCATTCATGTGGTTTATTTGGTTTGGTTGGTCACTATTGGTACTTTCATGCCATCTGATTATGTGGTAGACTGCTTCTGAACTATGTGTGGGGCCGGGTGTTGTCGGCCAGACCTAGGCGCCCTCGCCGGTGACTTGCTATCTAACCCATCCACAGGTTTTCCCTCTCTTTGATTTTCCTGTCCAAGTCCATGATTTGGTTTATCTTGGTTGGCATGCTTTTTTATGTTACCTTGGTGGTCGATGCAATGAGAGGTGCAAATGCAAGGCAAGACGACATTATATAGGTTGTCCTGTGAGTTAGAATATCCATGTGCTACTTATTGTGGTGCGGCATCAAGCATGTTGATTGATTCTGAAGCATGAGTAATCTGTAGTAAGCTGTGTGTACAGATTCCTGATTATTCTGTATGATCCTCTATTTTTTTTCCTTTATGATCCTCTTTATTGTGGTGCCACACCAAGCTTGGGTTATTTACTTGCTTTCACTGTGATTTCTGGGGAGGGCACTTTATTGATTTCTCAAACCTTGGATCTAGACATGTAAATACTTAAACGATTATTTTGCTTTTCGATTAAATATGATACTTACTAAACCTGTCTATCTTATACAAGCTGCAATCTGTTCTAAAAATTCTGTTTATAAGGTACCATCAGCTATGACCCTAATGGACCCCGAATAAAAAGGAGAAAACATTTGACACTTATCATGGCCAACCATGAAACCGTGTTTCGAAACTGCATCATAGCACATATTTCAACCATTGTTTCCTGGTTTGTAATATGTACTAGCCTTCTAAAAAAGACTGAGGCTGCACTTGTTCCTGTTAGGTACTTGTAGCAAATATTTACTAACTTTTGTTCTTTCGATCAGATAATAAAAGTTTCATGTCTCTTAATAAATTTCAGGTTGTCATGTTACAAAAAGGCCTATCTACAAATAGGTGGACAAGATAAAACATTAAAAATAGACTAGAGCATTTTCCATCTCCATTGATAAGAAATAGGTGAAAAGAAATTAAACTTACTCTTTTCCTTCCTTGCTTAAACGTCTTGTGCTGCTATGTAGAAGAGGTATAATCTTTTTATATGGTGAATCATGAAGAAACTTATAATAGCACGGTGCTATCATCTATGGTATTGGTGAATTAGTAGTCATAGTGGTTTAGGATAGTTTTTCATGTGTTGGCTAATTGGTTATTGGTTGTAATTGTTAGTTTCTCTTCACATATGAACCATGCATACTTGCTGGTGGGTGATCCAAAAATGGTCTCAACCAATAAAACTTTTAGCTAGTATGTAAGAATTAGAGTTCTGGATATGGATAGCAGACTACTTTTGATGGTACTCAGTTTCTTGAATCCTGTACATTTCGCAAAAATAATATATTGCTTTCGATGTTTTGGATTTTACCATGTGAGTGCCTCTGGAGAGATTGTTTAATTGCTTTCTTATGCTTCCACCTATTTTCTTCTAGAACGATGATGTGCTTTCTGCTAAAATTGTACACTATGGTGTTGACAAGCATGAATTATTTGCTTTCCTCACATACGGTCGTAAGCCTTATCAACTTGATCATAGTGTTCTCTTTTTATTTGTTAGTGGCATAATTGAAGGGCGAAACTACCAGCTGGTGAAGGAGAGGATATGTATTCGGCGTGTCCTGAAGAGGTAGTCCACGAACCGGCAATGGAGGAAATAAGGTAGAGACGGCAATAGCAGCGAGTACGTTAAGCGCTAGGGATGTGGATATGGTGTGGCATAAAGAGGTAGTCCACAAACCTCTGCTAGGCCTAGGTGCTCCTCTCTCACCTCTTGCATCATTTGGGGATATTCCTTCATTATTTGGTTATCTGTCAATGCTCGGTGTCAATGCTTGGTCCTATTTCCCACCTTGTGCTTTGACTTCTTGCATTTTTTTCGTCTAAGTTATTAGGCTACTACTGCCTGGTTTGCCCATGATGAACCGCTAATTATGATGCACTGCTGGCTGGTCTGTCTTTTTTTATGCTTTTTTAGTGATAACATTGAGACTTAATGTTTACTACTTCATTTCAAAGTTTTAAATTAAGACATCACGGTCAATTTATATGGTCTTCTGAAGTTTCACCTTCCCTCTGTCATATTGGTTTGCTCAAATCAATGGGAAGCCGGCATTACTTTGATGTGCTGGCTTACAGTCTTATTAAGTACTCCCTCTTCAAACTAATACAAGAGCTTTTAGATCACTCCTTACTTTTTAGATCACTAAAATAGTAATCTAAAAGGTCTTACATCTTAGCGTACATTTAACTACTTTATTTGCTATACTATTGTGGATGTACCACAGAATAAAGCAGTCCTCCATTTTTCTTCTCTGCAGATTGATGTACTTGCTCAGCATAAGCCAACATTGGAGAAACTGATCAAGCTATCTTTCATGATCAGTTACACACCAAGCCTATATTTTTTCTGCTTCTACATGTTGCTATGATGGTCATTCGACCCATTTTCTTGAGCCTGCACTACAACGAGAGATCTGGGTTGCTTCTTTGTGGCTTCCAAACTTGAAATGTTTTTTTGGAAGTTAGTTTAGTTTTTTGTTGTGGACTCACAGCTTCTCACATGTACCGTCCTTTTAGACCTTTAAATTACCAAAGAAACTAAAAGAAGATATGGTGGTATGGTCTCAATAGTACAACTTAAAGCCTTCTATGCTTTATATTTTCTCTGAAATTTTCTCTTGAAGAATCATGTATCTATGTTAGATCTGGTGAGAAAAGGTGTCTTCCGAGCAGAGGATGCGGGAGTGTTGGCCACATTTCATTTTCGACTTGAGTGTCTAAATATTCTCACAATACTTGGCTCCCTTTCGGCCTTTGCGCCATTGGCGCAACGAGTCATCTAGTACTTGGTAAAGGGTGGAAGACTCGGCCTTATGCCTGGTGTTTTGTTCCACTCTTGCCGCCCTAGTTTCCGTCATACCGGTGTTATGTTCCCGGATTTTGCGTTCCTTACGCGGTTGGGTGATTTATGGGACCCCCTTGATAGTTTGTTTTGAATAAAACTCCTCCAGCAAGGCCCAACCTTGGTTTTACCATTTGCCTCACCTAGCCCTTTTTCCCTTGGGTTTCCGGAGCCCGAGGGTCATCTTTATTTTAGCCCCCCCGGGCCAGTGCTTGTCTAAGTGTTGGTCCGAACCGAGTAGACTGCGGGGCCCCCTCGGGGAAACTCGAGGTTTGGTTTTACTCGTAGGATGTCTCATCCGGTGTTGCCCTGAGAACGAGATATGTGCAGCTCCTATCGGGATTTTCGGCGCATCGGGCGGCTTTGCTGGTCTTGTTTTACCATTGTCAAAATGTCTTGTAAACCGGGATTCCGAGACTGATCAGGTCTTCCTGGGAGAAGGAGTATCCTTCGTTGATCGCGAGAGCTTATCATGGGCTAAGTTGGGACACCCCTGCAGGGTATAAACTTTCGAAAGCCGTGCCCGCGGTTATGGGCAGATGGGAATTTTATAATGTCCGGTTGTAGATAACTTGACACCTGATTCGAATTAAAATGCATCAACCGCGTGTGTAGCCGTGATGGTCTCTTTTCGGCGGAGTCCGGGAAGTGAACACGGTTTTGGGTTATGTTTGACGTAAGTAGGAGTTCAGGATCACCTCTTGATCATTGCTAGCTTCACAACCATTCCTTTGCTTCTCTTCTCACTCTTATTTGTGTATGTTAGCCACCATACTTGCTTAGCCGCTGATGCAACCTCACCACTTTACCCCTTACTTTCTCATTAAGTTCTGCTAGTCTTGATACCCATGGTAATGCCATTGCTGTGTCCTCGTGGCTCACAGATTACTACAACAACAGTTGCAGGTACAGGTTTATGCGATGATCTTGACGCGAGAGCGATGATTGCTTGTCTTGGAGTTCTTCTTCTGTTTCTTCTTCGATCAGGGGATAGGTTCCAGGTCGGCAGCCTGGGCTAGCAGGGTGGATGTCGTTTGAGTTTCTGTTTATGTTTCATCCGTAGTCGGATGTTGTTCTTATGTAAGATGATGTTGTATTCGTGTGGCATTGTATGCCTTTTGTATGTATCCCCATCTATTATGTAATGTTGATGTAATGATATCCACCTTGAAAAAGCGTTTCAATATGCGGGTCTATCCTTGGTGGGACCTTCGAGTTCCTTTTGGATAGGGTCACATATTGGGCGTGACATCCTACCCTGGCGTTGCAAGTCTGGCTCTAGCCACAGCCTATGTTGCCAAGTCCATCTTCAACACTGAAGACACTTACTTCCACACCAACGCTGAAGCTGATGACAAGGACGATCCTGCTCCCACCTACTGCTTCATGGCACGTGGTGCCAAGGTAAAATCACGTGATGCTTACTTCCAAACATCAAGTGAAGATGACTCTGATTGTGAATCCAAACCCAGCTACAAAACTCTTGCTAAAATTGCAACTGAACAACAAAAAGCTATGGAACATACTCAAAAACTGTTAGACAAAAGAGATGACCTGTTGGACGCGGAAATGACACGTTCACAGTCCTTAGTTGAAGACATAAAAAATCTTCATGCTAAGTACCAAGACCTTGAAAGTCTTCATGAAACTCTCTCAACTACTCATGAAAGGCTCTCCTATGATTATCTTCAAAGGAAGCAAGAGCTTGAGAAATTGAAAGCGGCTCATGAAGATCTTCAAAAAGAAAATGTGTCACTTTGCGCTCAACAGACCAGTTCCGCTCAGGATGGATTTGAACCACCATGTCTAAAATGCATTGAGCGTGATAACGCTACCTCTGTTGCTGAATGTTCCATTGCTGCTACTATTGCATTGTCTTCAACTACAAATGTGGTAATTAACCCCTCTGCGGAGGATACCACTACTATTGCTGATGAAAATGCTAGGTTGAAGACATTGCTTGAAACAGGGATGTATAAAAGTCTGAAAGGACATCAGCCACTTTGCGATGTCCTCAAAAAGCAGATTCTGAACCGAAACCCTAGGAAGGAGGGTGTTGGGTTCGAGAGGAAAATGAATGTTGATGGTTCCTACTAGAAGCCTGAGCAGTATCCCAAAACCACATGGGTTGCTGCAAAGGAACCTTCAGTAGATCCATCAACCTTATCTGGCTTCACTTGCGCTAACCCTATCATCATTGATGAATTCTTTGATGCAAACTATAAACTGTTCAAAAATCAGAATGGTGAAGTGTTTGCCAGGTATATTGGTACTAACTGCAGGAATGGACCACCTATGAAGAAGATTTGGGTACCCAAGCAGTTTATTGAGAATCTTCCTGTGAATGTCATCATGACACCACCAAGGAAGAAGACAAATCCTAGACCTATGGCTTCATATGGCCCAAAGGCTTCATACAAATACAGGACTCATCTGAGTCACCCTAACGCCAATGTTTTGCAGGGAAATCATACTCAAACTAATGAATATGAGCGTGTGTCTTCAAACCGCTATGTTCATAGAACTAAGAACTTTTCTGCTTATTCATATGAGTATCATTCATCTCCTGCAAGGCTATTTGCTAGGGCTTCAAAGCCGAAGTTCTCAAACGCTGCACTTAGACTCATTGCTTCTAAGCCACCCCTCAAGATGTGGGTGGTGAAGAAGAATTAACTTTCTTTTGCAGAATAAGGGTCTCCAGCCTGCAATCAAACGCGTCTGATGCTATTGCAGGGGACCTAAAACACATTAAGGGACGCATGATAAAATGGTCTTACTATGTATTTCACATCTGAATCGCTTACCAGTCATACTATGTGTCTTAACCTTAACCTATGCTGTGATAATCCATATGAGCGTCAAATACTTATGCTTCACAACACTCTTTGTGAAGCCTATCCTCCTAACTGCACTGTAGGGTACGACACCAAAAGCTTCAGAATGGATTATTGACAGCGGATGCACTAATCATATGACTGGTGATCGAAGTCTTCTCATGGACTCAACCTTACGTCCATCAGACAAGAGTCACATCACGTTTGCTGACACTGGTAAAAGCAAGGTATTGGGTCTAGGTAGAGTTGCAATCTCAAAGGATCAACACATGGATAAAGTGATGCTTGTTGAATCCCTTGGTTTCAACTTAATGTCTGTCTCAATGCTTTGTGACTTAAACATGATTGTGCTATTCGGAAAATATCATTGCCTTGTACTAATGGAATCTGACAAGTCTCTAGTCTTTGAAGGGTATCGAAAAGATGATCTATACATGGTAGATTTCTCAGCAGGTCCACAGCTTGCCGTATGTCTTCTTACAAAAGCTTCAGAATGCTGGCTATGGCATCGGAGGCTGAGGCATGCTCGCATGAGGAACTTACACACACTCGTCAAGAAGAAGCATGTCATAGGCATCGAGGGTGTCAAGTTCAAGAAGGATCATTTGTGTGGTGCCTGCGAAGCTGGAAAGATGACAAGGGCAAAGCACCCCTCGAAGACAATCATGACTACATCTCAACCCTTCAAGCTGTTACACATGGACTTATTTGGCCCTACTCACTATTCTACCCTCACAACAACTGCTTGTCTCTATGGCTTCGTCATTGTTGATGACTACTCAAGATACACATGGGTGCACATAATTCTCTACAAGACTGAAGTGCAAGATGTCTTTAGACACTTCGCCAGTCGAGCAATGAACAATTATGGTGTGAAGATCAAGCATATCAGAAGTGACAATGGCACTGAGTTCAAGAACACAGGGCTCGATCTTTATCTGGATACAATGGGAATCACTCATGAGTTTTCTGCTCCATACACTCCTCAGCAAAATGGCATCATAGAGCGCAAGAACAGAACCCTCACTGAGATGGCTCAAACAATGATCGACAAGTACAAGACACCAAGAAAGTTCTAGCCAGAAGCTATTGATACAGCATGTCACATCATCAACCGTGTTTACATCCATAAGCTTCTGAACAAAACATCCTATGAGCTCCTTACTGGCAAGAAGCCAAATGTCAGCTACTTCAGAGTATTTGGAGCTAGGTGCTGGATCAAGGATCCCCATCACAAGTCAAAATTTGCACCTAAAGCTCACGAAGGCTTCATGCTTGGCTACGGAAAGGAGTCTCACTCTTACAGAGTCTTCAACCTCTATCTCTACAAAATCATTGAAACTGTGGACGTGAGATTTGATGAAACCAATGGTTCACAAAGAGAGCTCCTGCCAAGTACACTAGATGAAGCTCCGCCCAGCGAATCGATCAAGCTGATGGGAACTGGTGAAATCATGCCTTCTGAAGCATAGCCTGAAGAGGAACTTATCATTTCTGCATCTAACCAATCAGAAAACAATGCACAGACTGAAGACAATCCTCCAAATGATGGCAATGATCAGCAAGAGCAAAGTCTTCGTCCTGTTCATCCTCGAGTTGCAAATGAAGTACAAATTGAGAAGATAATTGATAGCATCAATGCACCTGGTCCACTTACTCGCTCAAGAGCAACACAGTTAGCAAATTTCTGTGGGCACTTTTCATTTGTGTCAATATCAGAACCCAAGAAAGTTGCTGAAGCCTTTATGAAACCTGAATGGATACAAGCTATGCAAGAAGAACTTCAACAGTTCAAGCTGAACAATGTTTGGGAACTTGTCAAGCGTCCTGACCCTCGCAAGCATAACATTATTGGCATAGAATGGATATATCGAAACAAGCAAGATGAGCATGGTCAAGTCGTCAGAAACAAAGCACGTCTTGTGGCTCAAGGATATACTCAAGTTGAAGGAATTGACTCCGATGAAACATTTGCTCCTGTGGCTAGGCTTGTAGCTATTCGCATACTGCTAGCCTACGCTAATTACCACAACATTCTGCTACATCAAATGGATGTGAAGAGTGCATTTCTCAACGGCAAGATTGAAGAAGAAGGGTACGTAGCTCAACCACCTGGCTTTGAAGATCCAAAACATCCTGATATGGTGTACAAGCTGAACAAAGCACTGTATGGCCTCAAACAAGCTCCTCGCGCTTGGTATGATACGATCAAAGACTTCCTGAAGAGCAAAGGCTTCAAACCTGGATCCCTTGACCCCACACTCTTCACGAAGACATATGATGGTGAACTGTTTGTGTGCCAAATATATGTGGATGACATTATCTTCGGATGCACCAACCAGAAGTATAGTGATGAATTTGGATACATGATGCAAGAGCAATATCAGATGTCCATGATGGGTGAGCTAAAATTCTTCCTTGGTCTTCAAATTCGTCAGCAAAGGAATGGCATCTTCATATCTCAAGAAAAATACCTCAAAGATTGTCTGAAGAAGTTTGGAATGGAAGATTGCAAAGGCTATACGACGCCAATGCTAGCCAAACACCATCTTGGTCCCGACGACAATGGTAAAGAGTTTGATCAAAAGGTATACCGCTCCATGATTGGTTCTTTACTTTATCTATGTGCATCTAGGCCAGATATTATGCTTAGTGTTTGCATGTGTGCTCGATTCCAAGCGGCACCAAAGGAATCCCATCACTTAGCTGTGAAGCGAATTCTTCGATATTTGGCTTACACCCCAACACTCGGATTATGGTATCCAAAGGGCTCAAAATTTGATCTGGTTGGTTTCTCGGATGCTGATTATGCTGGTGACAAGGTGGATCGCAAGTCTACATCAGGCACATGTCACTTTCTGGGACGATCACTTGTCTGTTGGTCTTCAAAGAAGCAGAACTATGTGTCACTCTCAACTGCTGAATCTGAATACATTGCTGCGGGATATTGCTGCGCTCAGCTTCTATGGATGAAGCAAACTCTCAAGAATTATGGCATCAATCTGAAACAAGTACCTCTCTTCTATGACAACGAAAGCGCCATCAAGATTGCCAACAATCCAGTCCAGCACTCGAAGACAAAGCACATTGAAATTCGTCATCACTTTCTCAGAGATCATGTCATGAAGAAAGATATTGACATCATTCACGGCAACACTGAAGAGCAACTGGCAGATATCTTCAGAAAGCCCTTGGATGAGAAAAGGTTTTGCAAGTTACGGTGTGAGCTAAATATCTTGGAATCCTCAAATGTCCTGTGATCAGGCACACATCCTAACACTTATGCATGTTGATGACTTAGATGTGCAACACACGAAGTAAAGTATATCTTCAATTAATGAAGACTTACATTCTGAGTGTGAATACATTAACGCGGAATCTGACTTCGGAGCGCCACGATAATTGTGTGCCGTGTCTGGGTCTAATACTTCCTATACGGTGGGTAACGCCACCACCAAATTTCTTGGTTTGAAGTGTTTCACTCATGGCGTTATTTTTGCAATGTCTTCGCATTTTGTTTGTCTTCAATTTCAATTTATCTTCATGATTCTCTTCACTATGATGATTTGATTGCTTTCTGATATATAAATATTAGTGTTCTGTCCTCTACAACATTCACTTATAGCTATGTCTTCCTAGTTGAATCTTTTGATCTAAGTGAATGTGATCGGACCCTAATCACTCTGTGCTTTCTATCTCAAACTCTATCTGTCCAAATCATATGCATTCTAGTGAAACTGTCGAATGTCTTCTCTGCGTCCTAGTCAGCAGAAGACACAGAGACAAACATTAAGTCTGATATAAATGATTTATCTTTATTGGTTGAAATCCGGAGAAGCCGGAACAACCATCCAACATGCCTGGCGGGCGTGGGAACGTGGGACAACTCTGAGTATGTTGCATGCTTGCCACGTGCCCCTCAGATGCGAACCGCCAGGGGCACCTGCGTAATTGTGCTGTGCCGCACACTTCCTTATAAATACATGCCCCTTGCTATAAAGAAAACCTTCTTCCACCTCTCCACCTCGTCAAAACCCTAGCGCCACCGCTAGCTCTCGACGACGCCGGCGACGAAGCGCTTAGCTGCCGCGACTTCTCTGACGCCGTCCTCACGCCGGCCGCGGACATCGTCCTCTCCTCCGCCGCCGTAGGTGTCCTCCGTCGCCAAGTTAGGGCACGGTGGATTGAACTGCTCGGTCTCCTATTCATCCCATCTAGCAGTTCTTCGTGTGGTAAATGTAACTCTATTTTTACCATCTTTTTGATCCTCAAAGATTCATCCTATTTACCAAAAGTGGTTTCTACCTATACAATGTTAGATCTAATCTGTTTGCACCTCATACTGCCTAGTATATTCACTTAAGCTTCATATCAAGTTAGATTCCTCACTTGTACTTATTCACGGATTCGTACAAATCTGGAACCAACTCTCAACATATAAGTGAATGTCTTCAAACTGATTTATCTTCAAATCTTCTGAGAATGCATATGACCTCTTCCCCTTCCCTCGCATCTCTAATGCTGTCACAGGTACATGTCCATGGGAGAATCCCTTGGTTCTCATAGTCTGCATTTGTTTGCAGAATTCTTACAGCATCACATTGATTCTCCTGAAGCCAGTTCCTGTTTGTCCAGCAAGCGAAAGCCCTTGAAGCCTCTGAACATATTGAAACCATTCAGTTTGAAGTTCATGGCTACAGAGAAGTCAGTAAGGAAGGGTGGCAGACAGCGTCAAGGGGGAACATCAAAAGATTTGCCTGATGACCTCGCAGAACTTTATAAGACAGATCCTGAAGAGAATTATCATAAGCGCAAGACATGGATCCAATGGATTCGACGATATTGGGTTGAACAATGGTTCAAATACAAGTTCGTGACCCAGGAATATGTTGAGAAGAATGCTATCAAAACTCCTTGGGGTGATATTCTCTATCGAGGCCTTCAACCCAAGAACAGAGCTGAAGCAATTGCACAGGGTTTCTATCCCTGTATGGTCTGTGGACCTCAGCCTGAAAATGCCAACTCAATATCATTGCTCTGGTGTCGTGACGACAATCTCTTCAAGCGTAACTTTCAGCACGCAAAGGCATCGGCCAAAGAAAACAAGAAGTCATTGGGATTTGACTTCAATCCTGGTCCCCCTGCTCCCCGTGCTGACGGCTCACGTGATGTAGAACCCAATGTCATCAGCCCCTTCTCCAACCTTGATGGCATCATCACTTACATCTTGGTCCAAGGTGCCAAAGTGGATCATTCTGATAATGATGCTGACACTAATGAAGCCCCAGCTCCTCCTCCAAAGCCACAGAAGCTAAAGAAGCTTAAGGCTTCGGAATCAGCTGCTCCTCCAAAAGCTTCACGTGTGAAGCCACTAGCCACTGCACCTCCTGAAGACAGTGTGCAGTCTGAGGATCTATCACGTATCTCCAAGAAGACGGAGAAGAAAAAGAGAATCATCAAGCACACTTATCAAATCTTGACTCCCGCTGCCATTCTGCGAGAAGAGCACATTGATCTGTACAGCAATGAAGATCTTGCGGATGATGCCCTTGAGCAACTGATCAAGAGCAAGGAAGAAGCAGAGATCTTCAATAATTTGCCTCTCTTCGATGTGGCAATCATCCATAACTTCATTGATGAGTGGTTTGACACCCCAAATCTCAGCTTTGATGATCTGCAACTTCCCATTGGCCTTAGCATCGCCTTCAATGGCGCCATTGCTTCTGAGCTAGCTCTTGCTCAGCGCATCATCGAACTTAAGCACAAAATCGACTATGAGAAGGCCCAGTTCAAGAAGCATGTGGCCAAGCTCAGCGTGCAAGATGTCAAAAACTTCAAGATCATGCTGCACGAGCTCAAAGAAGCCTTTCATAAGAAGCATGAAGAAGCTCAAGGCTCTCGTGAGCGTATGAAGAGTCTGGCTGACAAGTGTGTGCTAGCCTACAATGAGGCTGAGAAGCGCAAGTCTCTTGGTCGTCCTGGCATTGACCCAAAAATGGCTGCAAAGAAGAAGAAGTTATCAACTGCCCAATCTGCACCTTTAAGGCAGGAAGAACCTCGCATAGTCTTCCCAAGCAGCATGACTGGCTCGAAGCCAAAGGTCATGTCAACCGCTTCAGAACTGAAGAAGACGAGGGCTGCAGAGGCTGAAGCCAGAAAAAGGAAAACTACAGAAGCCTCTGATGCTGCTCCCTCCAAGAAGAAGCGCAAAACCAAGAAGAATCGGGCTGCTCCCACAGAGCCCTTGGTTGTTGAACCCATCTCAATGGTGCGTCCTGCATCTGAACACCACGAACAACAACTGATAGTTCATGAGCCTGCTTCCACAGAGGCTTATGAAGCTGAAGACATTCTAGCAGTTGAACCCACCGCTGCTGAAGACATTGGTCACCTTGACAATATTGAAGATGATGACGTTCTTCCTCAGAACGAACACAACTTCGTATCATCGCCTGTTCTCACGAACAGCGAACTCATCAGCATTGGTCGTCCTCTGACGCCAATTGCTCAAGATGCATCATGGGCTGATCACCCACAGCAACAAGACTCCCCAAGTACTCCCCAACCACAACCACAAGTTACACCGCCTGTTCAAGAAGAACAAGAAGACCTTGAGGCCCAGCCAACTCCATCTCCAAAGGCGTCGCCAGTTTTTCGCAGGCTTCGCAAAGGACAAAAGCCTTAGGTCCCTCTTGCGAGCATTCCAGAAGGAGAAATGCACCACTCATCTGTTGCACATCAAGTGTTTCCAGAAGCCACTCCGACTGTGAATGTCTTCGTGTCTGAAGCCCAAGCTGCTGAAGACAATCCGGCTGCATCAGCCGATGAAAATCAAGATGTACGTGTCCCCACTCCCCCCAATACTGAAGAAGTTGTTCCTGATGTGAACGTGCCAGTGCCCGACCCTCCAGCTCATCAAGTGGAGGTTGAAAATCTTGAGGCTGCCACCACCAACACCAATGACGCCAATGACGTTGTCATGGCTGAAGCTAATGTGGAGCTTGCACCAACCAATGTGCCTGAAGCCAATGATGCAACTGCTCCTGAAGTGTCTGTTGTGCGGCCTGAAGCCTCAGTTGATGCCACTGCTCCTGTTCCGCCACCAAGGCCCTATACTATTGAGCAAGCATACAATCATGGTCAGCTAACCACTGTCTGATGGCCCGTTCTGGTCCCTCCGCCTACTACTTCTGGTCCTCAGTTTGATTATCATGTTGAGCACAGGCCTCAGGTCCAGAAACCAAAGCCAAGACTGCCAAGGTTCCCAGGAACTGCCAACTCTACAGGGTCCTTCAATGCAAATGGCTTCAAAAGCCACAACACCTTCTTTGATAGCGCAAAGAACCCCTACACAAAGCCTAGAATATCATCTGATCGTTTCTGGAGCTATCAGCAGCGAAGCTATTACTCCTGCGTTCTGTATGATCAAGGGCGCATTTTCCCTCATATGCGCCTCGACACTGAAGCCATTGCTAGACTGCCATGCTTAGAAGAAGCACTTGACTGCTTTCGTGATGCAGGTCTGCTCAGCTTTGTGACAGACAAAGAGCATTGGAATGAGGAACTTTTGCTTCAATTCTATGCTACCCTCCACATTCGTGGCTATAACAGGGATATAAAGACATGGGTTCTTGAGTGGATGACTGGAAATGTTCATCATGAAGCCAAAGCTCATGACATCATTGAGCTTACAGGCGTATCCACTCCCGGAGAGCTGTACGAACCTGATTGTCAACTTCACCTCAATGCACTGGAGAGCATCTTCCATAAGCTAGAACCCAACATGAGCCAGATGTTGAGCATGATGAAGCCTTTGCCACATGACGCTGAATACCCAACAGAGTTCTTTGTTGATGACCTTGAGTATCTGCCTCGCACCATATATCACATCATCAGGCGGACTCTATGGCCTATCAAAGGGCATTCATCAGCTGCAAAACTTGAAGGAGCCATGAAGACATTGGTCTTTTACATCCTCAATGGCATCAACTTCAATACACAAGAATTCTTCATCCGGCAACTTGCTGCTTCTAGATCTGACCTTTTTGGCCTGAAGTTCTATGCTCCATGGGTCATGCGCCTCATCAAGCTACACTTTGCTATCAACTATCAGCCCTCTGCTCACAATCATCTGATCTTTCTACCAGAGGTTGATATGTCAGTTGAAGCCATATACCCTGAGCCAGCCAAGAAGCCTCTTTGTCTTCAAAATGCTGAACACCAAAGCTTCACTCAGCCCATGGAAGGAGTCCAAGAAATCACTCGTATCTATCCAATGGCTGGGAACACTCGTCCCTCATCGTGCGCAAACTGAAGCTACTGAGAGCACAATTGCCCAAAGACCCAAGAAGAGCTCTCGCATTCTAAATGACCGAGAACTACTTGTGGCGCTGCATCAGAAACAAGATAAGCATCACTTTTGGCTCAAGTGACAAATGCAAAGCCTCTTGGTGGACGTTAATCGCATTCGAAATCTTGCCACCAAAAATGCCTTTGTCACACACGAGACCTGTCGGTGATCATGGAAGAGTTTGACGCTGCTTAGTGCTGAAGAAGATCTTCAAGACGATGGCTTCACTGAAAGATTCAAGTTTGACTCCACTCCTCCACGGAATGCTGTCCTACGTCAAACCCCATCTCTTGAAGACTCTGACTATTCTTCCTCCGCGGCAACTGTGAATGCCAGAGTGATCGATGATGAAGATGATGCTACTTCACCGCGTCCTACTTCTGCACGCATCGACACTGCACCAAGTACATCTGCACCGCCAAACAACAACGACAACCCTGATGCTTCTCCTACTCCTAAGAACGAGTAGATACTCTATGTCTTCAAACCTTTTTGGTCATTACTGACAAAAGGGGGAGAAGCGTATGAGTTGATAGTCTTCAAACGGGTTCATATGGGCGATTGCTTTATATTTTGCCTCGTGTTTACAACTCTCGCTTTTGATACACTTAAACTCGATGGTCGTCTGCTACTTATTTGCTTTTCTATGATGCGATGATAAATTCCACATGTGCGATGATAACTTCCGCACTTAGATCATTCTGCAGACGTCCATTTTTCATTATGCATGTCATTCCTTTTGTTACATCATTTCATGCATGATGAATTATCTTCATAAGTTGAAGAGGATCTCCACAAGTACAACCTGCCATGTGCATTTGCATTCCAAAAGCAAATTACTTATATGCACATCTTCAGGGGGAGCCTCTTCCACTTATGAAGACAATACCCTATCCTCTACAATTTCACATACTTTATTCCCGTTGAAAACTTCAACCAGTTTGTCATCAATCACCAAAAAGGGGGAGATTGTAAGTGCATCTAGTGCCACCCCTTGTTGGTTTTGGAGTATTGACGACAAAGTTGGTTGAGGGACTAATGCGTTTGTGAGAATTGCAGGATAACACAGGTAGTGTCCCTCATTGATTCGGTTTACCTACCGGAGATGACCCCTAAAAATGTATGAAGACATTGAAGACAATGGTGGTATGTGAAGATATTCACATTGAAGACTATGACATGAGAAGACATTGAGTGAAGAATATGGAGCACGATGACTGTGTCGTTTCGTTGTTTCCTTTTCTTCTTTGTTGAGTCATAGGAACCACCGTACTATTAAGTGGGGTCCAAGTGAACTAAGTCAGAATGACTGAAGTGACGCTCAACTAAAATCCTATGTCTTCGAGCGAAGACAATGAGATCAAATCTTATCCAGAGCTGGATGAGTCAGCTTTGCTTGTAGCCCAAGTAAAGTTGCCATGTGTGTTTGAAATCTGACCGTTGGAACACATGTCAGTTCCTTAGTGACCCAGGGTCATTTCGGACATATCAGGTCGGGTTGCCTTGTGGCTATAAATAGCCCACCCCCTACACCATAAATTGGTGGCTGCTCAGAGTTAGTTTATGGCTTTTGTCGTTTGAGAGAAGCCCACCTCGAAGACTTTGAGAGAGAGAAATCCTTGCGAGGACAAAGCCCAAACACCCAGAGCCAAAGAGTGTTAGGCATCACTAAAGTCTTTCTGTCTATGTGACCTGAAGACTTATTACACTTGAGGATTGTGAATCCTCCAGGCGGTTAGGCGTCGCATTTTGAGCATCCAAGAGTCATTGTGGATCGCCGGTGAACAAAGTCTGTGAAGGTTCGGAAGTCTACCTTGAAGACTTACCAGAGTGATTGGGCAAGGACTAGGTGTCCTTAGCTCAAGGGGAATAAGGTGAAGACACGGTCTTCTGAGTTGAATCTCAGCTTCCCTAACCAGATGTACAGTTGTCACAGCAATTTGAACTGGTCCAACAAATCCTGTGTCTTCAACAAGTGAGTGGTTCTATCATATCTCCCCCTTTTTACTTAGTGTTTGTCTTCATGAAGTCATTGCTTAATCGTCATACCTGTTTGACTTCATTGCTTGACTACTATCGTTTGCTGGCTTCATACTATCTTCCATCCCGATCCTTACTACCTAGATGCTATTAGTCTTTGTACTTTCACATTATCGCATACTTGACTATGGCTTGCTTGTTGTAGTTTATCTTCCGCTGCATATCAATTAGGTCATTTCTATTGTTTGTCTTTGAAACTTCCACGTTTTGAAGACTTTCATAAAAATCACCTATTCACCCCCCTCTAGTCGATAACTAGCACTTTCAAAAATAAAACACATAGGGTCTATACATACACAATTTATCTTAGTCACTCCAATAGTACGTCCACTACACATTCACGCATTTCACATCTTTCTACATCTACGAGAACCTACGAAAGGGTTAACGTAAATTGCCTCTCTCTCTCCTCCCCTGATTTTCATGGTGGTGGGCCCCTCCCTCCCCCAATCTACAATCAACAGCTCACACGTTTCACATTACGTTAATTACGTAACTAGGATTACGTAGGTGTAGCATTACTCGTCCTAAAAAACCAAACTAAGCCAACCTCCCAGCATATCGCGCGGGAAAAGATCCAGCCGCGCCATTTTAGTCGGGATTACCGGATTACTAGTAGTTGTCAGGACCCCGACTCAATGCCACATAGATCTAGCATGTAACACTTCATATCACTTTGCGGCCTCACGCACGGTATTCCCACGGGTGTCGCCTTACCTTTACCCGGGACCGTTTGCGCCTTTTGGCACACGTATATGACAGTGTCGCTAGCATCCATATGATAAGGAGCCCGGGCTGACATGGCTAGTCGTAAACCCAAAGTGGCACAAACTTACAGGGACAGGCATCCATGACCCAGCATCGAACGTGTCGGTCATCAGCGAGTGAATCCAGGCTGTAGCACTGGGCTAGCAGGACTCCGGTGAACCGGGCTGTAGCGGGCTAACAGGACTCCGGTATTCATCGCGTGAAATTTCCCCGAAGGGACAGACACAGGAACGAAGAAGGACACATGCCGGACAGCCTAAGTGTTCCGGAGCAGTAGCAAGCTACCATGGCTCGGTGGAAACACTAGGAGACATTTCCCGGTAAGAGAGGCTACTAAAGATAAACAACTAGATAGTCAGATCCCACACATACCAAGCATTTCAAAACATACACACAATATGCTCGATATGTGCAATACAACATGGCATCACAAAATGACTCTACGACTCAAGTAATTTATTCAATAGGCTCCGAGGAGCGAGACATTACAAACATGGGTCTCATGACCCAACAATCAGAGCATACAAGTCAAAGCACAAGCGGAAGCTATCATGTCTGGGTACAGACATCTATAAATGAAAAAGGCTGAGAAGCCTGACTATCTATCAGATCCTGCCGAGGGCACAAGATCGTAGCTGAGGTAACAAGCTAAACGTCGAAGTCCACGCGGAACTACTAGTGAGACCGAAGTCTCTCTGCAAAAACATAAAATAGGCAAACGTGAGTACAAATGTACCCAGCAAGACTTACATCAGAACTAACTACATATGCATCATTATCAACAAAGGGTGTGGTGGAGTTTAACTGCAGCAAGCCAGCTTTGACTCGGTGGCTAACCTGAACTACGACTGCAAGTAACTCTTTTGAGGTGGCGCACACGAGTCCACACATTCACCATATCAATACACCACTATGGATCTGCTCCCGTCTCCCTACGAGAACGCCATCCATAGCACTCACGCTTATCTTGCGTATTTTAGAGTATCCACTTTCACTTGTCTATGAACTGTACAAGGGGTCCACGTTTCCATATCCGAGGAATCCGGCTATTCGAATAGATAATGATAACCCTGCAGGGGTGTACTTCTTCACACACGCTTTCGCCACTTATCGCCCTGTACACGTCATGTACCTCGGCAACCTTCAAGCGGAAGCCGGGCGAGGGAGTCGGCCACGACCTGACTAACCGAACAAGTCTCTAGTCCAGGTTTATCGCCTATTCGGGTTCCATCCGCAAGGAGATCCGGCCGGGGTGTCGCTCACGGCCCCAAACAATGTGTGCAGGGTTCCCAAGCCCACCAACCGGGTGCCACTTGGTACACCGTGCCACTGTGCCTAGTCTGTCCCAATCCCACCTGTACCGGGTGCCACTTGGTAGAGTACTAACACTACCTACAAACGCTAGAAACTAGTTGCAACTCCTGGACAGAGATCATGTTGATTAATAAGTCGAGAGGGGTCGAGTTACCGGAACCCAATGTGTGGTAGTAACTGGTCATGGATCACAAACACAGAACTCAGTTCCTGAGGACGGCTGCAATGAGACAACCCACCATGTACTCCTACATGGCCTCTCACTGCTACCTTTACCAAATCGTGTTCACACGCTTAGCTCACACACCGTAGGACATGTTCACACACCTCTGATTCATCCCCGATGAATCAGACCTGACTCAACTCTAAGCAGTAGCAGGCATGACAACAAGCATGAATGAGTAGGCACATCAGGGCTCAAACAACTCCTACTCATGCTAGTGGGTTTCATCTATTTACTGTGGCAATGACAGGTCATGCAAAGGATAAAGGGGTTCAGCTACCGCAGCAAGTATCAAATATGTCGTTGTTGTCCTAATGCAGTAAAAGAGAGCAGGAGCGAGAGAGTGGGATTTTATCGGAATGAACAAGGGGGTTTTGCTTGCCTGGCACTTCTGAAGATAACATTGAGTCTTCATCAGTGTCAACGATCACATCATCGGTATCACGTCTATCGAGAGGGGACAAATACCGGCAACACAGAAGGGAACACAATCAATGCAATGCACAATATGATGCATGATCATGACATGGCAAAATGAATGTGTTTTGGGCTAATGCATCTAAAACCAGATTAAATGAAGTTGGTTTGAATTCAAGATTCAAATTCAAACTCCATATGTGGTTATTTAAATGTCATTCACTTCATTTGCCCTAAACAGTAGTGATAAGTTGTTCTAACGTGCATGAAAATGGTACAGATGGATTCCTTGAATTTTTCTGATAATTTTTCATATATAAATTATTTAATTTGGAGTTACGGTTAATTTTCTATGCTTTATTGAAGTTTATATAATTTTCTGGAATTATAAATCATTTCCTAATTTATTTTAATTCCAGAAAGGAATTATTGCGTCAGCATGACCTCATGCTGACCTCAGCAGGTCAACGGGCGCCGTCCAGGTCAAACTGACCTGTGGGACCCATATGTCAGCGTCACAGTTAGTTAACAGGGGGTTATCTGCTTAATTAAAGGATTAGGGGGGGTCGGGGCCCACTGGTCAGTGTTAGTGGCTAATTAGGTTTAGCTAATGGCCTGGGGCCCACACGTCAGTGAGAGAGAGGGGAGGGTCAAACCCGGGTCAACTCGCCGGAGTTGACCCGAGGCTCGTCGCCGGCGAGGCCAGGGACGGCGGAGAGCGTCGGGATTCGCCCTCCGATGACCAAAAGAGCGGCGGAGGGGCTCTACGGGATGCCCAGGCCCGCGCGCATCTAACAGGGCCAACGGGAGAAGCTAGGGTGGCCGGAGGCGACGACAATCATGACGACGGCGGTGGCCGGAGTTCGGGTGGTGGCGGGTTTGGCGCTACGAGCGGTGGTTTGGCGCGCTGAGGGCACTAGGGAGAAGCTCTTGATCCTACGCATCCAAAGGAACGGACGGGAGGCCGTGAGGTGGCCGGAGTTGAGCACGGCGTCGACCTCGGCGGCGGCCGGAGCTCGGGCGAGCTCGGGGTCGGGGTTGGGGAGCACGGCAGGAGGAGCTGGGGCGTGCTACGGACTCCTGAGATCACGGTGAGCACGTCAGTGGGCTCGGATACGAGCTGGGGTGGCTGTGGCCACGGCCACGCCATGGCCGGCGGCGAGAAACTCTCGGCCGCGGTGGAGGAAGAGGCTAGGGGATGAGTGCGAGCTTGAGGGAAGGGGGAAGAGGAAGAGGGGCTCACAGTGGACTAGACGGAGGGGTCGGCGAGCTCGGGGAGCTCGGGGAGGCGTCGGAGGCGGCGAATCGACAGCGGCGGTCCTCGGTGGCCGAGGAGGGGAAAAGCGTCGGGACGGCGCTTCGGGGCTTCTCCGGTCGCGTGAGCCGACGGGGAGGTCGAGGGAGGCACTGCGGAGCTCAGGAGCACGTCGGGGAGGAGAGGGGGTGGTGGTGGCCATGGGTACGGCGACGATGACGGCGAGCTCCGCTCGGTGGTATGCGCGAGAGGGAAGCAGAGGAGGGAATGGGGTCCAGGGGGAGAGAGGAGAGGTGCAGGGGGCGAGAGGGAGTGCGTGGCGTCTCCGGGCGTCGAGGAGGGAGGCAACCAGGCAGGAGGTGGCCAGGGGGGAAGCAGGAGGTGGCCGAGGCCTCTCGGGCGCGCGCCCATGCCTCGCCTCTGTTCGTCCTCCTGGCAGAGGAGGAAGAGGACAAGGGGGAGGAGGTGGGCTGGGCCGGCTGGGCCGGCCAGATGGAGCTGGGCCAGGCTCTGGTGGGCTGCACGGTAAGGCCAGGTAACTTCCTTCTCTCTCTCTCTTTTATTTCTATTTTTGTTCTGTTTTATTTTGGTTTAGTAAAATACTAAACCATTTTATAAAATCCTGAAAATAATTATGTGGCTAGAACTAAAATATATCAAACCACATAAAATGTTCCAGTAATTTTTTTTGGACATATATTATTTATATATCAAATATAAATCCAATGCAAATAGCTATTTATTTAATTCAAAGGCCCAAAATAATTAACTCTGAGATACCAAAAATATTGTTTTGAGTTTTACCTCTTTGCAATATTTTCAGAGACTAAGAGGAGCATTTTCTTGGACTTCTTTGAGGAGATTTTAATGTTGATCATTTTTAGAAGGTTTCTGAGGCTTTGAAAATTCCTCAATTCAAATTTCATTTGAATTAAAACATGATGCTCACATGAGGTCTAGCCTAGTGCATAACAGGACCAGGGATGTGACAACTCACCCCCACTAAACAAGAATCTCGTCTCGAGATTCAAGCGTAGGGTAGGATGAAGGGGAAATGCAAACTAGTACAATCTTCACGATCCAGGGTGCACTTCAGTTGAACGTTGATTCATTCACCATCATTGTCTTGATGTCTTGCTCTGAGAAATCCTGTCAACATGACATGGAGGGAAGAATGAGACTCTAGAAGGGTCGATCTTCTCGAAGATCGAACAACTCACAGAATGAGACATAGGACCAACTCTCGGGTTGAGACACGAGATACACATCAAGAGGGGTGGAAAGAAACGGATGATGAAGGTTCGCTAGGTAGACAACAATTCCACACCTAAGAAGGTGGTAAACGATTGTCAACGTAGCGAGGAATTGAGTGGCCATGATACCACGACGAAACATCGCTGGAGGAGGGTGATTCGTAGATTATTACCTTAAGTGGCAAAAAGAATTACTTTTGATATAGAGATCATTGAGACTCTCTATATCAGCCTAAGGCAAATCACAGCAATCGACTGGCGGGGGTCGGTAGAATGGCATACTCGGACTTGGATGATGTGGATTACCTTGTTGAAGACAACGTAATGGATGAATTTGCTTATCACCGGAAATGGAAGAGACCCATGGTAGAATGGCACATTGGCGGTGCAAGCTGGGAACAAAATGCAAATGCTGGGAATGATTCTGGTAACTGGGGAAGAACCCAACAATAGAGAGTGAATTCACTGTTTGAGAAGGTCACAGCATTGCTGAGGGAACTGAGAGCATCCCAGTTAGTGCCGATGATAACACCTAGCGCTTGTGCGTGCTCTCAAGAACTTGAGCATTTCCATATTCATCAAGGTTTTACCAACATCCGTGTCAAGGATCCTGGCAACACAACATACCACCATGATGAACAACGATGGACGAGGCAGATGCATAGGAAGATAACATCAACTCAGATTTCACCCTAGCGAGGCCAAGGAAACAAAATCTGGATGATCGACCGAGAGACATTTAGCCCTCCGCTTCTAATGTTCTCCTTGACGTGCTAGTGTAACCCATTCATAGATATGGTTTGATAAGTAGAACATCAAGTAAAGGTCGGACTTCGGGAGCAATAGAATCCATAAGGAACAGTTACGGAGGTAAATCCTACGAAATCCTTATGGGGAGGTGGCCAACTTCCTCAACAAGATACTACAATGATAGGTCTTCCGGCTGGGTGTGTTGGCCACGACATCCACTTTACCGGTTATCGAGGGACCAATATTATAGTTCTTGGGAAATGTTCCAACCATCATATCTGCCTGAGATTCAGATCTGGTTGGTGTCAGGATATTCCAGACTCATCGAGTCTAGGAAGAAAAATGAAAGTTTGCAACACAAATCGACGAGATGACGTTGCGGGATTCTCGGGAAATGAACTATGATAGCAAGCTCCAAAACATGAGCTGGTTCTGCTACAAACATGTGAACATGTTGTCCCAGACAAGCATGACCACATGGTAGTCTTATAATAAAGCACTACTGAGTTCTGGTTGGGAACCATCATCGAGGATATCAAAGTTCTTGATTAAGCCCGGGTTAGCTCTTAAAAGAACTCCTTCTCCTAGAACAAATCAGTTAGTGGCTTGGTGTGCTAGGGATACATACGGAATGAAGATGATCAGTCTATCAGACCATAGAATACTTCGCACATGCATGACTGACTTGGGACGATTCCACAGGAAGCAAAACTAACTTTCTCGAACCCACGGCGGCAACTTACATCAAATGCACGTGAATCAAAGAAAGTCACTTCTTTCATCCAGCATATACTTCATGAACGGGGCATGAAGAAAATGCCTATAAAAGTTTCCAACACTAGGTTGATGTTCAACATGAATCATGGGGGAGACAAAATGCTGCTGATGGGCTCAACAACAACTCATCGGAATTTCCATATCACTGGACTTCCACCATCATGTGAACACGGTGATAGCATTGGTCAGACCCAAAAGATATAATGGTGTATGCTCGAGGGATCAACCACGAGTAGGACAACATTACGAACATCGCTGGTTCTAACTTGATTTGACGATAGCCCACACTCAAATCAAAGGATTGATAAGACAATAGGTCCAGCAACTGATCACAGGGACCAATCGATGAAGATATCATCTTTCTTCAACACACACTACACAAGAATATCCCTTTGGAACGAACTAAGTTAGGCAAGCTTTTATCTTCCAACCCTCCAAGTTGTCGTTTAGCTTAACCAACTAGCTCAGGGATATCTAACACCGATTCTTGGAGAGAAGGTGGTTCACAAGAAACCAACTTGATCACGAGCTCAACATAGCGGTCAGGTGACAACCTAGTGATACTTTCGAGAAGATATTCGGAAAATCACGAACCACCGGTATGTTACTAAACCCGAGAACAATCTTGCTTTTAAGGCAAGACGATATGATAAAAAGGGCGAGGGATTGCCAAAAATCCTAACTCATCAATCAAAGAGTGCACCAGGAAATAAGGACTAGGTAGCACAATCTATCTTAGAATGGTGATTCAATAACCAACATGCTAAGAATGAGAATATTGTCCATTTACTACCAAGCAACAGAGTTGCTAGCAGTATTGATTTCACACACCACGATGCACTTGTCGGCATTCCGGTTACGATAACACAGGAACCGAGGAATGAACAATGATGGCAAGAAGTATCACTGTACCAAGAGTTCATAGGATGGTGTGCAATTCCTACCATAGTGCCGATATAAAAGATGGTAATACTCCAAGGTAGAACAGAGCAAAAGCTGGATTGGCATTTTGATCTGCGGAGTACAATTGTTTTGACCCAATCCTAGATATGGATGAGGTACTGGAGTTTGTTTCTCCTAGTCATCCTGAATAGAATGGCTTGACGGACCACAAGAATAATAGGCATCGATGAACGATTGCACACATACTCTTGTCTATCAATTGATAGACGAGGGTCAGAAGACAACTAACGAGGGACAACCCAAAGGAACATATGTTTTGTGAGTTGTGGATGCATAGATTAGTATGTCGAGCAGAGCTCAACATGTTTCTTCCGGATAACCTATGCGGAAAGGTTGAACTGGCAGGGTCACAATATATAATGGAGAACTCATCAAGAGCATTCTGGTTGTGATCGTTCAGTCCAACGAGGAACTTCTGCCATAAGTGGTTCATGGTATTTGGAAGAAGAAGATACCACGGACTCCAAGGGCTATCACAAAGGTTACTAATAACCTAAGGGAGCTAGCAATTACTATCAACATGAAGTAAGTAAGGTGAATCTCGGGTTCAAAACCCAAGGAGTAGAATACCTACTACTAAGTAGCATCACGGGATGCTTTCGAGAATGATAGCCAGAATCATCACACTGGGAACACAAGGCACGACTGGATTACTAGGTGATCCCCTAAGACACCTAGGGTCATAATAATATCTCCAATATATATGTCAAGGTAACAGAGTACCTCAACTCACTGATTAGTGTGGTTAATCTGGCCCATGGGAACATTGAAACGGGAAGAAAGGATTTGCAAACGCATCAGACTACCTAGAAACCTGGGATGACTCGGACAGCATAACGGCTGTAAATGCTCAGAAAAGATTTGAGACATTCACAAAATGGTGGCATAACCACTCAGAAGCACAATATCAAGGTTTCGAGATCAACAATTAACATACGGAAGTAGTAGGAACTGAACTGAGACTTAAATCCAACAATCTTATAGGTCTACGGACTAGTAATACGTGATCCTGATAGAAAGAAAAGATAGCCTAGTTCTTAATCCCCGCAGGAAAGATAAGATGACTCAGATCAGAAGGGCATGAGGTATAAGGAGTAAAAAGAGCCTTACGTTCCATCCCACAATCAACTCCCTTATATAGCTAAAGAATTTCTAGACTCAACCTCGACCAGTTTGGCTTGGTAATCCTACAGGCAGTCAAGCTCTGATACCAACGCTGTCAGGACCCCGACTCAATGCCACATAGATCTAGCATGTAACACTTCATATCACTTTGCGGCCTCACGCACGGTATTCCCACGGGTGTCGCCTTACCTTTACCCGGGACCGTTTGCGCCTTTTGGCACACGTATATGACAGTGTCGCTAGCATCCATATGATAAGGAGCCCGGGCTGACATGGCTAGTCGTAAACCCAAAGTGGCACAAACTTACAGGGACAGGCATCCATGACCCAGCATCGAACGTGTCGGTCATCAGCGAGTGAATCCAGGCTGTAGCACTGGGCTAGCAGGACTCCGGTGAACCGGGCTGTAGCGGGCTAACAGGACTCCGGTATTCATCGCGTGAAATTTCCCCGAAGGGACAGACACAGGAACGAAGAAGGACACATGCCGG
>NC_041391.1:528243962-528246770 GCF_002162155.2 Triticum dicoccoides | reverse complement strand
TAGCAGGCATGACAACAAGCATGAATGAGTAGGCACATCAGGGCTCAAACAACTCCTACTCATGCTAGTGGGTTTCATCTATTTACTGTGGCAATGACAGGTCATGCAAAGGATAAAGGGGTTCAGCTACCGCAGCAAGTATCAAATATGTCGTTGTTGTCCTAATGCAGTAAAAGAGAGCAGGAGCGAGAGAGTGGGATTTTATCGGAATGAACAAGGGGGTTTTGCTTGCCTGGCACTTCTGAAGATAACATTGAGTCTTCATCAGTGTCAACGATCACATCATCGGTATCACGTCTATCGAGAGGGGACAAATACCGGCAACACAGAAGGGAACACAATCAATGCAATGCACAATATGATGCATGATCATGACATGGCAAAATGAATGTGTTTTGGGCTAATGCATCTAAAACCAGATTAAATGAAGTTGGTTTGAATTCAAGATTCAAATTCAAACTCCATATGTGGTTATTTAAATGTCATTCACTTCATTTGCCCTAAACAGTAGTGATAAGTTGTTCTAACGTGCATGAAAATGGTACAGATGGATTCCTTGAATTTTTCTGATAATTTTTCATATATAAATTATTTAATTTGGAGTTACGGTTAATTTTCTATGCTTTATTGAAGTTTATATAATTTTCTGGAATTATAAATCATTTCCTAATTTATTTTAATTCCAGAAAGGAATTATTGCGTCAGCATGACCTCATGCTGACCTCAGCAGGTCAACGGGCGTCGTCCAGGTCAAACTGACCTGTGGGACCCATATGTCAGCGTCACAGTTAGTTAACAGGGGGTTATCTGCTTAATTAAAGGATTAGGGGAGGGGTCGGGGCCCACTGGTCAGTGTTAGTGGCTAATTAGGTTTAGCTAATGGCCTGGGGCCCACACGTCAGTGAGAGAGAGGGGAGGGTCAAACCCGGGTCAACTCGCCGGAGTTGACCCGAGGCTCGTCGCCGGCGAGGCCAGGGACGGCGGAGAGCGTCGAGATTCGCCCTCCGATGACCAAAAGAGCGGCGGAGGGGCTCTACGGGATGCCCAGGCCCGCGCGCGTCTAACAGGGCCAACGGGAGAAGCTAGGGTGGCCGGAGGCGACGGCAATCATGACGACGGCGGCGGCCGGAGTTCGGGTGGTGGCGGGTTTGGCGCTACGAGCGGTGGTTTGGCGCGCTGAGGGCACTAGGGAGAAGCTCTTGCTCCTACGCATCCAAAGGAACGGACGGGAGGCCGCGAGGTGGCCGGAGTTGAGCACGGCGTCAACCTCGGCGGCGGCCGGAGCTCGGGCGAGCTCAGGGTAGGGGTTGGGGAGCACGGCAGGAGGAGCTGGGGCGTGCTACGGACTCCTGAGATCACGGTGAGCACGTCAGTGGGCTCGGATACGAGCTGGGGTGGCTGTGGCCACGGCCACGCCATGGCCGGCGGCGAGAAACTCTCGGCCGCGGTGGAGGAAGAGGCTAGGGGATGAGTGCGAGCTTGAGGGAAGGGGGAAGAGGAAGAGGGGCTCACAGTGGACTGGACGGAGGGGTCGGCGAGCTCGGGGAGCTCGGGGAGGCGTCGGAGGCGGCGAATCGACAGCGGCGGTCCTCGGTGGCCGAGGAGGGGAAAAGCGTCGGGACGGCGCTTCGGGGCTTCTCCGGTCGCGTGAGCCGACGGGGAGGTCGAGGGAGGCACTGCGGAGCTCAGGAGCACGTCGGGGAGGAGAGGGGGTGGTGGTGGCCATGGGTACGGCGACGATGACGGCGAGCTCCGCTCGGTGGTATGCGCGAGAGGGAAGCAGAGGAGGGAATGGGGTCCAGGGGGAGAGAGGAGAGGTCCAGGGGGCGAGGGGGAGTGCGTGGCGTCTCCGGGCGTCGAGGAGGGAGGCAACCAGGCAGGAGGTGGCCAGGGGGGAAGCAGGAGGTGGCCGAGGCCTCTCGGGCGCGCGCCACGCCTCGCCTCTGTTCGTCCTCCTGGCAGAGGAGGAAGAGGACAAGGGGGAGGAGGTGGGCTGGGCCGGCTGGGCCGGCCAGATGGAGCTGGGCCAGGCTCTGGTGGGCTGCACGGTAAGGCCAGGTAACTTCCTTCTCTCTCTCTCTTTTATTTCTCTTTTTGTTCTGTTTTATTTTGGTTTAGTACAATACTAAACCATTTTATAAAATCCTGAAAATAATTATGTGGCTAGAACTAAAATATATCAAACCACATAAAATGTTCCAGTAATTTTTTTTTGGACATATATTATTTATATATCAAATATAAATCCAATGCAAATAGCTATTTATTTAATTCAAAGGCCCAAAATAATTAACTCTGAGATACCAAAAATATTGTTTTGAGTTTTACCTCTTTGCAATATTTTCAGAGACTAAGAGGAGCATTTTCTTGGACTTCTTTGAGGAGATTTTAATGTTGATCATTTTTAGAAGGTTTCTGAGGCTTTGAAAATTCCTCAATTCAAATTTCATTTGAATTAAAACATGATGCTCACATGAGGTCTAGCCTAGTGCATAACAGGACCAGGGATGTGACAGTAGTAGTATTGATGGATCGCGTGAAGCAACAAGTTTTTTTTTGAGGGGGCGAAGCACCTAGTTTAAAAGGAAAAAAGGGGTACACTCACATCACTCCAGTCGCGGTCGCATTGCACCCCACACACGTTCGGTCCTACACACGGCTCACGCAAACGAAATGCGCTTTGGCTTGCCTCTTCACTGACACGTGGGTCTGCACTTGGAGAAACCGACCATGCGCCAAAATCCCCCCGCCCACCACACGAAAATCCTCCCCCCACCCAAAAATTCCCCCCAAATCCTAGATTCAACC
>NC_041391.1:528220082-528243683 GCF_002162155.2 Triticum dicoccoides | reverse complement strand
ATTCAACCGCCCTTCGGCCAACTAGCTAATAATATTCCCCAAACCCCCTCCCCTCTGTCCCCCTCCACTCCATTCGCTCCGCCAAAGCCACCCTCCCCGCCGTGCTGATACGTCGGTGCCGCAGTTTGTTGAGGGGACGCACGGCGATCCTCTCGCCCCCACAATACGCTCTCATAGACTGCCGTCTTCTAGCCGTGCCGCCACCGCTGGCGACGTTCTTTTGGAGGCGCACGGTGGTCAGCCCCGCCACCGCTGGCGACGTTCGTGTGGAGACGCACGGCGGTCAGCTTCTCCCATGGTACGCGCATTCTAGACTGAGGCCCCATGCATGTCGGTGTAGCACTGAATGTTAGCTGATAGATGTTGTTAATCTCACTGTTTGCCGAAGTAGTTTACAGTCAATATGCTCTGCTTAAGAAGCTTCCTTGCCCTGTTCTGCATTCAATCTGCTTAGCTGAGATGGCATGCCAAGGCCGATTAGTTGCTAAAATATCCTGCCATATATTTGTCAGGACGTAGATTGCCATGGTCTAGTAGCCAATCTGTTAGGTGAAATAGATCTACACCGTTTTATACTCGATCTTTGTTGCTGTGATGGCCTTCGATAGTTTGATGGCTATGTGCTCGGCCTCATTGACTGCTGAAACAGCGTGCCATAATTTAGCACTCAATTTGTTTGCTGAATTAGCTTTACATATATTTCGTTACTTAGATCTTCTCGTCCAAATATCTTGCCATGGATTTAGACATCGACCAAGGTATTTTTTTGGACTTCATAAAAAAGCATATATGTTTTTCCTGTAATATCTGGTAGAAGAACTAATTTGTATGTCTAACAGATGGACATGACTTGGATAACTTCTGCTCGAAGATTCTCCGTTGCATATGTCGAGGGGGTTGAAAACTTCATGAACTTTATCAGAGCTGAGTACGGTGGTCCGAAATCAGATGTGCTCTACCCATGTAGCAGTTGTATGAATTCGGTTACAAGACCCCAGTCAACTGTGCAAAATCATCTACACTTGTATGGGATGTCGGTCACATATACTAGGTGGGTTCATCATGGTGAAACAGTGAATGTCAATGTTATTGACTACGTGGAAGCAGCAGATCACCATCTTGATCTGCGTGATGCTCAGCTGGAAGAGGAGGAGGAGGTGCTGGTGGCGGAGCCAGTGAGTTTGACCAACATTGAAACAATGCTACGAAATGCGCGTGCATTCCGTGAACTTTCACCTGCAGAAGAAAAACGGTGGGCCCGCATGTTGGAACAATGCAACATGGTTGTCACCCCAGGAAATAAGTTGTCAGTATTCTCAGCTATGGTCACCTTTCTTCAGGTGAAGACATCTAAGCGAATGGCCAACAAATCATTCGATGCGATGTTGGCTGCTTTCCGCAAATCTTTCCCACATGCGTCTGAGCTGCCGCACACCTACACTAAAATGAAGAATTTCCTTCGTGCGGTTGGAATTGGATATGATATGATCCATGTTTGTAAGAATAATTATGTTCTGTTCCGGAAGGATTATGCCAACTTAAGTGAATGCCCGAAATGCAAATCATCAAGATGGCAGATGGAGATGCTGTGAAGAGGATTCCTCATAATGTTCTGAGACATTTTCCAATTATACCAAGATTGCAGAGGTTGTTTCATGATGCTGAAACAAGAGAGGATGTACTATGGCATTCTAGGAACCAGGAGTAAAGAGATCAGAATGTAATGAGCCATCCATCTCTTGGTAGTGAGTGGAAAATCTTCAATCATAAACACAAAAAGTTTGCTGCTGACCCGAGAAACATTAGACTTGGCTTAGCTTCAGATGGATTTAACCCATTTGGCCACCAAAGCGCCACATATAGCATGTGGTCAGTGCTTGTTATCCCTTACAACATGCCTCCAAATGTCTGCACCAAAGAATCAAACTACATGATGGCCTTTCTCATCCCAGGTCCAAAAAGTCCTGGAAAGGATTTTGATTTGTTCATGGAGCCTCATGTGGAGGAACTTCAACAGCTATGGAGGGTTGTTCTCACTCGAGACCTATATACCAGCCCACCAGCTGATTTCTTTCTATGTGCTGTTATAATTTGGTGCATCCATGATTATTCGGCTTTGGGCACTATGTCAGGGCGAACGACACATGGTTACAATGCATGTGTTCGCTGTGACAGGAATCCGCTGTCATACGCAATACTTAGCAAGATCTGTTACATTGGACATCGTCGTTTCCTTGCCAAGGACAAGCTGCACCATAGAAAATACCGAAGACATGTGTTCAGTGCAAAGCATGAAAACCATGATGCGCCAAAGAGGCTGACCGCCGATGAGTTGCAAGTGGACTTAGAGAAGGTCATGCATATTACACCAGGAAACCATCCTGGTAATGGTAGCGGGAAAAGGAAGCGTGGCAGGGCAGAAGAGAGATTATTGTTTACCCGTAGGTCCACTTTGTGGGACTTGGAGTATTGGAAAGATTTGGATCTACGGCATAATCTTGATCTGATGCACATCGAGAAAAATATATGTGACCGCATTATCGGCACACTTCTTAATATTGAAGGCAAGACGAAAGATACCTTAAATCTAGGATTGATTTGACACACCTGGGTATCAGACAGGATTTGCAGGTGCAATATGAAGGTAAACCACGGGATATGGCACCAGCTGTGTACGTCTTGGACAAGGTAAAAGGAAAAGAATTCTGCGAGGTCCTGTCACGTGTGAGATTCGCACATGGATTTTCTTCCAACCCTGGAAGGAGAGTCAGTGCAGACGGAAACAAGGTACAAGGGGTCAAAACTCATGACTGCCACATCCTACTTCAAAGGGTTGTACCTGTTATCCTTAGAGGATTGGGCCGCCCGGACTTATACAGAGCAGTTGCAGAGTTGGGACAATTCTTCAGGGAACTCCATAGTAGAAATATCAGGAAGATGCTTTGGAGCGTCTTAGAGACAAGATACCAACTATCCTATGGGACCTTGAGAGGATATATCCTCTAGCCTTCTTTGATGTGATGGTGCATTTGGTTGTTCATCTACCTGATGAGGCACTACTTAGAGGTCCAGTACAGTATGGTTGGATGTACACTATTGAAAGGCGGCTAGGCACTTTCAAGGGCTATGTTAGGAACAGAGCTAGACCCGAGGGTTCCATTGCAGAGGCCTACATTGCTACAGAAGCGTTGACATTCTGCTCAAAATACATTGAAGCAGCTGATCAGCTTAGCAAAGAGGTGGGTGAAGACAATCCCGGGCTCAATGTTTTCGATTATTCTGTTCGAGTTACAGGGAAGAGTCGACAAGAGGACAAACCTAAAGATTTGGACAAAATGGTTTGGTATGTGTTGAATAACTGTCCTGAGATACTACCTTATATCAAGTAAGTGCTAAGTACTACAGCTTATACATCGTAATCTACTAAACTTGCAGCACATTCTTATATATTTAGATGTTTGACGTGATCACTATGTTGTGCAGCATCTACAAAAAGGAGTTACTGCCGCAAAATCCAAGAAATGTTGACAAACTGGTTATGGCAGGATTTGCGAAATGGTTCAAGAGCCATGTAAGCTTTTGAATTGCACTGTCAGTTTTTTAATATATTGAGTACATAAGATGATCAGCTTGTCTATTTTCTAACCATAGATTAAGAAGATGCGGGAGGATGGGCAGGCAGTTGATGATGCCCTTTACTCACTAGCAATGGGTCCTGATACTCAGGTAAGACATTATGAATCTTGCGTTGTTGGAGATGTGCGCTACAACACCCTTGCACGAGATGGAGGCAGGAAGATACAAAACAATGCCATCATGAGCACGGTACGTATGACAAAGAGACAACTGAAATGCATGCTAACATAACAGACATTGTTCAGTTGTAGTATATCTCCAGTTTCGAGGATCATTGGTGTGTGGTTTTGTTGTGTTGTCGTTGGTATTACCTGTTTTCTAGGATCGCAAAACCCAGAGCTGATGATTATTTCAAATCCATCAATGTCAAGGCGGCGTACTAGACCAACGAGCCTTTTATTTTGGCAAATCAAGCAACACAAATATTTTTCTTGGAAGACACATTTGCACGTAGCGATGACTGGAGAGTATTGCAAAGGATTGAGCAGAGGAATTCGTTTAATGAAGTTGCATAACAAGATGATGCTTACACTGCTCCTGATGTACAAGATAACGCAGATGTTCCTAATATCTTTGAGAACCATCACATCAATGGCGCCGGCGAAAAGATTGCCTGATATGCTGTGGACATACAAGAGTTGATCAGGAAGAAGCCAACGTTCAAGGACGTTGAGGACGAAGAAGAAGGATGACACCATGGGGAATTACGATTTAGACTGATACACATGGCGAAGATGTTGACGCCGCTACTGCAGATGATGATTACATTGCTTTTGTCGTATTTGCCTATCAGAAGACATTTTTTATCTACTATGTGAAATTGTGTTTGCTATGACAACTGAAACCCGATGAACATGTTGTTTAGTATTTTGCTATGAGAACATAACTTGTTATGTATGCTGATTTGTGTTTGGTGATTGTATGACGACTAAAACATTATGCCATTGTTGTTTAGTTGTACTCATATTTGGCTGTGAAACTTGAATTTGGTGACATAGTTTGTTGTTGGACTGCAATTTGCTCGACGTCTTTGAATGAGGACAAAGCTGACCCGACAAGGCCTCTGCTAATTTATTTATTTATTACCAAAAGGGCCTCTGTCGGTGTTCTAGGAACGGGGGTCCCCAGACTTGCCTGCCTGCGGCCTGCGGCGTGGCTCAAGTGGGGGCCCAATGCAACCCAGCTTCGTCAGCTCAAGCTCAAGACCCTCGCGAGGGCCAAGCCTCCCGGGGCGGACGACAGGAAGCTTCCTCCGGAGCAGCCTCCTCAGGTAGGCTCGCAAGGAGGTGGAGAGATCAAGGCAGAGCACCTCCCGAGGGGCCCGTGACGCAAGCCATGACGATCGAGGACCAGGCGGGCGCCGGCCTGCGCAGTGTCCTTGTTTCTCTTTCGGTGCAAAGGGGGCAAGCACAGGCCAAGGCCTCAGGCAAAGGTTACCATTTCGGTGCAACGAGACCAAGACCAGCGGAACAGCAGGATAGAGGTCATTGTGGAGCCCAGGGCGGCGTCACCGTCATGACCTTTGGCAGCCGAAGACCAACTTTAGTCAGGATAAGTGTAGCAGATGTTCCCTTTCAAAATGGCCAATTGTTGGCGCCCTTCCCGCTCATTATTTGGGGAGAGGCCCAGGGCCTCCGCCTATAAATAGGACTAGCCACCCACGGGGGAGAGGCATCTAGATCATCTAGAGATCGACCAGAGAGAGAGAGAGAGAAGCAACTGAACTCACCCAAGCAGTTCATCACGCCAGCTCAAGAACAGCCCCTCGCGAGGTTGTTCTCCCTTTGTACTGTTCATCATCAGCCCCTAAGGCAATCCACCACACCACACACTGGAGTAGGGTATTACACCACAATGGTCGCCTGAACTAGTATAAATCTCGTGTCCCTTGTGTGTTCATATTTCTTGCTTAGATCTTTGCGAGACTTCGAGATGTGAGCTGGTAGGGGAGAGATCTTCATGCGTACCCGAGTGTTTGAACCTCAAGGGTCTGCTGGAACCCGAAATCCGACATTTGGCGCGCCAGGTAGGGGTGCGCTGGAATCTTTCTTCCGTTGGACGCGTCTGATCTTCCGTCGTGACCATGGCTGACGTTCGCCGAGCCCGCGTCGAGCGTCAGGCTGCTCTCGCAACCCGCGTCGCCCAGACAGCGCCCGTCAGCGGACGCCCCCGTCGTTCTCCATCGCCTGCTGCCAACGCCACCACCGGCCCGGCAGGGAACGAGCAGCAGGCCTCGCCCCTACATCCTCCGGTGCGACATGATGGCCGCGCCGCAACCCCGTCGCCGACTCCGCCCGGATCCTTGACTCGCGCCCGTCGCGCCCCCACAGAAGTGCCGCCCGCTCCAACAACCGATGCTGATGCTGGGACCAGGGGGCTCCGAGCCTTGGTCCCCGCCTTGCGGCAGGCCCAGTGGCCACCCAAGTTCAAGGCCGAGATGCCGCCGCGTTACAACGACACGGCGGACCCGCTGGTTTTCCTACTGGCATACGAGGAGGCTGTCCTCAAGGCTGGGGGCGACGACAGGGTGATGGCCAACTGGTTTCCCATGGTCCTCACCGGCATCCCGCGCATGTGGCTGCTCCACCTACCGACGGCTTCTGTGACCTCCTGGGGGGAGCTGCGTAGCCTCTTCCTCGCCCGCTACACCGCGCCAGCACCCCCGGTCGTCGCATCTCTCCTGGGAGGCTCGCAGGCGCCACCCGCGGGCCGCCACGTCAAGCCATTCACCCGCCAGATCGGTGTCGCTTCCAAGCGCCAGGGAGCTCCCCCAGGTTGGGTGGCACCCGAGGCTGATCTGACCTTCAACTCGGACAATCACCCCTCCAACCCCGCCAGTTCGGGTGCGCTCCCGATGCTGTGCACCCCCACCATCTGCCAAGTGGCCGTCACCAGGACCCTCATCAACGGTGGAGCTGGCCTTAACGTGCTCTCTGTGGAGGTCTTTAGCCTCCTCCACGTGCCACTCGAGCGGCTTCAGCCCAACAGGACCTTCTCAGGTGTCGGAGCCGGCTCCACTGTCTCCTTAGGGCAGATCCGCCTCCCGGTGACCTTTGGCACCTATGACAACTTCCGCACCGAGCTGATCGACTTCGACATCGCCCCCATCGGCCTCCCCTACAACGCCATCCTCGGCTACCCGGCCTTGGCCCGGTTCATGGCAACAACTCACCCAGTGTACAACCTCATGAAGATGCCCGGAAGCAGCAACGTCCTCACCGTGTTAGGAGACACAAGAGATGCGCTGCAGGCACTCAAGCTTGCCTTCAAGACAGCCGCGGTGGCACAGCCCGCCAGCTCTGACGCCCCTGAGCCCAAGGGGGCTGCACCGGGCAAGAGGAAGCAGCTATTCACCCAAGACAAGGCGGAAACCAAGCAGGTGCTGGTCGACAAGGACGGGTCCTCTAGTGCCACCTTCACCATAGGCGCAAACCTCGAAACCAAGCAGAAGGAGGCCTTGGTGAAGTTCCTGCGCACAAACAAGAAGGTGTTTGCGTGGGAACCTGATCAGCTAGAAGTGGTCCCGAGGGGCGTAATTGAGCATCACCTCAACATGTGCCCCAACGTGCGCCCCGTGAAGCAAAAAGCGAGGCGGTAGTCCACTTAGAAGCAAGCCTTCATCGTCCAAGAGACCCGCAAGCTAGAGGCGGTAGGGGTTATTCGCGAGGTCCGCTACCCAGATTGGTTGGCGAACCCGGTTGTCGTGCCAAAGAAGGGAGGAAAGGAACGCATGTGTGTCGACTTCACCAACCTCAACAAGGCCTGCCCGCCGGGTCCATTCCCGCTTCCTCGCAGCGACCGAATCGTCGACTCCACCGCTGAGTGCAACTTGTTATGCTTCCTGGATGCATTCTCGGGCTATCACCAGATCAAGATGGCAGTAGAAGACGTGGAAAAAACGGCTTTCCTGACTCCATGTGGAGTGTACTGCTATACATGCATGCCGTTTGGGCTGTGCAACGCAGGTGCGACCTTTCAGCGGCTGATGCATATCGCCTTGGGTCGGCAGCTCGGGAGGAATGCTGAGGCTTACGTTGATGACATTGTGGTGAAGTCTAGAGAGGCAAAAACCCTGGTACAGGACATGGAGGAAACCTTCGCGAGCCTCAATGAGGTGGACCTACGGCTCAACCCGGAGAAGTGTGTATTTGGACTGCCCTC
Source organism: Triticum dicoccoides (assembly GCF_002162155.2). Lineage (NCBI taxonomy): Eukaryota > Viridiplantae > Streptophyta > Magnoliopsida > Poales > Poaceae > Triticum > Triticum dicoccoides. Next base: position 528,235,886 of record NC_041391.1, on the reverse strand, counting down.
GGGCAGGCTCCTGGGTTTCCTCATATCTCACAGGGGCATGGAGGCCAACCCGGAGAAGGTCAAAGCAGTCGAGGACATGAGCCCACCGAAGACCCTCAGAGAGATGCAGAAGCTCACCGGGCGTGTGACTGCGCTAGGACGCTTCATCTCCAAGCTGGGGGAATGAGCACTGCCCTTCTTTAAGCTGATGAAGAAGAAGGGCCCCTTTGAATGGACTGAAGAGGCCGACAAGGCGTTCCAGGATCTCAAGAGGTACTTAACCAGCCCTCCGGTGATGGTAGCTCCGCGTCCTTGAGAGCCCCTGGTGCTCTACCTTGCAGCCACCCCCTACTCCGCCAGCGCAGCCCTGGTGGCGGTTAGGGAGGAGCGTTGGGCCAAAGCCGCAGCAACCGTCCGGGCAGAAACAAAGCAGAGCCAAGAAGGCTTCACGGAGACCGTAACCGTAGCCGAAAAGGATCAGCCGCAGCAGGGGAGCACACCCGGGACAGAAGAGGCCCCTCCAAGTGATCAACCGCTGGGGGCTCCATCGTCTCTGGAGGAACCCCGACCTCCGGAGAACGCAAGCAGCGCCAGCTCTCTCAACCTCATCGAGCACCCCGTGTACTTCGTCAGCACGGTGCTACGAGATGCAAGGGCGCGGTACCCCATGCCTAAAAAACTCCTCGCGCTGCTGGTGGCCTCACGCAAGCTGCGGCACTACTTCCAAGGTCATCCCATCAAGGTCGTCTCAGCATACCCCTTGGAAAGGGTACTCAGGAGCCTCATTTCAGCTGAAAGAGTCGTTGAGTGGAACATCGAGCTGCAAGCATTTCAGCTAGAATTTAGCATGACCAGAGTCATCAAGGGGCTGACCTTGCGAACTTCGTGGCAGAATGGGCAGAGGTGCTAGGCCTTGAGGCTGGCGAGGATCGGTCACTTTCCCCGGGAAGCGAGGCACTGGACGGCTGGGTCATGTACTTTGACGGGGCGTTCTCCCGACATGGCGCGGGGGCTGGTGCGGTGCTTGTATGTCCCACTCAGGACAAGCTCTACTATGCCGTACAAGTCAGTTTCTAGCACGGAGAAAAGGTCTCCAACAACATAGCAGAGTATGAAGGCCTGATAGCAGGCCTGAAAGCCGTAGTCGCCTTGGGGGTAAAGCGCCTCACCATCAAGGGTGATTCGCAACTTCTCGTCAATTTCTCCAACAAGGTGTACGAGCCGAAGGACGAGCACATGGAAGCCTACCTCGCGGAGGTATGCAGGATGGAGAAGCAGTTCTGGGGACTGGAGCTGCAGCATGTGCCTCGCGGCACCAATCAAGAGGCTGATGACATCGCCAAAAGGGCATCCAGGCGGCTACCTTAGGAGCCAGGCATCTTCGAGGAGTGACTCTTCAAGTCCTCGGCAGCGCCATTACTATCAAGCACGGCGCAGCCTTGGGAAGAGCTCCCCCAGCCGCCTACCTCGGGAGCCCCGGTCTGCGGCCCGGCCTTAGGAGCATGCCTGCTCCTGGCGTTGGAGCCTTAGGAACGATGCTGGATCGCAGATCTCAGGAACTACTTAACACAAGGGACCTTGCCGGAGAAGGAGGAGGAAGCAGAGCATGTGGCGCGGCAGGCCACGGCCTACTGCATCAAGGATGGAGAGCTCTACCGGAGGTGACCAAATGATGTGTCCCTGCGTTGCATTTCCAGAGAGCAAGGGAAGGAGCTGCTGGCAGACATACACGATGGAGATTGTGGGCATCACTCATCATGACGGACCCTCATTGGCAAGGCGTTCCGCTGCGGGTTCTATTGGCCCACGACACTCAGTGACGCCGTGGAGCTAGTGAAGGCTTGTGAGGCCTACCAATTAAATGCCAAGCAGATCCATCAACCGGCAGGGGGGTCTGCAGACTATACCCCTTTCATGGCCGTTCACAGTCTGGGGGTTGGACATCCTGGGACCGTTCCCTCGGGCGCCAGGGGGCTATCGCTATCTCTATGTTGCCATGGACAAGTTCACCAAGTGGGCTGAGGTAGAAGCCATCCGCACCATCCCCGCAGGCTCTGTAGTCAAGTTCATCAAGGGCCTCGTGAGCCGCTTCGGAGTGCCTAACCGCATCATCACCGACAACGGTTCGCAATTCACCAGTAACCTCTTCAAAACATATTGTGCTAACCTTGGAACACAGATATGCTACGCTTCGGTAGCGCACCCCCGAAGAAGCTGGAGGCCTGTGGTAGGGGCTGGTACGACGAGCTCTAGTCCGTTTTGTGGTTTATCCGCACGACCGCGGCCAAACCAACTGGCGAGACTCCGTCCTTCCTCGTCTATGGAGCTGAGGCAGTCCTCCCTCACGAGGCCAGGTGTCATTCTGCACGGGTCCTGGCGTTCAATGAGTCGCAGCAGGGCGCCATCCGGGGGACGGAGCTCGTGCTGGGGGAGGAACAACATCGAGAGGCCGCCCTGCGAGCGGCAAGCTATCAACAGGCGCTGCGGTGGTACCACTGCCGCCACATCCGCCCCAGGACTCTTGAGGTAGGGGACCTCGTGCTCAGGCGGGTCCTCTCCAGGGAAGGGTTGCACAAGCTCTCTCCCATGTGGGAGGGCCCGTTCAAGGTTGTTCATGTTTCCGGCTCGGCTCCGCGCGCTTAGAGACCCAAGAGGGAGTACCCATCTAGAACGCGTGGAACATTCAACATCTCCGGAGATTCTACCCATGAGCAAGGCCCGGTGCCTGTGAAGAAGGCCAACGCCTGTGAAGCTGCCGCATTTTGGAGAAGGCTCGGTGCTTGTGAAGAAGGCCAACGCCTGTGAAGCTACCGCATTTTGGAGAAGGCCTTGTGCCTGTGAAGAAGGCCAACGCCTGTGAAGCTACCGTATTTTTGAGAAGGCCCGGTGCCTGTGAAGAAGGCCAATGCTTGTGAAGCTCGCCGCCTGTGACACTCTCACGTAATAATGAGTTGGGTTGTACATGCCCCAGAGTCTTCGGAGTGCCGCCCTCAGGCCTCGGGGGCTCCCGCCCACGCCCAGTGGCAGCACTTAGCTCCGCGCTGGTGAGAATATGTCGAAGACTAGATTAGGTGCCGGACGCGGCTTTTTCATTTGCTTTCTGCAGTTGGCTTGTTCTGTCGGATTTCGGGTTCCGGCAGACCCTCTAGGTTCGAACTCTGGGGTGCGCGCGGAGATTTCACCCTCTGCCTACCTACACCTCACCGCCTCTCTATGATCTAAGCAATCAAAGGAACAACACAAGGGACACAGAGTTTATACTGGTTCGGGCCACCATTGTGGTGTAATACCCTAGTCCAGTGTGTGGTGTGGTGGATTGCCTCTTGGGCTAATGATGAACAATACAAGGGAGAACAGCCTCGCGAGGGTCTGTTCTTGGCTGGTGCGATGAACTACTAGGGGGAGTTCAGTCGCTCTCTTGATCGATTGGTCCGTTGAGATCTTGTTCCTCTACCTTGTGGTGGATAGTCCTATTTATAGGCAAATGCCCTGGGCCTCCTCCCAAATATTGAGCGGGAAGGGCGCCAACAAGTGGCCATTTTGAAGGGGAACATCTAGTACACTTATCCTGACTAAAGTTGGTCCTCGCCTGCTAAAGGCTCTGGTGGTGACGCCGGCTTGGGCTCCACGATGACCTCCATCCTGCCATTCTGCTGGTCTTGGTCTTATTGCACCGAAATGGATGCCTTTGCTTGATGCTCCCACCTACGCTTGCTCCCTTTGCACCGAAGAGGAAAGAAGGACACTGCGCGGGATGGCGCCCGCCTGGCGCCCTTGGTCGTCATGGCTTGCATCATGGGCACCTCGTGAGGTACCCCGCCTTTATCTCTCTGCCTCCTCGCGAGCCAACCTGATGAGGCCGTGCCTGAGGAAGCCTCCTGTCGTCTGCCCCGCGAGGCTTGGCTCCTCGCGAGGGTCTTGAGCTCGTGCTGTCGAAGATGGGCCATGCTGGGCCGCCCAGTGAGCCATGCCACAGGCCGCAGGCAGGCAAGCCTGGGGACCCCTGTTCCCAGAACACTGACAGTAGCCCCCGGGCCCAAGGCGCGCCCGGACTTGGCTGAGCAGAGAGGCGAAGGGGCAAGTGCGAAGCGTTGCGGGCCCTAACAGCCTACGGCCTCAGGCACCGCGTGGCGGTTGACTGGACGTGGGCGGCTCCGCAACTGCGTGAATCGACAAAAGAGCGGCATCTGCCTAGGCTTTGCTTCCCTTGCTTCCTCGGGTCATTTCCCAGATCCCCTTTCTTGCGCTCTCCCTCCTGCCTCCGAAATCTTCAGATCTACCTCGACCGCGCGCCCTAGCAAGACATGGTGCCTCGCCAGACCTCGGCTGAATCTTGGTACTCGCCTGCCTTGGACTCGCCGAACGTATCGGAGGCGAGCCTTGCCCGGATGCTCCGGATGGTGGCGGCGCATGGCATCGACGGGGTGAACGTGTTCAAGGCCGGCTCCGCCCTTCCTGAGTCCCGAGGGAGCACCTTCTATCCGCTCTTCGTAAGCGCCATTGCTGCCGGTCTGGTGCCTCCCTTTTCTGAGTTTTTCTTCTCTGTCCTCCGCCATTACGACCTGCAAGCTCTGCATCTCCACCCCAACTTTGTTCTTCTTCTGGCGATCTTTGCCTACTATTGCGAGGCTCACATCGGAGTGCATCCCTCAGTGGCCTTGCTGTGCCACTACTTCTCCCTTCGGCCCTCTCGTGGTGCCATCTCCGCGTGCGCGAACTTTGTCGCGTATGGCGGCTCCAACGCCATCTTGAAGCCCGGGAAGAGGATTGAAGGCTTTAGGAGCAAGTGGGTCCTGGTAGATGCTGGGCGCATCCACCCTCGGCTGACTCTGCCCATGGGGCAGCCCACGAGCTCCGATGATTGGTCTCGCACGGAACTCGTGGACCCCGCGCGAAGCCGGTGTTGGAGAAGATGGACGTAGATCTGAGGCCGGGCAGCATGTCGGTGGCGAAGCTGACTGGTGCATCGCTCCTGAGGGAGTTTCTGGAGCACCAGGTGGCCCCTCTTCGTAAGTACTCGCTTCCGCTGTGGAGGCCCCGCCTGAGCCCCGCGGTCTTGGCCGATGAAGACCTGGCCGCGGTCCACCAATCTTTGGTCGGAGGAGACGTGGCGAGGCCGGAGGGCGCCCCTGTGCCCCTGTTTCTTCGAGATGATTGGGAGAAGGTGGTGGACTCCATGCCCATCTTCAATGGGGACGAGCCCGTGCCCACTGAGGCTCCCGAGGACCCGGCGGCCCAAGCGACGGTGGACATGTCCTCCGGCGACTCCAGCGAAGAGGAGGAAGAAGAGGAGAGGGAAGGGGATCCTGACTCCGAGGCTACCGACGGGGAGTCGAGAGCGCCTCTCCCCTGGCGCAGGCCCCGCGCTCTCCGCCTCCCGCCGAGCGACGACGAGGATGATGACGAGCGGGGCAGCGGGAGCTTGCCCCCAATCTCGAAGAAGGCCAGGTCTGGCTGGTCCCTCTCGGGTCTGCCCCGGCTCCGAGGCGATCCTCAGACGTGCCTCCTGCTTTCGAGCCTCTCGAGGCTGATCCCAGCAGCCGTCTCTCGGGCTTCAAGTATGGCCGGAGGCTGCTCGAGCTCGCGAGCGGTGACCAGTAAGTGCTTGATTCTTGTTTTATTCCTTGCTTTGTCGTTGAGGCTTGACGTCTATATCTCTTGGCTAGGCTGGCGCCTGTAGCGAAGAAACTGAAGGGGGCTCCTGAGGCTCCATCCAGGGCAGTGCCTCTGCCCACGAAAGAAGGTGGCTGCAAGGCACATGCCTCTCCTGCCCGGTCGTCCTTGCGAGGCGTGGTGGAGCTGGCTGGGGCGAGCTCAGCCCCCATGGCCCAAGCGACTCCTGAAGTATCCTTGCCTGATGCCATCGCCACAGCTGTTGGGGTGCAGCAGGTCCTGCCTCAGGATGTTGTGGTTACACTGTCGTCCTCTCCTCCTACTCCACCAACTACTGTCTCTCTGACTCATTCCACCATCCTGGATCGCGCCGCTGCCGAACTGGACCGACTGCGGCAAGATCTTCTGGGCGCCGACCCTCGCTTGGTGGCCGGGTGCTTGGAGCTGGCTTCTGGCTGGATTCGCTCTGATGCTTCGATTCAAGCGGCGCTAGTTCAGGCCTCGACAGCCTGCGACGAGGAGAAGCAGGCCGTCCTCGGGGCGAAGGCCGCTCGAGATGCCGCCTTGGGAGAGGCGGCTGATGCCCAAGGTCGCCGCAAGGCGCTGGAGAGCGAACTGGAGGACCTGCGGGACCAGCTTACCGAGGAGGTCCGCATCCGCCAAGAGAAGGAGGAAGACCTGAAGGCTTGCGAGGCGGCCATCAAGGAGCAAGACGCCAAGCTTAACAAGTGCTGTGACCACCTAGGCACATTGGAGCAGGAGTTGGAGGCGTGGAAGGCCGAGCTGGACGGCAAGGCGTGGGTCCTTGCCGAGGACCGCGAGGCCTTCATGGAGACGGAGGTGAAGGTTTGCGGCTTGCTGAAGTCGCTCTACGACAGCGGCCTGGAAAGCCCGCTGGCCGGCGCCGAGGACGGCCCCACCAAGCTGCTCCCCTTCATGGTCCGTGCTCTTGAATATGTCACACTTGGCCTTGGCCCAACAGTTGAGGCCGAGGCGCGCGTCCTGTCTTCTGCAGCACTAACGCAGGTCCTTACCCACGTCTACCTTCGCGAACCCAACATCAACCTCGATAGCCTGCTGGAGCCAGTGAGCGGCGAGCTTGCCGCTGCCGCTGCTGAGGCCGTGAAGGGTCGTGCGGAGGCTCTGCTATCGAAGTTCCGGGCCTTCAGCACCAATCCAAAGCGAGGCGCCGCCGGTCCTGCAGCTCCACGAGGCGAACCCGCTCCGCGTAGCTCCGCCTCCAACAAATGACTGCGTCGTGGCTCATGTCCTGCCTTCAGCTTCTGCAACATGCATCATGCCTCGGGGAGGCGTTTAAACTTGTGTTTGGTGTCGTGATAATAGTTATGGACTGTAATATTTGCTTTTGAATTCCTTGAAATTTGCACTCTTCCTACTTGCTTATGTTCTACGCCGGCAGAGCCCGGCCCCATGCATACCTCAGCCGCTGTTAGCCCCAACCGGAAACCAGGACGGGACCAAGGAGTGAGGGGCTACGTGACAAGTTAGGCTCCTGAGTCGCGATGCTCAGGAGTCCCCCTTGGCGCACGAACAACAAGTAGGGAGGTGAGATGTGTGGGTGAATCTACCATTCTACGTCTGCAGAGCCCGGCCCCGTGCATACCTCAACCGCAGTTAGCCTTTCGGAACTAAGGAGTGAGGGGCTACGTGACCAGTTAGGCTCCTGAGTCGCGATGCTCAGGAGTCCCCCTTGATGTTCAAATGGCCTTCGTACCTTGGCTCCACTCGGGGAGAGACGCGCGATGAACCAGGCCCGAGGGGCCTGGCTGGGTGGCGTACATCTGGGCATGACCCAGGCGCAGCCCCCATGCCCAGCCCCCTCGCGCGGCACTCCCGAGGGGAGGCATTGCGATGAGACCAGACACTGAGCTCTGGGCTCCCTGAGGTTGATGCGGCCAAGGGCCACCCTCAGTTGTTTATCACCAGCGCGGAGCATAGCGCTTCCGTATGTGTACGGGCATAGCCGCTCCTCGGCAGTGTTGTCAGCCAGCGCGGAGCATGGTGCTTCCACTGGTGCGTGGGAGGGGGCTCCCCTCCGGGAGGAGCCCCCCGGGCATATACAGCCCCACCCTGACACGTGGCCAGCACGGTAGGGCATGAGGAGGTGTATCTGGGCACCCGTGAGCCAGCGCGGGACTCACGGGGCCCTACCTCAAGGCGGGTTGCGTCTGGCACTGGGCCTTAACTTGTGATGTGTTCCTGCAAATTTGGCCAGATGCCGATGCTCTACGTCCTCGGGTCCCGGCCCTCGAGCTAGTCTCAGCCATCGCTGGTTCGCCGGGGCGCGATGCTGTGGGCAAAGTCAGAGGGTGAGGGCTGGAGAGCCGGTAGGAGCCCTGAGTCGCGATGCTCAGGCACCCCCCTTTAATGCGCAAGATGGGTTAGATGTCGACGCTCTACATCCTCGGGTCCCGGCCCTCGAGCTGGTCTTAGCCGTCGCTAGTTTGCCGGGGCGCGATGCCGTGGGCAAAGCCAGAGGGTGAGGGCTGGAGAGCCGGAAGGAGCCCTGAGTCGCGATTCTCAGGAACCCCCCCTTAACGTGCAAGCTTGGTTAGATGTCGATGCTCTACGTCCTCGGGTCCCGGCCCTCGAGCTGGTCTCAGCCGTCGCTGGTTTGCCGGGGCGCGATGCCGTGGGCAAAGCCAGAGGGTGACGGCTGGAGAGCCGGTAGGAGCCCTGAGTCGCGATGCTCAGGCACCCCCCTTTTAACGCGCAAGCTGCCGACATCAAGGAAGAAGAGGTGCCATGGACAAGCACCAAATAAGAAGCATGATGGGTCGAATGCATGGCCCGAAAGTAAACGCATGAGGGGTACATGTCGCTGGGTCTGACCCGAGCGACTTGGGGATGATGCAGCCCGAGGGGCGCCCCCGACAAAGTAAGCTAGAAACACGAGCAAAAGGGATACATGCCGTAGGAACGGACCCACGCGGCCTGGGAATGATGCATCCCTGAGGGCGCTCCCAGCTGGAAACGAAACTTGAAAGATGTCACCTGATAGTGTTGGCGACGGAGGGGTGTTGAAGTAGCGGACGTAGCGGGCTGCGGGAGCCGATCTTCACGAGCCCCCAGGCCCAGGAGCCTTGGGAGGCTCCGGAGGCGCTGGTGGCTCCTCGCGAACCATCTCCATCTCCGCCAGGACTGCGGAACGCCTGGCCTCCTAAGCCTCCAGGATGCTCCTCATGAGGCGCTGGCGCATCGCAGCCGCGTCCGGCAAGCCGTAGGGCATGCGAACGTAGCTGTGGGGTGGGCCTCCGCAGCGCCCCACACGTGAGGGCCAGAAGCGCTCCTGAGGGGCGACTCGGTTGAGCCCTGGGATGTCGATGCAGACGCGCAGCCTGCCATCCTCACCTGGATGGGGAGCTGCGGCGGGTAAGCGACGGCTGCCACTCATGACTCTTGACTCCTGTAACTCCTGTGTGATCTGACTAACGAACTCCTGAGGGTCTGGCCCTCCTTGCTTTGCTCCTTCCTGAGGGAAACATGTTCTGAAACACGCCTCCAAGTGGTGCCCAAGCGCCTCCCTCGTGACCTTAGCAAGGTCGGTGGCCATCCAGGTGGGAGCCCCCGAGCCCTGCTTGAGGAGGGCGCCGGGCGCGCCTCCCTATGCGACAGAAGGAGGTGCCCCCTGAGTAGGCGTAGACCCTGAGGGGCCTGCCTCCTGAGGGGTTGGGCCTGGTGATGTCTTCTTCTTCTTGAGGGCAGTCTCGGGGAGCCTCCCGCTCCCGCGATCTGGGTCTTCAAGTGATGTGGCCTGAAAAGCTCGTTCCAGGGAGCACACCGCGTCTCCTTGTTCACAAGGCACCGTGCTGACTTCACCGCTTCCTGGCATCTTGAGGACGTTGTAGCCGTGATGAGTCACGGCCATGAACTTGGCGAGAGCTGGGTAGCCGAGGATGGCGTTGTACGGAAGGCAAATGTGGGTGACGTCGAAGTCGATGAGCTCAGTCGGTAGTTGTTACGCGCCTCGAAGGTGATAGGGAGGCGGACCTGCCCAATTGGAACTATGGAGCCGTCGGTGACTCCGGAGAAAGGCTTGGTTGGCTAAAGCTGATCGTAAGGCACTTGGAGGTTGTTGAACGTCTCTATGGACAGGACGTTGAGCCCTGTCCCGCCATCGATGAGGGTCCTTGTGACTTGCATGTTGCTGATGACTGGGGAGCAAAGCATTGGGAGGACTCCGGCTGTGGCCGCGCACTTGAGCTGATCCGCTGAGCTGAACGCGATGGCGCACGCCGACCACCTGAGGGGGCGCGTGGCCTCAAGCTTGGGGAGGACTGCATTCACTTCGCCGGCGAACTTCTTGAAGATGCGTTGAGAGGCTGGGGCTTGAGCTCCGCCCAGGATGCAGGCGATCGCGCGCGGCTCCTGGAAGCCTCCAGCCCCCTCATCCTGATGATTGTCCTCATTTCTCCTTGGTTGTGGCAGCAGTGGAGGGAGGCCTGCGTTTCCTTGTGGGCGATCCTCGCGAGGCCGATCCCTCTAGTCCTCCTCTTGAGGCTGATCCTGCCAGCGATCCTCGCGAGGTCGGTCGCGCCACCCTTGGCAAGGGTCGCGGTCTTCCCAGCGTCCTGCGTTCCTTCCTCCTCCTCGGCCATAGCCGCGATCGTTGCGGTCGGGGCGTCGTCCGACCCTTCCTTCTCGCACGGCTCGGAGTTCTTAGCATTCGTTGGTGTTGTGGGTGTGGAGGTCGTGGTACACACAGTACCGGCCGCCCTTGAAAGACTCGGGCTGATCTCTGCCCTGCTTGGTGTCTGGTTTTGCTGCGAGCACGGCAGCCCCCTTGCGCTTCACGTCCTTGGCCTTGGATTTCTTCTCTCCTGGGTCGGCGGCTGGCAGCTCGAGGAGGTAAAGGCGCCCTTCCTCAGCCCTGGCGCACTTGGTTGCCAAGTTGAACAGCTCCAAGGAAGTGCACAGATCTTCATGCATCTCCAGCTCCTCCTTCATCTTGACGTCGCGCACGATGTCGGAGAAGGCTGAAATGATGGCCTCCTCGATCACCTTGGGAATCTTGAGACGTGCGTTGTTGAAGCACTGGATGTACTTCTGCAGGGTCTCCCCTGGTTGCTGCTTGATGCAGCGCATGTCGCTCACGGCAGGTGGCCGGTCGCGAGTACCTTGGAAGTTGGCAATGAAACGGGTGCGCATATCGTCCCAGGAGGAGATCGTGCCTGGTGCGAGGTTCAGGAGCCAGGTGCGGGCCTCGTCCTTGAGTGCCATGGGAAACTAGTTCGCCATGACCTTCTCGTCCCCATTGGCGGCTTCGATGCCCAGCTCATAGAGCTGGAGGAACTCCGCAGGGTCGGCCGTGCCGTCATAGCGAGGAGGCAGGTCTGGCTTGAACTTGCAGGGCCACACGATGCTACGCAGCCCGGCAGTGAAGGCGCGGCACCCTGCCATGGCTACGGGAGGCCTCTGGTGACGGGGAGCTTGGTCTTGCGGGCCCCCATGCGTTGCAGCTGGGAGCAGCGTGGGGTCTTGGCGCGCTGGAACAGGAGCAAGGTCGTGATGAACCGGAGCAGGGAGCACTCGGGCAGCTTCTTGGGGGTGAGGAACCTCTTGGCAGCTCCGCTCTTGCTGCGCTGGCGCTGGACGGGGTGGGTTCCGTCCAGGGGCCGCGCGCCTTGGGGCCAGCGCGCCTTCTTGAGGAGGAGGCGGCTGAGGCGCCCCCGGAGATTCATCGCCTGCGCAGGGCGGGGCGTGGTGCAGCGAGAAGGACGGCGCGTGGGAGCCCCCTGCGGCGTGGACGAGCTTGGCGACGCGGTCGAGCCACTCTTCATAGATGTCGTCGACTTGGCGGTAGCACAGAAGCTCGTTTGCCGCGATGAGCGCAGCTCGAGCCTCCATGGCTGCGCGGGGCGCGCGGGACGAAGAACCAGCCGGGCCGAGCGAGGGAGTGGCAGTGCGGCCGTCTCGCCTCATGGATGGATGCTGGAACGATGCTTCCTGCTCGTTCCCCGCCTAGCCGGTGGCGGCGTTGACGGCAAGTGATGGGGAACGGCAGGGGTGGCCGCCGACTGGGGCCGTCTGAGCGACGTGGGAAGCGAGAGCGGCTCGGCGCTCGGCACGGGCCCGACGAGCGTCTGGCATGGACGCGATGGTCGGTGAAGAACAGGGCGGCGGAAGGCGAATTCTGGCGCACCCCTACCTGGCGCGCCAAATGTCAGATTTCGGGTTCCGGCAGACCCTCTAGGTTCGAACTCTGGGGTGCACGTGGAGATTTCACCCTCTGCCTACCTGCACCTCACTGCCTTGCTATGATCTAAGCAATCAAAGGAATAACACAAGAGACACAGAGTTTATATTGGTTCGGGCCACCATTGTGGTGTAATACCCTACTCCAGTATGTGGTGTGGTGGATTGCCTCTTGGGCTGATGATGAACAATACAAGGGAGAACAACCTCGCGAGGGTCTGTTCTTGGCTGGTGCGATGAACTACTAGGGGGAGTTCAGTCGCTCTCTCGATCGATCGGTCCGTTGAGATCTTGTTCCTCTACCTTGTGGTGGCTAGTCCTATTTATAGGCAAAGGCCCTGGGCCTCCTCCCAAATATTGAGCGGGAAGGGCGCCAACAAGTGTCCATTTTGAAGGGGAACATCTAGTACACTTATCCTGACTAAAGTTGGTCCTCGCTTGCTAAAGGCTCTGGTGGTGACGCCAGCTTGGGCTCCACGATGACCTTCGTCCTGTCGTTCTGCTGGTCTTGGTCTTGTTGCACCGAAATGGATGCCTTTGCTTGATGCTCCCACCTACGCTTGCTCCCTTTGCACCGAAGAGGAAAGAAGGACACTGCACGGGCTGGTGCCCGCCTGGCGCCCTTGGTCGTCATGGCTTGCGTCATGGGCACCTCGTGAGGTACCCCGCCTTGATCTCTCTGCCTCCTCGCGAGCCAACCTGATGAGGCGCAGAGATTTCGCCTTCTACCTACCTGTTGCTCACCGAATCGCTAGGATCTAAACTACAAAAAGAACAACACAAGAGACGCAGGGTTTATACTGGTTCAGGCCACCATTGTGGTGTAATACCCTACTCCAGTGTGTGGTGTGCTGGATTGCCTCTTGGGCTGATGATGAACAGTACAAGGGAGAACAACCTCGCGAGGGTCTGTTCTTGTGGTGGCGTTGTCCCTTTGGAGGGGTTGATTCCAGATGCCCTATACTATGGTGGCTAGTTCTATTTATAGGCAAAGGCCCTGGGCCTCTTCCCAAATATTGAGCGGGAAGGGCGCCAACAATTGGCCATTTTGAAGGGGAAGATCTGGTACACTTATCCTGACTAAAGTTGGTCCTCGCCTGTCAAAGGCTCTGGTGGTGACGCTGGCTTGGGCTCCACGGTGACCTCCATCCTGCCGTTGGACTGGTCTTGGTCTTGTTGCACCGAAATGGATGCCTTTGCTTGATGCTCTCGCCTGCGCTTTCTCCCCTTGCACCAAAGAGGAAAGGAAGACACTGCGCGGGCTGGCGCCCGGCCGGCGCCCTTGGTCGTCATGGCTTGCGTTATGGGCACCTTGCGAGGTACCCCGCCTTGAAATCTCCCCCTCCTCGTGAGCCAGCCTGATGAGGCCATGCCTGAGGAAGCTCCTTGTCGTCCGCCCCACGAGGCTTGGCCCCTCGCGAGGGTCTTGAGCTTGTGTTGATGAAGATGGGCCATGCTGGGCCCCCCTTTGAGCCACGCTGCAGGCCGCAGGCAGGCAAGTCTGGGGACCCCCGTTCCCAGAACGCCGATAGTAGCCCCCGGGCCCAAGGCGCGCCCGGACTTGGCCGAGCATAGAGGCGAAACGGCAAGTGCGAAGCGTCACGAGCCTAACAGCCTGCGGCCTTTGGCACCGCGTGGCAGTTGATTGGACGTGGGCGTCTCCGCTTCCCCACGACGCCTCGGCAACTGCACGGATTTCAACAAGTCCCTGCATGCAAAGCGGGTCATGATTACCTGCGATCGTGGCGGTCGACGGTTGGCTTTCGCCGGTTATAAGTACGGAACGTCGCGCGCCCCGCCAGTCTATCTCTCCTCGCTTATCCTTCTTCTTGATCCTTGATCCGTCTTGCTGCAATGGCTCCGATCCGCCGATTCTCCGCGGCAAAGAAAGGAAAGGCTCCCCAAGAGGATCCCGACCCACTTCCACCGAAGAAACGGCTTGCCCTCTGCCATCGGGGTGAGGGCACCCGCCAGGAAGTGCCGAGGCCCTGGTGTGAGCATCCACCACCAGGGTTCCCACTTCCCTTGTTCGCCCATATCGAGGGCTCTGAAGGAGTCGATGCCAAACGCCACGGGCGGCGCCGCCGTCGGCGCCGGCGGGTCACGAAGGTGTGCGTCTTTCCCCCTGGAGTCCACGCCGTAGGCTCCTTCCGAGAGTTCGTGCTTCACACTGCCACGCCTCCTAAGTCTTGGATTCTCCTTCCCCCTTTCTTCGCCTCCATCATCCCACAGGGGGAACCCCTAGGGTTTTGGCTGCAGCACACCGGTTGCAGCACCCTCGCGACCGGCGCAGAGGTCGTGGTCGTTGCCTCGGGCGAGGTCTTTATGACTCAAGGCTGGGGCGAGGTCGCCCGGGTCTATAGGACAAGGGGCGCCCTCGCCATCCATCTGGAGTACGACGGTGCTTCGATGATGTCCTTCAAGGTCTTTGATGCGAAGGGTCGCCGGCTGGAGTGCTGCCCCGGGAGAGGCGATCGGGACCCTGCTGCGGCGAGACAGAGGCTGGCCAACCGCTCCCTTGGCAGCTCCTTAGGCGATGAAGGCGCCGAAGGATCCAGCGACTCTGCCGAGCTCTTCGCGACTCCGGAGATGAGCGACGACAGCTACGAGCCCCCGAACCTGCGCCGCTCTCGGAGCAGGGCGGGCTCATCAGGCCGTCTCCACCCCTGATCTAGATGGGGTTGGCGCCGGTGCTGAATGGCCCACTATTGATGATGGCGTCTGCCGCGATGGTCCCTGTAGTCAGGACTCCTTAGGATTCACGTCTTGTGTCCCTGCGAGGAATCAAGAATTTACCCCTTGGGGGCATGTAAGATCTTTGTAGCTCCATTCGTCAATAGGATCCTCATTGTGAAGCAGTGCGAGATGATTATTCCGTCTTAGCTTAGTTTCTTCCTTTCAGACCTCGTGAGGGCTTGATGCTCTGCGCCGATAGGTCCCAGTCCCAAGGAGGCTTCAGCCCTCGCTGGTATGCCAGGTCATGATGACGTGGTCAAGGCCAGAAGGTGAGCGGCCCGAGGCCCGGTAAGAGCCCCTGAGTCGCGATGCTCAGGAGGCCCCCTTGGCGCTCAAGCAGCCATCATTCGGTGAGAAAGGAGAGCAACGTTGCTAAGACGGGATTGCATTAGGTGCGGGGATGGTGCTGCAATAGCTAGTGTTCCCAGAGAGTGACTTATCTCGAGGGTCAGGAAAGGCTTCCTGGTGCGGCGCTAGGTCCGTGCCTTGGCCGATGAGGGGTTGCTTGGCGAGGTCTTCACGTGCATCTCTCCTCTCGCCTTTGCTCCCCTTTATGCTCTACGTCCTCGGGTCCCAGCCCTCGAGCGAGTCTCAGCTGTCGCTGGTATGCCAGGTCGCGATGCCGTGGACAAGGCTAGAGGGTGAGGGCTGGAGAGCCAGTAGGAGCCCTGAGTCGTGATGCTCAGGTACCCCCCCCCTTTAACGTGCAAGCGGTTTGCATGGGCGAGAGTGAAGAAGACACCGTGAGGGCCTCGCATGACGATGCTCCTTGGGGGGACCCTGCAGGCTCATCACAGAAGGAACGAGAGTTCGTCGCGACAATCGACGGTTAGCCGTTAGTTGCTTTGGAGAGGCGACGAGGCATGAAAGGCCTGGAGAGGTGTACTGGTTCACCCGCGAGCCAGCATGGGACTCACGGGGCCCTACCCCAAGGCGGGTTGTGCCTGGCACTGGGCCTTATCTTGGAGTGTGTTCCTGCAAATTTGGTTAGATGTCGGTGCTCTACGTCCTCGGGTCCCGGCTCTCGAGCTGGTCTCAGCCGTCGCTGGTATGCCAGGTCGCGATGCCGTGGACAAGACCAGAGGGTGAGGGCCGGAGAGCCGGTAGGAGCCCTGAGTCACGATGCTCAGGAACCCCCCCCTTTAACGCGCAAGCTGGGTTAGATGTCGAAAATCTACGTCCTCGGGTCCCGGCTCTCGAGCTGGTCTCAACCGTCGCTGGTATGCTAGGGCGCGATGCCGTGGACAAGACCAGAGGGTG
>NC_041391.1:528214484-528219418 GCF_002162155.2 Triticum dicoccoides | reverse complement strand
CCCCCTTTAACGCGCAAGCTGGGTTAGATGTCGAAACTCTACGTCCTCGGGTCCCGGCTCTCGAGCTGGTCTCAGCCGTCGCTGGTATGCCAGGGCGTGATGCCGTGGACAAGACTAGAGGGTGAGGGCCGGAGAGCCGGTAGGAGCCCTGAGTCGCGATGCTCAGGCACCCCCCCTTTAACGCACAAGCTTGCGACATCCAAGAAGAAAAGGTACCATGAACATGCACCAAATAACAAGCATGATGGGTCGAAAGCATGGCCCTAAGATAAATGCAAGAGGGGTACATGCCACTGGGTCTGACCTGAGCGGCTTGGGGATAATGCAGCCCGAGGGGCTCCCCCAGCAGAGTAAGCTAAGAACATGAAACAAAAGGGATACACGCCGCAGGGTCGGACCCACGCGGCCAGGGAATAATGCAGCCCTGAGGGCGCTCCCAGCTGGAAATGAAACTTGAAAGATGTCACCTGATGATGCTGAAGACGAAGGGGTGTTGATGTAGCAGACTCGGTGGGCTGCGGGAGCCGATCCTCACGAGCCCCCAGGTCCTGGGGCCTTGGGAGGCTCCGGAGGCGCTGGTGGCTCCTCGCGGACCATCTCCATCTCCACCAGGGCTGTGGAACGCCTAACCTCCTGAGCCTCCAGGATGGCCCTCATGAGGCGCTGGTACGCGGCAGCCGCGTTCGGCAAGCCATAAGGCGTGCGAACATAGCTGTGGGGCGGACCCTCGCAGCGTACCACTCACGAAGGCCAGAGGCGCTCCTGAGACACGGCTCGGTTGAGCCCTGGTATGTCGATGCAGACGCGTAGCCCACCATCCTTGCCTGGATGGGGGGCCACAACGGGTAAGCGGCGGCTCCCTCTCGTGACCCTTGACTCCTGTAGCTCCTGAATGGCCTTGCTGACGAACTCCTGAGGGTTTGGCCCTCCTTGCCTTGCTCCTTCTTGATGGAAACGTGCTTCGAAACATGCCTCCACGTGGTGCCCAAGCGCCTCCCTCGTGACCTTGGCGAGGTCGGCCGCCCTCCAGGGGAGAGCCCCCGAGCCCTGCCTAAGGAGGGCACCGGGCGTGCTTCCCTATGCAATGGAAGGAGCTTCCCCCTGAGCGGGCGCAGGCCCTGAGAGGCCTGCCTCCTGAGGGGTCGGGCCGGACGATGTCTTCTTCTTCTTGGGGGCGGCCTCGGGAAGCCTTCTGCTTCCGCGATCCGGGTCTTCCAGTGCTGCGGCCTGAAAGGCTCGCTCCAGGGAGCACACTGCGTCTCTCTCTTCGCAGGGCACCGTGATGACTCCGCCACTTCCTGGCATCTTGAGGACGTTGTAGCCGTGGTGGGTTACGGCCATGAACTTGGCTAGCGCTGGGTACCCGAGGATGGCGTTGTACGGCAGGCGACTGTGGGCGACGTCGAAGTCGATGAGCTCGGTGCGGTAGTTGTCGCGTGCCCCGAAGGTGACAGGGAGGCGGACCTGCCCAATCAGGATCGTGGAGCCGTCGGTGACTCCGGAGAAAGGCTTGGTTGGCTGAAGCTGATTGTAGGGCACTTGGAGATTGTTGAACGTTTCCACAGACAGGACGTTGAGCCCAGCCCCGCCATCGATGAGGGTTCTGGTGACTAGCACGTTGTTGATGATTGAGGAATAAAGCATTGGGACGACTCCGGCTGTGGCCGTGCACTTGAGCTGATCCGCTGAGCTGAACGTGATGGCGCACGCCCACCACCTGAGAGGGCGCGTGGCCTCGAGCTTGGGGAGGACTGCATTCACTTCGCGGGCGAACTGCTTGAGGATGCGCTGAGAGGCTGGGGCTTGAGCTCCGCCCCGGATGCAGGCGATCGCACGTGGTTCCTGGAAGCCCCCAGGCCCCTCGTCCTGATGACGGTCCTCATTTCTTCTTGGCTGCGGCGGCAGCGGAGGGAGGCCTGCGTTACCTTATGGGCGATCCTCGCGAGGCTGATCCCTCCAGCCTCCCTCGCGAGGCGGGTCCTGCCAGCGATCCTCGCGAGGTTGGTCGCGCCACCCTTGACGTGGGCCGCGGTCTTCCCAGTGTCCTGTATTCCTTCCTCCTCGGCCGTAGCCCCGGTCGCTGCGGTCGGGACGTCGGCCGGTCCTTCCTTCACGCACGGCCCGGGGCTCTTGGCATTCATTTGTGTTATGGGTGTGGAGGTCGTGGTACACGCAGAACCGACTGCCCTTGGCGGATTCGGGCTGATCTCTACCCCGCTTGGTGTCTGCTTGTGCCGCGAGCACGGCAGGCCCCTTGCGCCTCACGTCCTTGGCCTTGGGCTTCTTCCCTTCTGGGTCTACGGCAGGCAGCTCAAGGAGGGACAGGCGCCCTTATTCAGCCCTGGCGCACTTGGTCGCCAGGTTAAACAGCTCCAAGGAAGTGCACAGATCTTCATGCATTGCAAGCTCCTCCTTCATTTTGACGTCGCGCACGCCGTCAGAGAAGGCTGAGATGATGGCCTCCTCGGTCACCTTGGGAATCTTGAGGCGCGCGTTGTTGAAGCGCTCGATGTACTTCTGCAGGGTTTCCCCTGGTTGCTGCTTGATGCGGCGCATGTCGCTCACGGCGGGTGGCCGGTCGCGAGTACCCTGGAAGTTGGCGATGAAGCGGGTGCGCATCTCGTCCCAGGAGGAGATCGTGCCTGGGGCCAGGTTCAGGAGCCAGGTGCGGGCCCCGTCCTTGAGCGCCATAGGAAACCAGTTCGCCATGACCTTCTCGTCTCCGTTGGCAGCCTTGATTCCCAGCGCGTAGAGCTGGAGGAACTCTGCAGGGTCAGCTATGCCGTCGTAGCGAGGAGGCAGGTCTGGCTTGAACTTGTCGGGCCATGCGACGGAACGCAGCTCGGTGGTGAAGGCGCGGCAGCCCGCCGTGGCCACGGGAGGCCTTGGGTGACGAAGAGCTTGGTCCTGCGGGTCCCAATGCGCCGCAGCTAGGAGCAGCGCGGGGTCTTGATGTGCCGAAGCAGGAGCGTGGTCGGGACGAGCTGGAGCAGGGAGCGCTCGGGCAACTTCTCGAGGGCGAGGGACTTCTTGGCAGCTCTGCTCTTGTCGCGCTGGCGCCTGATGGAGCGGGTTCCGCCCAGGGGCCACGCGCCTTGGAGCCAGGGCGCCTTCTTGAGGGGGAGGCGGCTGATGCGCCCTAGGAGCTTCATTGCCCGCGCATGGCGGGGCGCGGTGCAGCGAGAAGGATGGAGCAGGGGAGCCCCCAGCGGTGCGGATGAGTTCGGCGACTCGGTCGAGCCACTCTTCATAGACGTCGTCGATTGGCCGGTAGCGTAGGAGCTCGTTTGCCGCGATGAGCGCAGCTCGAGCCTCCATGGCCGCGCGGGGCGCGCGGGACAAAGAATCAGCAGGGGTCAGCGAGGGTGTAGCGGTGCGGCCGTCTCACCTCATGGACGGGCGCTGGGACGATGCTTGCTGCTCGGTCCCCGCTGGGCCGGTGGCGGCGTTGAAGGCAGGTGATGGGGAACGACGAGGGCACCCACCGATGGGAGCCATCTGGGCGAAGCGGGAAGCGAGGGTGGCTCGGCGCTCGGCGCGAACCCGGTGTGCATCAGACATGGATGCGACGGTCGAAGAAGAACAGGGCGATGGAAGACGAATTCCGGAGCACCCCTACCTGGTGCGCCAAATGTCGGATTTAGGGTTCCGGCAGACCCTTGAGGTTCGAACACTGGGCTGCGCGCGGAGATTTCGCCTTCTACCTACCTGTTCCTCACCTAATCGCTAGGATCTAAACTACGAAAAGAACAACACAAGAGACACAGTGTTTATACTGGTTCAGGCCACCATTGTGGTGTAATATCCTACTCCAGTGTGTGGTGTGGTGGATTGCCTCTTGGGCTGATGATGAACAATACAAGGGAGAACAGCCTCGCGAGGGTCTGTTCTTGTGGTGGCGTTGTCCCTTTGGAGGGGTTGATTCCAGATGCCCTATACTATGGTGGCTAGTTCTATTTATAGGCAAAGGCCCTGGGCCTCTTCCCAAATATTGAGCGGGAAGGGCGCCAACAATTGGCCATTTTGAAGGGGAACATCTAGTACACTTATCCTGACTAAAGTTGGTCCTCGCCTGTCAAAGGCTCTGGTGGTGACGCCGGCTTGGGCTCCACGGTGACCTCCATCCTACCGTTGGACTGGTCATGGTCTTGTTGCACCAAAATGGATGCCTTTTCTTGATGCTCTCGCCTGCGCTTGCTCCCCTTGCACCAAAGAGGAAAGGAGGACACTGCGCGGGCTGGCGCCCGGCCGGCGCCCTTGGTCGTCATGACTTGCGTCATGGGCTATAACGCCCCGAATTCGATGCGCCAGGTGTCTGCCAGTTATTCGCCGTCATTGCCATGTCATTTGCTTGCGTGTTGCATTTTTCCATGTCATCATGTGCATTTCATTTTGCATACGTGTTCGTCTCATGCATCTAAGCATTTTCCCCGTTATCCGTTTTGCAATCCGGCACTCCTATGTCCTCCGGCTTTCCCCTTTTGTCTCTTGTTGTGAGTGGGTGTTAAACTTTCTCAGAATGGCCCGAGGTTTGCCAAGTGTCCTTGGTATACTACCGGTAGACCGCCTGTCAAGTTTCGTGCCATTTGGAGGTCGTTTGGTACTCCAACGGTTAACCGCGTAGCCCGAAGCCTCTTTTGTTTGCAGCCCACCACCCCTTCCAAAGTGGACCAAAACCCATCCTAACCCCCTCCATGCTCTCGGTCGTTCGATCAAGATCGCGTGGGCGAAAACCATGCTCCATTTGGACTCTCCTAGCTCCCTCTATCTATATATATGCCCCTTCCCCCGAAATTCGCGGATGAATCCCCGAAACCCTAGCATTTTTCCCCTCCGCGCTGCCGGACACGTCCGGCCCGAGCCGGACAAAGTCGCCGCCGCCGCCCGGCCAACCAGAAAGCGCCACGTGGCCTCCCGGCCACCGCGCGCGCCGC
>NC_041391.1:528212427-528214167 GCF_002162155.2 Triticum dicoccoides | reverse complement strand
CGGTGGCCGCGTCGCGTCCCCGCCCGCCGGTGTGCCCCGCCGCCTTGCTCCAACGAGCTCCTCCCAGCTGGATCCGCCCTTCCTCGCCCTCTCCAGCGAGCTCTCCAGTGAGCTCGCGCCCCTGCCTCGATCCGCGTGCGAGGAACCCTAGATCTGGACCGGAGGTTGACCCTGATTTCGTCTGTCATTTTTTCTGTCAGTAATTTGTTGCATGTTCATCGCACCATAACTTGCTGCATACTGATCGGTTTCGTGCGTGTAATATGTCAAATTGTTCGACTCCACGAGTGCTTTATTTCATTCCATTGTATCATGTTAATTTGAGTCCATCTTAATGCCCGAAATGCTGTTGGAAGAGTGCATGTTGCTGTTAATCTGCTGAAACTGTTATAACATGCACTTTTATCATTTTTGCCATGATTGATGTGTGCATCTTATGAACTTGAGCCCTACATATGTTTTGAACTATGCCATGCCGTATTTACAGGGGTGTATGCCATGTATTTTTGTGATCAATGTGGTGACTAGCACAAGCATGTAAACTAGGCCTCGTGATGTTGCTGATTTCAGTCCCTGTTCTGCTGTTATTTTTATGCCATGTAAACTTGATGCTAGAGAGAGATCCATGCTTATTTTGAGATACTTCAGTAAGGATGTTTTGTACATATGGTTATGAGCTATCCATCCATGCCCCTGGTTTCATTTATAGCTTGTTGTATATTGTTCATATCTTGCTCCAAACTTGCTAAATGATGTTGCTGTCAGCCTGTTAACATGAAGTTCAGTTTTGCCATGTGATTTCCTAGTGATCCATGCACCCTATGAACTTGCTCTTGCCATGCTTAGCTTCATAAACATGTCTACTTACTATTGGTTGCCTTGCCATGCCATGTATTGCTCTGCGGTGAGTGGTACAAGCTCATCAACATGCCTACTTATTGTTGTTCCTGCCATGTATGAATCTGTCATATAACTTGCTATGTTTACATGGGTTCCATCATGTTTTCTGTGCCTTTTTGGCTCATGGTTGTAACGCCCCGATTCCGATGCGCCAGGTGTCCGCCAGTTATTCGCCGTCATTGCCATGTCATTTGCTTGCGTGTTGCATTTTACCATGTCATCATGTGCATCTCATTTTGCATACGTGTTCGTCTCATGCATCCGAGCATTTTCCCCGTTGTCCGTTTTGCAATCCGGCGCTCCTATGCCCTCCGGCGTTCCCTTTTCGTCTCTCGTTGTGAGTGGGTGTTAAACTTTCTCGGAATGGACCGAGGCTTGCCAAGTGGCCTTGGTATACCACCGGTAGACCACCTGTCAAGTTTCGTGTCATTTGGAGGTCGTTTGGTACTCCAATGGTTAACCGGGTAACCGCAAAAGCCTCTCTCTCTTTGCAGCCCACCTCCCCATCCAAAGTGGCCCAAAACCCATCCAACTCCCCTCCATGCTCTCGGTCGTTCGATCACGATCACGTGGCCGAAAACCGCTCCTCATTTGGACTCTCCTAGCTCCCTCTAGCTATAAAAACGTCCTCCCTCTTCATTTTCGCGGATGTTTTCCCCCGAAACCCTAGCCCCGCTCCTCTCCGCCGCCGGACACATCCGGATCCACCCGGACATGTCCGCCCCTCGCCCCCGCAGCCAACCCATGCCTGCCACGTGGCACGTCGCCGTCCTCCGCGGCCGCGGCCCGCGGGGCCCGGATCGGGCCCACGCGAGCCCACGCCCCCGCCGCCATCTGCCT
>NC_041391.1:528177306-528211917 GCF_002162155.2 Triticum dicoccoides | reverse complement strand
CAGCCCGCCCCGCGCCGCCTCCGTTTGCCAGAGCCGGCCACCGTGTCCCCCGCGCCGGCCCCGAGCTCCTCCGGTCTTCCTCGCCCATCGCCGGCCTCCTCCGCTCGCCGGAGTTCGCCGGAGCTCTTCCTCCGGTCAGATCCGTGAAGATGGACCAGATCCACCGGTCCCTGATCCAAACACGCCTTCCCCCGCCCGGATCTCTCTGTCCCGGAACCGTCCCATCCCGTGTTGACTTTTCCCAGAGGTAAAATTCCACTAAGTCCCAGGATTTTTTTAATTTTCATGCCATGTTCGTCATGCCGTATCTCTGCATCCGTAGCTCCGTTTCGTGCGTGTAATATGTCAAATTGTTCGCCTCGAAGAGTACATCATTTCACTCCATTGCATCATATTAATTTGATGTCATCTAGATGCCCGAGTCGTTGTTGTAAGAGTGCTTCATGATGTTTTCTGTTGTCTGTTATCAGAAGGAGCTCATTTCTCTTTTTTGCCATGATTGATGTGTGCATCCTATGAGGTTGATGTCTACATGTGTTTTGAACTACGCTATGTCTTCTTTACAGAGGTGCTTGCCATGCATTTTTGTGATCAATGTGGTGACTAGCACAAGCATGCAAACTAGGCATCGTGATGTTGCTGATTTTAGTCCCTGTTCTGCTGTTATTTTCATGCCATGTAAACTTGATGCTACAGAGACATCCATGCATATTTTGAGATACTTCAGTAAGGGTGTTTTGAACATATGGTTATTGTGTATCCATTCATGCCCTTTGTTGCAATTATGTAGAATTCTAGCATGTCATTTTCGTGCTCTACTTTTGCTTCAAAATGTTTCCTGGCAGATTGTTTACATGTTATTCAATTTGGCCAAGCTTGTTGTAGTCGATCCTTGCATGCTATGAACTTGTTATTGACTTGGTTTGTTTCACAAACATGTCTTCTTGATGATGCTATGCTCATCTTGTCATGCAATGACTTGTGGTGAGTGTATCGAGCTTGTTAAGTAGTGTTCATGATGTTGCTGTTTTGCTAGGCTGAATCTGTTATTTCGTGATGCTATATAAACATGTTGCTACTAATCATTCTATGCATAATCTGGAGATGTTCTATAAACATGTTTTGATCTACATGTCATCCTCTATCCATCCATGCCCCTGGTTGCATTTATAGCTTGCTGTAGATTGTTCATATCTTGCTCCAAAGTTGCTTCATAATGTTGCTGTCAGCCCGTTTACATTAAGTTCACTTGTTCCCATGTGTTTTGACAGTGTTCCATGCACCCTATGACCTTGCTATTGCCATGCTTAGCTTCAAAAACATGTCTTCTTACTGTTGGGTGCCTTGCCATGCTATAAATTGCTCTGTAGTGAGTTGCACAAGGTCATTTACATGCCTTCATAATTATGTTCCTGCCATGTATGAATCTGTAATATAACTTGCTATGTTTACGTGGGTGCCATCATATTTTCTGATCCTTTTTGGCTTATGGTCAGTAAGGAACTTTTGATCTATACAATTAGTAGATTCATGCCATGTCTTTGTTTGCCATGATAAGTTCCTGTAACATGTTGTTTGTTAGCTCTAAACACTGCATCGTGATGTTATTTTCTGCGAAGTCTGAAATTGTTATAACTTGCAATCTTACCATGTGTGTTTGAGCATGTTCTAGTGATTTCTGGAGATAGATCAGTGTTCATGTTTTGTCGTTCTTTACCTGTACATCATGCCCATGCCTTTTGTTATTATGTTGTGGTACTGTAGTTTGTTGTTTTGATGCTTGCAATATGCCTAGTTGCTGTTTTGGACAGATTGTTGCTATAACTTGTATAGTGTGTGTGTGTTGAAACGTTGCTCCGTTTTGATTGTGCTCTATATGAAACTTGCTTGATTTTGCATGTAGTTTCATATTATCATGTTGCATCCATGTTTTGAGGTGTTTGCTTGATGTTTGAGTGCATTTTGCATCAATGCCATGTTTAACTTGTGTTGCTCATATCTTCTAGGTCGTAGCTCCGAACTAAATGAACTTTATATGTAACTTGACTAGAATCTCGTGTAGATCATCGTTGTGCATCTTAACTTGCTGCTTAACAACTTGAACATAAGGTTTATTCAGATCTGGACCAATTTCGAAATTTGCATATGAGGACTTGCCGGAATTGTTATATGTTGTTCCCGGCCTCATTTAAACTTGCCTTGATGTGTTGCTCTTGTTTGCATCATCACTTGCCATGAGTAGCTTCATGTAGTCTTGTCTTGCATCATGCTTGTTTGTGCATCATGTCTTGTTCATGTGTGGTGTGTTTACGATGTTGTGTGCTTCTTTTTGATAGTTCCTGTTTTGTTGCGATCGTGAGGATTCGTTCGTCTACGCTTGGTTCGTCTTCGTGGCTTCATCCGTTCATATTCTTCATGGACTCGTTCTTCTTCCTTGCGGGATTTCAGGCAAGATGACCGCTACCCTGGATCTCACTACTATCATTGCTATGCTAGTTGCTTCGTTCTATCGCTATGCTGCGTTACCTATCTTCTGCTCATCAAGCCATCCCATATTGCCATGAACCTCTAACCTTTGACACCTTTCCTATGCAAATCATTGCTTGGCTATGTTACCGCTTTTGCTCAGCCCCTCTGATAGCGTTGCTAGTTGCAGGTGAAGTTGAAGATTACTCCATGGTGGACGGGATTTTGGTTGGGATATCACAATATCTCTTATATTATTAATGCATCTATATACTTGGTAAAGGGTGGAAGACTCGGCCTTTTGCCTAGTGTTTTGTTCCACTCTTGCCGCCCTAGTTTCCGTCATACCGGTGTTATGTTCCCGGATTTTGCATTCCTTACGCGGTCGGGTGATTTATGGGACCCCCTTGACAGTTCGCTTTGAATAAAACTCCTCCAGCAAGGCCCAACCTTGGTTTTACCATTTGCCTCACCACCACCTACCCTTTCCCTTGGGTCGGCCAACCCAAGGGTCCTCTTTATTTTAGCCCCCCCGGGCCAGTGCTTGTCTAAGTGTTGGTCCGAACCGAGCGATGTTCGGCGCCCCCTGGGCAACCAGGGTCTATGCCAACCCGACGTCTGGCTCATCCGGTGTGCCGTGAGAACGAGATATGTGCAGCTCCTATCGAGATTTGTCGGCACAGCGGGAGGCTTTGCTGGTCTTGTTTTACCATTGTCGAAATGTCTTGTAAACCGGGATTCCGAGTCTGATCGGGTCTTCCTGGGAGAAGGTCTATTCCTTCGTTGATCGCGAGAGCTTGTCATGGGCTAAGTTGGGACACCCCTGTAGGGTATAATCTTTCGAAAGCCGTGCCTGCGGTTATAGGCAGATGGGAATTTGTTAATGTCTGGTTGTAGATAACTTGACACCAGATCTGAATTAATACGCATCAACCACGTGTGTAGCCGTGATGGTCTCTTTTCGGCGGAGTCCGGGAAGTGAACACGGTTTCTTGGGTTATGTTTGACGTAAGTAGGAGTTCAGGATCACTTCTTGATCATTGCTAGTTGACGATCGTTCTGCTTGCTCTCTTCTCGCTCTTATTTGCGTATGTTAGCCACCATATCTGCTTAGTCGCTGCTGCAGCCTCACCACTTTACCCCTTCCTTTCCTTTTAAGCTTTGCTAGTCTTGATACCCATGGTGATGGGATTGCTGAGTCCTCGTGGCTCACAGATTACTACAACAACAGTTGCCGGTACAGGTTATGCGATGTTCATGACGCGAGAGCGATGCTTGCTTGTTTGGAGTTCTTCTTCTGCTTCTTCTTTGATCAGGGGATAGGTTCCAGGTCGGCAGCCTGGGCTAGCAGGGTGGATGTCGTTTGAGTTTCTGTTTGTGCTTCATCCGTAGTCGGATGATGCTCTGATGTATTGTGATGTTGTATTCATGTGGCATTGTATGCCTTATGTATGTATCCCCATCTATTATGTAATGTTGATGTAATGATATCCACCTTGCAAAAGCGTTTCAATATGCGGGTCTATCCTAGGTGGGACCTTCGAGTTCCTTTTGGATAGGGTCGCATATTGGGCGTGACAATGGTCAGTAAGGGACTTTTGTTCTATGCAATTAGTAGGTTCATGCCATGCCTCTTTTTGCCATGATAAGTTCCTGTAACATGTTGTTTGATAGCTCTAAACATTGCAACCTGATGTTATTTTCTGCAAAGTCTGAACTGTTATTATTTGTAATCTTGCCATGTGTGTTTGAGCATGTTCTAGTGATTTCTGGAGATAGCTCAGTGTTCATGTTTTGTTATGATTTACCTGTACATCATGACCATGCCTTTTGTTTTCATATTGAGGTGCTGTAGCATATTGTTTTGGTGCTTGCAATATGCCTAGTTGCTGTTTTGGAAAGATTGTTGTCATATCTTGTATAGAGTGTATGTGTTGAACCGTTGCTCCGTTTTGAGTGTGCTCTATATGAAACTTGCTTAGAATTGAATGTAGTTTCATATTATAATGTTGCATTCTTGTTTTGAGGTGTTCTCTTGATGTTTGGATGCATTTAGCATCAATGCCATATTTAACTTTCTTTAATCATATCTTCTAGGCCGTAGCTCCGAATTAAATGAACTTTATATGTAACTTGACTAGAATCTCGTGTAGATCATCTTGGTGCAATTTAACTTGATGTTTAACAAATCGTACGTAAGGTTTATTCAGATCTGGACCAATTTCTAAATTTGCATATGAGGACTTACCGGAATTGTTATATGTTGTTCCCGGCCTCATGTAAACTTGCCTTGATGTGTTGTTCTTGTTTGCATCGTCTCTTGCCATGAGTAGCTTCATGTAGCTTTGTCATGCATCATGCTTGTTGTGCATCATGCCTTGTTTATGTGTGGTGTGTTTACCATGTTGTGTGCTTCTTCTCGATAGTTCCCGTTTCGTTGCGATCATGACGATTCGTTCATCTACGCTTGGTTCGTCTTCGTGGCTTCATCTTCTTCATGGACTCGTTCTTCTTCCTAGCGGGATTTCAGGCAAGATGACCGCTACCCTGGATCTCACTACTATCATTGCTATGCTAGTTGCTTCATTCTATCGCTGTGCTGCGCTACCTATCATTTGCTCTTTAAGCCTCCCAAATTGCCATGAACCTCTAACCTTTGACACCCTTCCTAGCAAACCGTTGCTTGGCTATGTTACCGCTTTGCTCAGCCCCTCTTATAGCATTGTTAGTTGCAGGTGAAGTTAAAGATTACTCCATGGTGGACAGGATTATGTTGGGATATCACAATATCTCTTATTTAATTAATGCATCTATATATTTGGTAAAGGGGGAAGGCTCGGCCTTATGCCTGGTGTTTTGTTCCACTCTTTCCGCCCTAGTTTCCGTCATATCGGTATTATGTTCCCGGATTTTGCGTTCCTTGCGCGTTTGGGTGATTTATGGGACCCCCTTGACAATTCGCTTTGAATAAAACTCCTCCAGCAAGGCCCAACCTTGGTTTTACCATTTTCCTACCACCTATACCTTTTCCCTTGGGAGTAATTAACCCAAGGGTCCTCTTTATATTAGCCCCCCCGTGCCAGTGCTTCTCTAAGTGCTGGTCTGAACCGAGTAGACTGTGGGGCCCCCTCGGGGAAACTCGAGGTTTGGTTTTACTCGTAGGATGTCTCATCCGGTGTTGCCCAGAGAACGATATATGTGCATCTCCTATCGGGATTGTCGGTGCATCGGGCGGTTTTGCTGGTCTTGTTTTACCATTGTCGAAATGTCTTGTAAACCAGGATTCCGAGTCTGATCGGGTCTTCCTGGGAGAAGGTATATCCTTCGTTGATCACGAGAGCTTATCATGGGCTAAGTTGGGACACCCCTGCAGGGTTTAAACTTTCGAAAGCCGTGCCCGCGGTTATGTGGCAGATGGGAATTTGTTAATGTCCGGTTGTAGATAACTTGACACTTGACTTAATTAAAACGCATCAACCGTGTGTGGAGCCGTGATGGTCTCTTCTCGGCGGAGTCCGGGAAGTGAACACGGTTTCTGTGTTATGTTTGACGTAAGTAGGAGTTCAGGATCACCTCTTCATCATTGCTAGCTTCACGACCGTTCCACTTGCTCTCTTCTCGCTCTTATTTGCGTATGTTAGCCACCATATATGCTTAGTCGCTGCTGCAACCTCACCACTTTACCCCTTCCTTTCCCATTAAGCTTTGCTAGTCTTGATACCCATGGTAATGGGATTGCTGAGTCCTCGTGGCTCACAGTTTACTACAACAACAGTTGCAGGTACAGGTTATGCGATGATCTTGACGCGAGAGCGATGCTTGCTTGTTTTGGAGTTCTTCTTCTGCTTCTTCGATCAGGGGATAGGTTCCAGGTCGGCAGCCTAGGCTAGCAGGGTGGATGTCGTTCGAGTTTCTGTTTGTGTTTCATCCGTAGTCGCATGATGCTCTAATGTACTGTGATGTTGTATTCGTGTGGCATTGTATGCCTCCTGTATGTATCCCTATCTATTATGTAATGTTGATGTAATGATATCCACCTTGCAAAAGCGTTTCAATATGCGGGTCTATCCTTGATGGGACCTTCGAGTTCCTTTTGGATAGGGTCGCATATTGGGCATGACATGGGCACCTCGCGAGGTACCCCGCCTTGAACTCGCCGCCTCCTTGTGAGCCAGCATGATGAGGCCGTGCCTGAGGAAGCTCCTTGTCGTCCGCCCCGCGAGGCTTGGCCCCTCGCGAGGGACTTGAGCTTGTGTTGATGAAGATGGGCCATGCTAGGCCCCCCTTTGAGCCACGCCGCAGGCCGCAGGCAGGCAAGTCTGGGGACCCCCGTTCCCAGAATGCCGACAAGGACACTGCGTGGGCTGGCGCCCGCCTGGCGCCCTTGGTCGTCATGGCTTGCATCATGGGCACCTCGTGAGGTACCCCGCCTTGATCTCTCCGCCTCCTCGCGAGCCAACCTGAGGAGGCCGTGCCTGAGGAAGCCTCCTGTCGTCCGCCCCGCGAGGCTTGGCTCCTCTCGAGGGTCTTGAGCTCGTGCTGACAAAGATGGGCCATGCTGAGCCGCCCCGTGAGCCACGCCGCAGGCCGCGGGCAGGCAAGTCTGGGGACCCCTGTTCCCAGAATGCCGACATGTTCTTTCCTATTTGGAGTTTTATCGAAGCTGTCCCTGCCTCTGGATCGAGCCCCCCTTTCTCCCTTTTTGCTCACCTGCTTTGGTTTTCCCACGCGCAAGTCTCGCGAGGGAGGTACACGGGCGCCCTCGCAAGTGTTTTCTGCCTCGGTCGCCTAGAGCCCTCCTATCCGGGTCCGCTGAGGGAGCACCACTCCCAGTCCTTGCCCCACGGGCATCGCGACGCGAGCACGGGACCTGGGTCGGTCACCGCCGCAACCGAACCAAAAGCTACCCCTCTTGGCTAACCCTTGCAGGACATGAAGGCACGACAAGGCCTCGACCTCGGGAGGCAAAGACCGCTGCAAGCCTCCACGGGTTAAGTAACTCTCGGACACGGGTACACGGCACGGAAACGGAGCACAAAAATAGCGGAAACAGCATGATAATTGATAATGACAGTTCAACATGCCCCCGCTGGGCCCTACACTACTCCCTCTTTTTTGCAGGAAAAGAAGAAAGGCAAAACGGGCATGACCAGCTCGGCACCAGCCCATGACGAGGGCTCGCACTGCCTCCGGAGCTCGGTCAGATTCCCTCCTCTCGCTTCACCGAGGCACGACAACGGATCGGCCCGCTACCTTCCCCTAGGCGGGCGCGACGACGTGGAGGCTGGTCGCGACCCCCGCTGGAGGAGCTGCTGCCTGAAGAAGAGTCGCCAAAGCTTGGCGAGCCCCGGGCGCGGCAACCCACGCGCCTGCCGCCATCTTCGTCCCGATTGACGCCGAGGCTGGGCGCCCTGCCACGGTCAGCGTCTTCGGGGCAGCACCTAGTGCGGCGACCGTCTTCCCCGAACACCCTCACGTAGAGGGTGGTGTCGCCGTCGAACCTGAAGTGCAGGGTGCACCACCGGCCCAGGCCACGCGCGTGGGCAAAAGTTTGCCAGCCACGGGTCAGGGCCAAACCCCTGGCGGCGGAAACCTCTAGCGAAGCGCAGGATGCCCTGCTGCAGTAGTCGTCCGCCTGGAACTAGAGGCCGCCCGGAGCGCCGACCGGAAGCTCACCAATGAAGAAGCGAGGAAGTTGGAGCCAAGTGCTGGTCGGATCCGCCGACCACATGACAAACTCTGGCAGCACTTCCGCCGAGCGGAAGCGTGGTCTGGGGGCCCGCACAGCCACAGTGTGCCTCCCATCAACGACCGAGTGCTCGTCGCCACGCAGGGAGGCGCCTCCGCGACCGTAGGAAGCCACCGCGGGGGACGCAGGGTGCTTGCGGGGCAGGCCCCGACCGCGCTTGGTCGGAGGAGAGTTAGGCCGTTCCTGGCGAGCCTTTCCCTTCTCCGCGTCCGAGAACCTCTTCGGCGGAGCCATGGAGATAGTGAGCAGTCGGAGCGAAGAAGAGGAGGAGTAGTAGAGGAAGATGAACTGGAGTAGCTCGCGCCATTCCGCACTTATAGCCGGAGGAGGCCAACCATCGGCCTCCATGATTGCAGGTAATCATGACCCGTCTTTGCATGCAGGGACTTGTCATGTCGTGCGGTTGCTGAGGCGTCATGGGGAAGCAGAGACGCCCACGCCCAATCAACCGCCATGTGGCGCCCAAGGCCGCAGGCTGTTGGGGCCCGCGGCGCTTCGCACTTGCCCCTTCGCTTCTCTGCTAAGCCAAGTCCGGGCGCGCCTTGGGCCTGGGGGCTACTGTCGGTGTTCTGGGAATGGGGGTCCCCAGACTTGCCTGCCTGCGGCCTGCGGCGTGGCTCAAGTGGGGGCCCAATGCAGCCCAGCTTCGTCAGCTCAAGCTCAAGACCCTCGCGAGGGGCCAAGCCTCGCGGGGCGGACGACAGGAAGCTTCCTCAGGAGCAGCCTCCTCAGGCAGGCTCGCGAGGATGCGGAGAGATCAAGGCAGGGCACCTCCCGAGGGGCCCGTGATGCAAGCCATGACGATCGAGGACCAAGCGGGCGCCGGCCTGCGCAGTGTCCTTGTTTCCCTTTCGGTGCAAAGGGGGCAAGCACGGATCAAGGCATCAGGCAAAGGTTACCGTTTCGGTGCAACGACACCAAGACCAGCGGAATGGGAGGATGGAGGTCATTGTGGAGCCCAGGGCGGCGTCACTGTCAGGACCTTTGGCAGCCGAAGACCAACTTTAGTCAGGATAAGTGTACCAGATGTTCCCCTTCAAAATGGCCAATTGTTGGCGCCCTTCCCGCTCATTATTTGGGGAGAGGCCCAGTGACTCCGCTTATAAATAGGACTAGCCACCCACGGGGTAGAGGCATCTATATCATCTAGAGATCGACCAGAGAGAGAGAGAGAAGCGACTGAAGTCACCCAAGCAGTTCATCATGCCAGATCAAGAACAACCCCTCGCGAGGCTATTCTCCCTTTGTACTGTTCATCATCGGCCCCTCAGGCAATCCACCACACCACACACTAGAGTAGGGTATTACACCACAATGGTGGCCTGAACCAGTATAAATCTCGTGTCCCTTGTGTGTTCATCTTTCTTGCTTAGATCTTTGCGAGACTTCGAGACGTGAGCTAGTAGGGGAGAGATCTTCGTGCGCACCCTAGTGTTCGAACCTCAAGGGTCTGCCGGAACCCGAAATCCGACAGCCTCTGCTATTTATTTATTTATGAGCAAAAGGGGATACCCCCTAATTTCCATTAATAGAAATCATTAGATGTTCACAACACTATGCCCAGCCTGCTACACAAGTTTCATTCATTACTAGTTTCAGCAAAGTGCTCATGTCATAGCCACTGAATACATCACGAGTGCTACATACACTGCAAATAAAGAGACAATCATCCTACAGAGCACATCGATTTTGCCCATTATCTTCACAAGCTCTTTCATCTCCTCATTGTTGTCAAGGCCGTTCAACAGTTGTTGCTTGGCCATGATCAGATGAACTGCATCTTTAACCTTCTACTCTACATCTTCCTCTTCTGCCATTCCTTCAGTTACTTATCCAACACCCCAACCTGTTGGTATTGGGATTCCTCGGGTAACCAAATAATCAGCGTAGTTGCATTCCCCAACATCAACAACTTCCCAGAAATAAAAATCACACGAATCTTCCCTTTTCTACAC
Source organism: Triticum dicoccoides (assembly GCF_002162155.2). Taxonomy (NCBI): domain Eukaryota; kingdom Viridiplantae; phylum Streptophyta; class Magnoliopsida; order Poales; family Poaceae; genus Triticum; species Triticum dicoccoides. Next base: position 528,201,747 of record NC_041391.1, on the reverse strand, counting down.
AAATCAAATTGGAAGATCATCAACCAAACTATTAAAAAATCAGCAACTGAAAGCAGCAGAACAACACTTAAACTATTACCCCATGATTCGGGCATTTGTAGAAGACTCGGCCAGGGTTGAGGATTGTGGTTGAGACGCGACGGATGACTCTGCATGATTTGCAGCAGTGGCACCACACCAACGGCAGCGGGTTGCGATGAGCAATCGGCTGTGGTGCGCGTGCCAGCGGGGGTGTGATGAGACCCACAGGCGATGGTACGGGTGGCGACTTGGCGCATATCTTGTTTTTGCCTGCTGAAGAGCAGGTGGACGAGCAGCCAGCAGACATGGTTGCTGCGGCCAAAGCTTCTGATGCTAGGCAGAGTAAGTAGAGAAGAGGAGAAGCGAATGTTGGATATGTCAGTTTCATTACTTGCAGAGTAGCATAGCACCATATATAGTCATAGTCTAGGTTTGGATTCGAAACAGCACTACAAAAAATTACACTTCCGTGATGATACGTGTTTGTCACAGTAGGTCGCGTTTTTTGTCATGCATGTACATCCATGATGATTTTATGATAGAACCAAGATAGTCATACATGTGCTGTCATAGAAGTGTTCCATGACATTACCAAAATTATCATCACGGAAGTGTCCACTTCCATGACGATAAATCACGCGTCACAGAAGTGCTTTCGTCAAGGGTGACTGACACATGACATCCACCATAACGGAACGCCATTAAGCTATCGGGTCTTGTTTTGGATCCGATAACCCATTAACAGCCTCGACCAATGGGGATTTTCCACGTGTAAAATCATCATTGGCTGGAAGAAACACGTGTCGGCTCATCGTTGGGACAGATGTCATCCACTCATTGGACAGAAGGCGCCTATGATATGTCGACATGTGGTACGGCCCAATAGAGGCCCATTCCTGTGAAAAGGCCGGCCCATTTGACTTGGTCAAAAGGTGGCGGGCCGGCCCATGGAAAGCCTGTTAACAGCATGTTCGCATATAGCCCATTTACAGCCCGCTAACCCAAGGCTCGTTACGCCCTATCCGAATTAGGCCCAGTAGCGCCATCTGGGCCATCCAATAGGATTCCAGCCCATTTTCACTTCTCGCCCATGTATAGCCCATGACGTCTTTCGGCCCATATGAGGCCCTTTGTAACTCTTGGCCCATTAACGGCCCGTGGTGAAACTAGCCCGTAATGAGCAGTGTATCACTTTATACCCATTAACGGCCCGTGGTGAATAGTGTATCACTTTATACCCATTAACGGCCCGTGGTGAAACTAGCCCGTAATGAGCAGTGTATCACTTTATACCCATTAACGGCCCGTTATTCCGTTGGGCTGTTTCTAGCCCATGTTATCTTTCGGCCTTCTCAGAGCCCATTTACTCTTGGGCTCATTTCCATCATTTGTTTACTTATGGCCCGTTACTGTCATTTTCTGCTTGTGAGCTAAATTCAGCCCGAGGTTACAGTCGGCCCATTTTGTGGCCCGTTAATACGTTGGGCTATTTTCATAGTGTCATCAAATATGGCCGATTAGCGACGGCCCATTATTGTCGGCCCATGAACAGAAGATTCCAACTCTAGGCCGTTTACGGCCATAATGCGGTCTGTTATTGTCCCATGTTTGGCCAACCGATCATACGACCCGTACAAGGCCCATTGATGATACGGCCCATAGAAGGCCCATTGTGTCTACGACACATAGAAGGCCCATTGTTTCTAGACCCATAGGAGGGAAATGGTAACTACAATAAATATGTAGCCCATGGTTATTGTGGCCTAGTTTTAAAAATAGGTTATTGCGGCCACTAGCAAACCGCGGAAAAAGAACTGCACTGACTACAAGCAAAGAAATAAACAAGACAATAAGGAAATAAATAAGCAAGCAACTTACGCTAGGCTATCATGGCTATTACACATATTACATCCACTGGGCATCAAAGGTCGCCACCAGTGCAAATATAGGGAACAAAGCAGCATATCATATACACTGGTTGTCAAAGTTGGCAACCAGTGCAAATAAATGCCGCAGAAAAACAAGTCCAGAACTGAAACCACTTTAGAAGATCTCAAGAAACAATATCCTGGGTACCCATAATGCTAGCAAGATGCTTAGCAAGCTTATTAACTTTCTCTTGTTTGGCGCTTAAGTCCTCCAGCACTTGCTGTTGCACCAGAAAGTATGCATCTGAATTCTGCAGGGACTTCCTTAGTCCTTCGGCTTCATGTCGCATAACATCTAATCGATGTCTTTCAACTTGAAGTTGAGACTCACGAAGCCGAACTGATTCAGGCAACGAGTTTGAAGAGCTGGTGCCAGCAGTAATAGCCAGTAACTCGAACACTACATCAAGACAGGACTTTGGGGTTGTCTCAGTGTCTTCAATATAGTTTTTATCAGCTTTCTTCGAGACCAACAGGGATGTCTCACTATCTTGAACCTTATCTGCATTACTTCCTTTACCATTGCATAACGGGGTACTTTTCTCCAATATTTTATCTGTGTTTTAAAAGAGAAACAAACAAACACATCATAGGTTTACAATATAGTATATGAAACTCATTTTGGTAAACCAGTTCAGTAGTAAGGTGGAAAGGAGAACAACATGAAACAAACATATATCTATGTAGTATGGTCACTGTATGGTCTATATCATTCTAGTTTATGTTGCCAAATCAAGATAGATACAGTTCGAATCATATCTATTTAAGACAAAGCAGCATAGACAGAATATAAGTGTGGGAAACTACACAGCAATAATAACACTTGTAATGTGCATGGCATGAGAACATAACTATTTATTCAATTGAAACTGAAATCAACATAGAGGAAGTTACAACAGCAAATAGCCAAACACGTTGAAGAAACAAGTTTAAAACATACCTGTTGCGCCATTGGATTTCAATTGCATCCTTCAAATTTGAAATTAGTTGGTATGAGTAAATACAGTGATGCAAGAGCAAAGTAGTATGAACCATAGCTACAGAACCTAACCTTAGAACAATTCTTCTTCTGCTTTAAGCGTTGACTTGGGGTTCGGAGTGCTGGTCCTCGTGCTTTGGGCACTGTAGTTGTCTTCCTAACTACTCGTGTTTGGGTGCTCTGTGGTGGAGATGGTGCTGTGTCAATGGGAACTAGGTGTCTATCTGCTGGGGTTGGGGTTAGAAGGGGTGTAGTTGGTTCTCTGTCCAACTGGGTAGGGGTACAATCTGCCTGAGTGTGGGTTATGTGTGGTGGGGCTGGTTCTTGGGCAAGTACAACCGTGGTTCTATCTGCATCGACAGGTAGCACGATCTTTTCTGAAGACCGTGTTTTTACTCCCACAGATACTGCCATCACTCCCTCCAATTGAAATGGCTGATAAACAATAAAAGTAATTGAATGTACAGACATTGTAAGATAGACAGGTGCAATGGATAGTTGGGAAGAAAACAGGGCATGAAATAATTCACATTTATGTTGTCTAACCAAACAGAATAGCGGGACATAATTTCACATATATGATGGCTAATTAAACAGGATAACATGACACAATTTCACATGTATGATGACTAGCTAAACAGGGTAGAATGACATACTTCAAAATATGATGACTATGTAAACAGGATGACATGATATAACTATATGATGTGTCTATTAAAGTGGTTGGCATGTCATAAATCACAAACATGCCATCGATGGAAACATGATGGCATGATATAATTCATGGATAGAATGACATAATTTAAAATATGATGACTATGTAAACAGGATGAGATGATATAACTATATTATGTCTTTAGAAAATGGGTTGGCATGCCATAATTCAGATACATGCTGTCTATGTAAACATCATGGCATGACATAATTCAAATATATGATTTATATACTAAGGAAGTGAGGAGAGGGCAATCGCATATATGATGTGTCAACTAAGGAGATGGCATTCAATATTATGTATATGATGTAAAAACTAAGCATTGCAATACAACATATGCATGATATGAGTAATATAACCCTGCCAAGTTTGAGCATACACGTCAAGGGGATAATAGGACTGGTCATCTACCTCTGAATCCTCCTCTGAAGAGCTATCTGTAACTAGCAAGATATCTGCTTCAGCAGGTAGCATTGTCTGCTCTGAAGACCTTGTTTTCACTCCAGATTTCTCCATCACCAATTCAAATGGCTGATGCACAGGAAGAGCACTTGAATATACAAACATTGTCGACAAAAGCAATGAGAAATACAAAAAAAAGGACGGCATGATATAATTCACATATATGACGCTTGCCTAAACAGCATGGCATTGCATAATTCACATACATAATGCCTTGCAACAAGATAACATTGCATAATTCACATATATAATGTCTTGCAACAAGATGGCATTGCATAATTCACATATATGGTAGTTAGACACTAAACAGGTGGCATTCACACGAAGCATGTCTAAACTAAGCAAATGACATAGCAATGCAAGATACCATAGGCACGATATCAGCAACATAACCCTGCCAAGTTAGAGCATGCACCTCGGGGGGGGGGGGGGATATGACTGGTCATCTGACTCTGAATCCTCCCCTGAGGAGCTATCGGTAACCAGCAAGACATGCGCTTCGTCAGATAGCATTGTCTGCTCTGAAGACCTTGTTTCCACTCCAGATTTTTCCATGACCCTGTTGAATGGCTAATGCACATGAAGAGTAATTGAATGTACTAAAATTGTTGACAAATTTAACACGTAATAAAAAAATGATGGCATGATAGCTAACCAGGGTGGCATTGCAAAATTCACATATATGATGCCTGGCTAAACAAGATGGCATTGCATGATTCACATCTACGATAAAGAAACTAGACAGATGGCATTGACACAAAGCATGTCTAAACTAAGCAGATGACATCTTTAATGTATACAGTAAGCAATGCAAGGCACCATATGCATGATATTACCAACATCAGCATGCCAAGTTAGAGCGAATACCTCATGGGGTAAATAGGAGTGGTCTTCTCCTTCTGAATCCCCCTCAGAACAGTTATCTTCCTCTTGATTATGATCTGAAATGGGTGGAGGGGGGGCTGCCTTTGCGCCCACCATGGAACGACGTCTGCATGAAATTTTATTGCCACGCAAGGCTCATCTCTTTTGCTCTACATGATCAGTTCCATTGTGTAAAATAACTGGCATGCATAGGAATAAAACATAGTGAGATTATGTAAGGAGTGCATGCACAAATCCAGAGTGATGGTAGCAAACTGTGGATAGACCCAAAACCAATGATAGCAGGCAGATAATAGCTTTAGTTAAAAAATACAGATAATGGCTCCTTTAATGTTTGTTTGCACCCAACATGAAACTCATAGTAGACACCGGAGATTAACCAAATAGTAGACAGATAGTACTGATTGCTGCCCCAATATGTACCCCACAACCATTTAAAAACTCAAGTTTCAGCATTAGTTTGGACCTGACTCAGAGTCTAATAGGTGAACAAGATGATAATGTAGCATGCCATCATATTAAGCGACGCATAACGTAAGCAGACACGGAAGAGTGTGACCTCTCTTGCGGATCCGTGTAGTCCTCAAGGTCATCTGCTTAGTTGATGATGGTAATGCAGTTGTCGTGGCTGCCGGCAGCGGGGAAGAAGATATATGAAAAGGAGGACAAGTGGAACAGCTGATCTGGGGTGGAACACAGCGCCGCAGGAGCAGGACAAACCACACAAGGTTTTCTTTGAGACATATCTGCAACAGAAGTAATTGAGTAAGGGCTTATTTGAATTTGAGGATTCTAACAATGTGCAGGGATAGGAAATAGACAGGAATAGGATAGGAATGCACGTGCCAAACAGAGAATTTAAAAACACGGGATTTCTGTGAATCTGGGTGTTTAATTCACAAAAATTGGAAGATCACAGGATGCAAAAAAGCATGGTGAGATTAAGTCAAACCACAAGAAAATGTACGGTTATAATGCTATTATGCTACTATCTCTTAGTCTTGTGCTTCATGAATAGGAATATGAAAAGGAGGACAAGTGGAAACTAGAATTCCTACGGTTTTTCTTTCAAGGAGACACTAAAGGAACAAATCCTACAGTTTTCCTTTGCTCCATTCCTTTGCACCAGATTCATGAAAAGTAGTACCGTAGGAAACTTTCCAATTCCTATGTTTTTCATTCACTTTTTCTTTCAAGCATTGGCGATTCTAGTAGGTAGGCTTGAGCAAGGAAAATCCTACATTAAAAAATGTTTTTGTGCTACTTCTATTACTTTGGACCCAAGCCACTGCCATACTAGCTCAACTTCCAGGCCCATCAACAAATGCACAGCTCAAACGCGCAGAGATAAATAATGATGGCGTTCAAGAGAGTCCAACAAGTGTACAACCTCTTTGGCGAAGCCATGTCGATCTCAGCGTGATTGGGTTGGCCGGTGAGGATGCTCCAGATGACTTGGCTGTCGGAGGAAGGGAAGAAGATCTTAGGCGTCTGGAGATGGAGCCCGAGGTACTGCTCCGCTGTGATGGAAGGTTTCGTCGTTGGAGTAGCTCCGGTGAGTTGTACGACGCCGAGGCTGAAGCAGGACAAGAGAGACAATGTTAACCTGAGTGGAATTATAATAGCATCTCCAATACATGACGTAAAATACATAACCACAAAGTGCTAGATGTAAAATACATCAGCCGCTCATCTCTGAACTTAACTGTCGAAACTGAATTTAACTGTCAAAACTAAACTTAACTCTCGAAACTGAATTTTGCCGCCGAAACTGAATTTTGCTGTCAAAACTGAACGCACTAGCAAGGTGAGGCTACACGTAAGTCGACTGACTTTTTCATCTCTGGTCAGTCAATTTTGCAGCCGTTGGATACGAAATCAAGGGCCTGCAGTTCATCTTCAACCTCCACCCCCCTGAGCCGCCAGCCACCACCGGCCAAACAGCAGCACCCCGCAGCCCGTGGCCGGCAGTGCGCTGCCCCGCCCGCCCCGAAAACACTCCCCACCACTGGTCCGCCGCTGCCCCGGCCATCCCTCTAGGCCCCCCATGCCGAGATTTTTCTCCGGCGATCCCCACGCCACCGTCCCGCCAACGCCCCGCCACCACCGGCGACCACCGCCCCCACCCTGAACCCTAAGATAGATAGTGGGGTACCTCTCCGTCGAGCCCCCCTCCCCGCTGATGCTGGTTCTTCCTTCACCCCGGCGAGCCCCTCACCCCCTGAAAATCGACTGACCGAAAAGTCGATTTAGTCGACTAAAGTGTAGCTAAATCAGAGCAGCATCACAAGCAAGAGCAAGAGTGAGAGCAGCAGCGCGAGCAAGAGCAATAGCAAGAGCAGACCAGGCAGGGGACTGAGAGCAAGAGCAGAGTAGTAGCACGAGCGAGAGCTAAAGCAGAAGCAGCTCCTACTAATGTGGACGTCGCCTCCCAGGGAGCGACGTCGTGGAGGAAGTGGCTGGCGACGCCGCCGTGGATGGAGCCGCGCCGTCTCGTCTCGGGACCGAGCGCCGGCAGCACCCTGAGATCAAATCAAGAAGAAAATGCGGCGATTAGTGTACAACCTCTTTGGTGGCGCTGATTAGGCCGTAGCTTCATCCGAGGAAACGGTGATGATGATGTTCTTTCGGTGGTGCAGGTGAAGACGGTGATGTGGGAATGGAGGTGGCGCGAAAGACGAGGGGAATGTCGGGGCAGCACCTTGGAGGTGGAGGACGGGGTGGCTGAACCGGCGGGATGAGGAGATCGACGATGGATCCTCATCCGGTACGATGGATGAGGGACGTCGAGGTGTTGCTGTGGACGACATCGTCGGGGAAGAGGCTCTGGCTGGGTGGCGAATGGAGTAGGGTGTGGGGCTTCATCGCGGGTTTTCGTGGCCTCGGTGTACGAATGGGTGGGCGGATGGGATGGCAGTGGGTAACCATGGCTTAGGGACGCGCTTGTTCGAAATTTGGGTAAGTTACGAAAGTACACCCACCAATTTGAGGCGGTTCTTTCGGTTCAGGGGTACCACGGGCATTTCGTGTGTCGGGATTTCATAGGAGGTGGGAGTTTTCGCACGCGTTGTAATTTCGGAATAGCAAGGCGCGGGTTGATATGGAGGGAGTTATCGGAGCACAACGAGACAAAGATATATCTTAAATATTTCGGGCTAACAAGGCACGGGTTGAAGAGGCGGGAGTTTCGCAGCACGATAGACAAAAACGCTAGCTTGAATTTTCGGCATAACAAGGCGTGGCTTGAAATTTCAGAAGAACAAGCTTAACGTGTACCCAAAAAAGACAATTTGCACCTCAACACGCACAACACACGCACAAACACCATTTAGACTAGAGTAAGGTACATGTGCATTGCACGCATGATATTTGGCAACCGAATTATGAATAAATACCACATTATAGCATGTAATCTTTGAGTCATATATGCATGATGTAGATGTTCGTTTAATTCTTATAGTTCATTTCATTCAGAATCATCTAGTTTTTATAAGAAAGCTAATCTATTTTAAGATTCATGGAGTTGTGCGTTGTAAGACATAAAGTAAAAACAAATAATGGCAAATCATGTAGAAAAACATTTGGGCAATTCTGATACGGAAGATTCTAGAACAAAGAAGAAGTGCTTGTGTTTTGATGTTTGTGCATTATGCTTAAGTTCAACCATGGAGTCTTCTAGATTATACATGTGGCGAAATCTGGTGGAATCTAGATGATATCCAACGGCCAGTAGTGCTCAAATTTGCCATCTATAGACCATCGGATTCATCTCATCCAACGACCATCTTTCAAAGTTAAAGTTACCCGCACACAATATAAAAAAATATAAAATATAATATATATAGGGGTATAGATATAGATATGTGATGTGAAAGCCACCCATCATCTCCAATTAGAATAGTGTGTGCATGCACGAATGCGACGTGGCCAAATGATGTCTGCCATCGGTATCTCAAATTCAAATCAGTCTGACCTTGTTCAATGTGTATACATTACAATGGGTTTCAAACATCAGGGTCTCTTATTCAAATATTTGAATTCAACTTTACATTGATTATGACCTCACCTAGTATTTTACACCCACACAGTCGTCTTCTCTTTATAACTGTACCACTAACTTTCTCTCGTGCATGCATGCACACACACTACCAGTCAGCATTATACATCGCACACATGCAATCTTTTTCTTCAGGTCAGTCTCCCATGAAGGCACACACCCACACACATCCCCCTCTCCATCATATTGGGCATTCTTTATCTCTCACGCATGCATGCGCAATGATCAATGTTCCTCTATGTATGTGTGTATATAGCTAGGTCTTTCACAGTTTTCCACATAAACTGATCAATCTATATATCTAGTGAGGTCTCACCCTCTTTCCCACATCCACATTGATCAATCTATACCTCTCTATATACGATTAACATATATAGCTAGTACACTCACATTAATTATATATCCAACGTCCCCCTCTCATCATCCATGCCTTCCGCTTCATCTCTCAGACGCGCACACAATGGCGAAGACAGGGGGCAGTAAGGGCCCTACCCCCCCCCCCTAACGTCACTATATATCGAGGCTAATATGAATGTGATCATTAGACAATTGCTGCTAAAAATTGTTTAAGTTCATGAATTGACCCTCCGCGTAAAGGATTGGCAACGCTTAGCCCCATAGCTCATTTATTTTTCATGGCTCCGCCACTGCGCGCAACATCGCACGTTCTCGCCCCCTCTCTCTAAATATCAATCTCGCACTTGTGCATTCCTTCATAGTCTCCCTCCACTCGGCCCCTCGCACCATCTTCTAGCCCCCCACCGGATTTTGCCACATGTACAATCTAGCAGACTCCATGGTTGAACTTAAGCATAATGCACAAATCTCAAAACAACAGTGGTTCTCTTTTGTTCTAGAATCTTCCGTATCATAACTGCCCAAACTTTTTTTCTAGTTGAATTGCCATTATTTGTTTTTACTTCATGCTTTACAACACAAAATTCCATGAATCGTAAAATAGATTAAGTGCTTCTTTGATTCAAAGGATTCTCAAAGGAATTTTGGAGGATTCTAATCCTTAGGAATTTTTCCTATCTTGGTTGTGGAATTTTTCCATATGATTCATTTGCACTAGATTTCATAGGAAACATCCCATCCAGTCAAACATCTTTGAAAGAATTCTGCGTTTTTTCTATGCACAATCAAGCACTCGTACAATCTTGTAGGATTCAAGACGACATTCCACTATAATCCCATGTTTTTCCTATTCCCGCCTTTTGGAAATCCTACAAATCGTAGAGGCCCTAGCTTTTTTATAAAAACTAATTGATTTTGAATGAGATGAACTATAAGAATTAAACGAAGGTCTACATCAGGCATATATGACTCAGAGCTTACATGCTATAGTGTGGTATTTATTCATAATTTGGTTGCAAAATCTAATGCGTGCAATGCACATGTACCTTACTAGTACTTCAAGTATGTGCAAAACACGTAAATTAGAATTCCAATGGCATGCTACATTCATGAAGCCACATGGCACATGTGGAGGCATTGTCGCAACCTCCTTGTGTGGATTAATCACAGTGACGTGCTGCTGGTTCCAGAAGAATGTACTCGTCCTCCCTGAGCCATATTGTCAGTACATGCATGAAGCGAAGATGTGCACGCACGCCACGCACACACTCATTCCCTCGCACGCACACGCGGGTGCATGGGCGGACGCAATTTTGTACCAAGATCCACCCCGTGTGATAATTTGACGCGTGTAAAGTCGTTCACTTCATTGATGGTCAATTAATACAGCGCATGTAAATTGAGTGGACGTGAGGGCGGAAGAAAGACATTACTACTCCACTGTGCGCATGCGAGTAGTTAAATCATGGGTTGCTAGTAGTACTTACATTGGTCTCCTTCGTATTTTGTGCCAATTTTTGACAGTAACATATTATTTACGCATTTGAGCAGTGTAGTCTACTTGAAATTTATGTTCCACTAAACTCATCGGGCGCCGTTTCGGGCCTCGAAACCAAAACCATCAGTTAATCTTTACCTTGTTCCCATCCCATTCAAAAGCCTGCTCACACCTACTAGTACGTACCAAACCTGAACGTGTTCCCACTATGCAGGTATTAGTACTAGTGCTAGTACTTCGGTTATAAAAAGGGGAACTACCTAACCGAAAATTACTCTACCTTTCCTCCTCATAAGTGCTTCTTCTTCGTCTATCCTTGCATGGCCGGTGAGCAGAGCTCTAGGTCGAGAACTACTCATAACAAGGGAGCGGCAACCAAGGCTGCGGGAAAAAAAGAGGGCTTGCCACCACGCAGAGACCTCGAAAGATCTCTCACGGGAAGCCAATGGCTCCCAGGAGCGCCCTAGCCACGGAGGCGAACATGCCGAGTCGGCGGCGCTGGAGACGTTATCCCTCGACGGCATGCCCGATCAGCTCAGTAAGCACCTCAATAAGCAAAAGGAGTTCGTCCAAGGCTTGGTGGAGCTGCTGAAGGAGAGCCTCAACGACATGCCCTCTGAGCTCAATAAGCAGGGGGAGTTGACCGCCGGCTTGGTGATGCTGCTGAAGAAGAGCATTGCCTCGGAGAACAAGGTGACCGGTGAAATCCTGCGACTTCAGGAGGACAAGGCGAAGCTCTGCCATGAGATCGACTTGTTGAAGGAGAAGAACGCCAGCTGGAAGAAGCTGCATGAGAATAGTAGTTCCTCGATGAAGATGCTACAGGCCCTTGTCATAGAACAGAAGTAGGAGTTGGCGAAGCTCCGCATCGAGCACCCGATTGCTGTCAAGGTACATAATGCAACCGTGGAACAGATGATGAAGGCTCACGTCGAGAAATCCCGCGTCATGGACAGAATGACGAAGATGGCGGAGGAGACGCACAAGGAGATGGAGGTCATGGAGGCGATGAAGAAGCAGTTACGACTCCGCGGCGAATTAGATCATTTGGGGTGATAATCTTCCTTCTTCTTTTGCTCCTGTGTTTCATATTTTGCTTCGGGTGTTTCGCCGCACGTGTCATGTTCTCTGTGAGGCATGAATAGAACAATGCTTTTTTGAGGGAATGAATAGAACAATGCTAACAATGAGATGACTAGCAAATTAGATCATTTTTTATCGCCATATGGCACTGGGCTGTCGTGTTTCGTACTCCTCCGTCATAGTACTACTCCAGTGGAAAACTTGAGTATACCGCACGGTTCTTTGCTCCTCCTCAGGTCGTCGGCGCATTTATACGAGTAGTCAAATCACAAGGCCCCGCCTTCCAGCAGTAATGAGCCGTCAAATCACAAAGGCCCTCGCCTCTCGTGAAACCGACCAAGCTAGACTACTTTGCCCTCTAGCCTTTTAAAAAATGTATACTTTTGTACAGTAGTAGTATCGATGGATTCCGCCATCGAGCAAAACTTGAAACTAAAAAAAAGGTGGTACATATAGAGAGCGATCGTCACCAAATTATGCATATAGTACTATTAAAAAGGCTAGTCACAATAGTGGTGTCCAGCACAACCCACCCCTCAAATAAAACTAAGCATCCTGGAATTCTTCGACAAAACTAAGCACCCTAAAACTCTTTGACAACTAAACTGCTGGCTATATGATGTTGGCCATATATATTGTACGTATATAATGTGAAGAAATGAGTGGTAGTACTATACCAACTAAAAGATGAAATGTAAGAAATACTACTATGTACGTACTGAAGAGTTAAAGTAACAAGAAGAAACATAACATAGTTCTGCTGGGGGCTCAGCACAACACACCCCTCAAATTAAATTAAGCACACCTGAAATTAAACTTTGCAACTATTCCGGTAGACACTACATTAGAACCACCATGAGCAACGACACTGCCACCTTACTCAGAGACCTCGTCCACGTCCTCGAGTTCGTCCTTGTCCCTCTTTCTCTTGGCCGATACTTCTTTGCTTGAACTGCACACTTGGCTCTTGCTCTTCATCCAACCCTTGTAGATATTGAAACAAAGGTAGCCATCCATTGCACCATAGTGGATGTGGTATATATCTAGTACATTTCGCTGCCATGCATAACGATGAAACTTGTATGGAGGTTTCTCCAGTTTACGGTACGAAGGATGAACCATTGCTCCTGCCAGGGTCAGCATTGAACGCTGACGAGAGGACACCAGCCCATTACTCTGGAGGTCGTAGGGGTTGCCTACAACGAGGCCTATCCGACCCAGGACTTCTTTGTCGTTCGTAAAGTCTACAATAACGAATTTGACTAGGTTGCTCTCGAGGAAGTCCTTAAAATCCAAGCATTCAATGTCGGCATGGCATATGTGGTAGACCAAGCATAAGTCATGCACGCAAACCTAGATCACGGCGGGATTCTTCCTCTATTCGTCCTTTAGATCCTTCTCTCGTCTCAGGACTGTGGTGTACTCAACATCTAGCCCAGCGACCCACTCATCATCTGAGTTTTCGAACATGCGTCTGAAGCGAGAAAGGCATCCTTTCACAGTCGCGGAAGGACGAGTGTAGATGACGTCGAACTCATCGCCGGTGATGGTTCTAACCTTGTACTCACCGCCGATCATGGAGATTTGGGACGCCATGGATTTGGGAGGAGCGTTAGGATTAGTGGAACTGCCGTAATGTGAAAGGATGGGACGACTAGGAGTGAACCGCCATAGTATTAAAGGATGTGCGGGGACGAATAGGAGCGAACTGCCAGCGTGCAAATGGTAGGGTAGTGGCTTTCCATTCTCCCGTGATACGGGCTTCCGAGAGCCGTTGGATCTGAGATCGAACGGTTGCATGGCGTGATTCTAGACCTATGGGTGAATATCCTATCCTGGACGGTTATTCTGCAAATTTTCAGCAACTTAGCATGCGACCGTTTGATCTCAGATCCAAGGGCTGCCAGCAGTCCGTATCATGGTCGCGCCTACCACGACCGTCGTGTCGCTCACGCGGTCGCGCCCTTGGAGATTTAACACGGTGCGTTAGGCTATCTGATGTTGGCATGTCATACATAGTCATCACTTAGTCACTCATACTACAACAAGGTTAGCTATAAGGTTGGCTATAAGTGTATTTTTTTTACTTCTCTCTATCTCTTTCTTCGTACTCCCTCCGTTCCATAATATAAGAACATTTTTAACACTAGTGTAGTGCCAAAAACGTTCTTATATTATGGGACACAGGGAGTACTAGTATTTATTGCATTTGCCAAGGAGTGACCTCTTCCAATGAAATGGTGTGCTTATTAGTTTTTTGTTCCTAAGTTTGCTTCATTAATTAGCTATAGACTCAAAATTGTCTTTTCACCTAGGTACACGCGCTTAGCACTATTTCTTCCTTGGGTCACCAAACTAGTCTCTCTCTTCTTGATTAACTTGCCACATCAGACTTTATGCCTATGTGGCAAGCTTAGCACCTGTAGGAGCAAGTAAGGTTGCTTGTAATGGGAGTATCATAGGTAGTATCATGCATGCCAACTATGCAATCTTGATGAGGTGACGTCAACTTAAATGAAGAAAAGAGAGAGTTGAGTATCATAATATGGTACTGTATCATATTAAATGATGTGCTACTATGTGTCATGCATGACAATAAATAAACTATCCTATGATAGCAACACATGATACTATGCATTACGGATGTAGTATCATACAAAAGTATCATATGCATGATACTAGTATATGATACTCTCCATTACGACCAACCAAAGTACAATAGTGCGCTTTACATGGCATTTTTGCATATGTGGAGGAAAGAGAGGAAATGAAAAAGTGGAGAAGTGGGCTCTCATGCAAGAGCCAGCCTCTACTACATGATGGAGCATTGGGAGAGGCACCTGTATGGAGGTGGTCAGGAATCAGGAGACTCACGCCGGTCATAGCGCCACAGTTAAAATGATAATGGCAAGTCAAATCATGTGTCCCCACCTGTCCAGCAGTAACCTGCTGTCAAATCACACAGCCCTACGTTTGCAGCAGCCTACTCCTCATCTTGTCGCGTCTCTGTCGAACTGACTAGGCGGAACTGCCGCGCCTACCGCGCAGGAAAAGCCCCGCCCTTGACTTTTAAATAGTACAGTATACTAATTTTGTATCCATGGATTGCGCCATGGAGCAAAGCCTCTAGAAAATGGCGGTACACATGTACGGAGTATACAGCACGCCTGTCGCGTTCGCGTCGCACCCCAGATGGTCGATCGGTCTGGCACGTTGCTCTCCGAATGGAACGCGCGTCATATTGTGTTTGCACACACATGTGGGACTGCAATTGAGAACCGACCATAGGCACACTCCCCGGCCCCGCAAGTCAGGTGACTTAATATAAGAGGGAGAAGAGTGATAGTACTGGAGAAGTGTTGTACTAATTGGTGCCTGGACGATCCCTGCAAGACACGGAAGATCAGTTCGTCCATGCATGTGACCAGACTCCAGCAGACACGCCTGGATTGGCTATCGTCTACATATCGTGCAGGCAATGTTGTACATGGCTGTAGTTGTGGTGAGAAATCTAAAAAAAGGTTTCTTGTCATCTCGCAAAATTAGGTGTCATGTGCTTCGGATCACTACGAGGGTTAAACAGCGACAACTGAGTTGGGCTAGTCATTGGGGGCACATGCACGAAGACTACTCGGCTGCCATCTAGGTCAAACCGGCTATGTTAATTAGGACATCTATCGATGGACCCCTTTTCTATGAGTTTATCTTTAATATGAGCTTTGTTCCTCGTCTAGTTGGTCCGTCGGGATTCATGTTGTCTCCTTTGGGAAGTGAGGTTATGATTTCTTGTCATGTGACATTTTTTCGTGTTATATGTTATAATCCGGTGCTTCAGATCAAAATGACGACAACTGCGCCTCCGGGCCACGTGCATGAAGACTTCTCGAAGGTCATTGACGAGGTCAAGCCGGCTCCAGTAAACAAAAGAAAACTAGTACTACTCCACTATATAAGCAGGAGCCTCCGCGCTTGCTTGCTAGTGTTGCTCTCTTCACACTGTCTCGTCCTCTCCAAATCTAAACACGACAGCGGTGGCCACACTCTCTCTCTCTCTCTCTCTCTCTCTCTATCTTCTCACCGCTGGTCACAGATCCAGCTGGATCCTCTCCGCCAGGGGAGGTGTGAAGGTGCAACATTCACGCGGTCATCCTCGACGACGGCTCTTACCCACTGCTGGCGCGTCCCGATCAGCCTTCCTTGCCGTTCGCTCCCAAGCACCACTGGTGAGGTAGGGCCTCCGGCCCCTTCTTCCTCGTTGCCGTAGTGTGGGCAGAACCGGCCTCCCGCCGTCCACCTAGCGACATCCCCGCGACCATCAGGTATAACTTCCTTCGAAACCGGCCTTGCTCTACTTTCCGAGCTCCTGATGTCGCTGCATTTGTATCTTTTACTATTTCCCAGGCCCCCTCGTAGATATGATCGATCGGCTGTTCGAAAACCACCTAATTTTTTTATTTTTAAGAGGTAAAATTAGTTCATGCACTCGAATCTAGTACTACTTGGTTCAAACAAGGAATAAAGGGGTGGGGTGGGGGAGGATTTGTTACTTGAATCTAGGACTTGGTCGAAAGACGAAATAATGGGGGCGAAAAGTAGCAGAGACTGGCTATCCAACTGGTCTCTAGGTCTAATAGGGAAATAAAGGGAAACGCAGTACAAACTCAATATAAACTTGATCTATTGGTTGAAAAAGGAAAGAAAGTGGGGACTGGGGGACAAGTCAACAGAGTAAGTCCAGCACTAGATTTGCTAGCCTCACACAGTATAAGGTGGCTATACCGAACAAAAATGGGACCAACCCAGATATCCTGTTCTGATGTTTGTTGCCCCGAGCCACTCTTATGTAATGCCACTGGTAAAATGTAGCAGTCGCATAGTAAGGACACGTTAAACCAATGTTGTTTCCAATGTAATGCCTCCAGTAATATGAATCAATGGCACTTTTTTACATGTCCTGCTAAATTTCCCATTAAGATAAGCTAGTTCTTTTAGTTAGAAATGCAACTGTCCTGGTCCGCCTACTCTCCCGTGCCCAAAGTAATGTCGTATTTAACGGTTGCCATAGTTAATCCTAATGCCCACACTAATATCTAGCAATGCCAAAGCTTTAGAAATTGCTACTGTCCTTGTAGGATTGCCATTCAGATAAGGAACATGCTTCTTTTCATTTGATGCATGTTTCATGACTTGTTAGTCACCCTCCTTTCCACCTTTTTTGTGCAAACAGGGATATACATTTCACGCTCGATCTTAGTTGAACTGCACAAATGATATCCAAATTATAGTTGAGCATTCCAGGAGCTTCACAGCCAACCTTGATGTTACTCAATTTTAATGCAACTAATGATGAAGAAGCTCTGTGGGTTTCGTTTTCTGATGGAAATGGAACCGGGGTTGGAGCCCTTTTCTTAAAAAATATTGAAGAAGAAGTTGCTAGCTCACGGGACATTGCTTCATTTTAGGTGAACTGCACCAAAAGGTCCCATGAATTGAATCATCCATGTTGGTGACTGAAAGAGCCAGCTTCAGCATCCCAGTCTAAGCACCCCTGGCCTCCATCCTTGCGATGCACGGTACACCTTGTTTGCCACCTGCTTGACCCTAGTGTCACTGATAAAATGAGGTAATAATACAGTTAAAATAGAGCGAGTGTCCTCTTTATCATTTCATTTCCAATGTAGATAAAGAAAGTGCTTCTCTTTGTTAATGTATGTTTCATCAACTAGTCCCATTGTTAATGTTTAAGCGTTTCTGCAAACTGGGGTGCTTAATTTTAGTTGATCTATACAAAAATAGAGATTTGAATGTCTCAAGGCGCCTCCTTGTACTACCGTTGTACACTGATGTTCAACACTAGCAGAAGGTGTATCTGGGAGACTTGGGACGATGTCCAGTATGAGGCGTACCGTATGAGGCGTCGCAGGGCCCATCTCGCCCTCGCAGCATGGCATAATATGATACTATCGCAACATTTTCTTCTATTTTTTTTGTGTGTTTCATCAACTAGTGCCACTACAATGTAATCACGCTTTTTCATTATCTGTGCAAATAGGGTTATTCAGGTACATTTTGGTGGAACTGCACAAATGTACGTATGGAACTGGCATATATGCAGAGTGCGAGGTGTGCCAAGTAAAAATTACCGACACCAACCATGCTGCATGCACGCATTGGCATCCACCACCACCAGTGGGATGTGTGGCGCTCTCTGTGGACGGATCTTTCTCGGCAGCAAACTATCTAACCAAATACTAGTAGCTTATATTGGCAGTTTTCTAGGGAGTACTCTTTTCTAAAAGAAGCACCAATCTATTTTCTTTATTTATACACTCTGTCACAACATTGACCCAAAGGTCCAGAGCTATTTTAGTGTGATTGGCGTAGTACTTGGAGACTGATTGTAAGCATGATTTTCATTAGCTGTCACACTGATTGTAAGCATGAGTAGGTGGAATATTAGGTTAGTGCAAAGCTTACCTTAAACACTACCGCCACCGTTGAAACGAGGCGAGTGTCGAGGGAACCATGCAGAATGGCGGGGAAGCGACGTTGCGCCATCCGGCCTCCTCTTGCGGTAGGAGAACGAATACTCCTGTGGCTTCGGCTGGCTCTTCACCCTCACGAACGGCACACCATACTCGATCGATTCATTATCCTCTGGGTGCTCGACCTTTGACATATACGCCCACCACCTCCGCCTGACTATCGCCTCGGGCAAATCTGTCTGCTCCATTGCCCAGAGGAGATAGTCGATGAACTCGAAGGACTGCGGCGTGACTGCTGCCGAGGAGTACATGTACATCGCCGCCCTCATCGCCGCCGTCTCGCTCTTTCACATACATTGCCACATGGCCCGCACTGTCCTCAAAATCTCCCACTCATTGTCAAACCAAGTAAGGATCTCCTTCAACCTGGCTAACTTTGCCTGGTCGCCGCCGGCAATCTGCCTAATTCGCTGCTGCATCCTCTCCATAGATGTCCTTCTGAGTGGTCCGGTGCTATCTTTGGAAGATGGGAGGAGAGACAGTGGTCTTGCAATAGAAAAGAGGGAGAGGCGAGACAGTGGTTTTGGAATGGAGATGATGGAGAGGAGAGGAGGTGGTTTTGCAATGGAGAAGATCAGAAGAGGGAGAGGCGAGACAGTGGTTTTGGAATGGAGATGATGGAGAGGAGAGGAGGTGGTTTTGCAATGGAGAAGAGGGAGATGAGCGTGCGGCAGCGATTTAGGATTGGACGAGAGGGCCGGCGTGCTGTGACTGGATCAAAATCAAAATAAATTTACCCTTCAATTAAGAAAGCGACCCCACATTAACTAGTTTCCCTTTTATTCTAGGTCATAATTGACCATGATTTTCGCACATAAAATATATTTATACGTTGCAAAAATAATATAATTTGAAAGTACATTCAGATACGAACCAAACGATACAAATTTTGGTGACATGCATTCACATTTTTCTTGTCATATACAGTACGTGGTCAAACTTTGACCCAAAATACGCAAAACAACAAAAATAATACTTCCAAGACCAGCGCCACTCTTCCGCTCTTCTCCTCTTAAACCACCGCCGCTCCTCTCCTGTTCCAATCTAAATCCAGTGCCGCTCCTCTCCTCTTCCATTTCAAAACCACCGCCCCTCCTCTCCTGTTCAAGTCCAAAACCAGTGTCGCTCATCTCCCATTCTAATCCAAAACCAGCGCTGCTCCTCTCCTCTTCCATTCAAAAACCACCGCCGGCAAGTGAAGATGCTGTGGAGAAGTAGATCGATGGAGGAGTACAACCGATACGTGAGGATCGTAGACGGCGACCCTATGAAGCTAGCTAGGATGTTGGAGATACAGTCTTGGTTTGACAACAAGGACCAACTAGCAGCGACGGCGACATCCATGGCCAAATATCTGCAACAGAGCGAAAAGGCGGCGATACTTTCGGAGGGAGTTGCTCGGGAGTACATAGAGCTGCTCCTCTGAGCCATGGAGCAAACTGATTCACCGAACCCGATCGTGAGGGAGCAGTGGTGCGAGTATCGATCCCAAATGGAGCATCCACCAGAGATTGAAGGATCGAGCATCTACAGGGTGCCGTTTGTGAGGGTGTCCTGCCAGAGCGAGCCGGTGGAGTCTTCGTCGATCGAACCCAACTGCAAGAGGAGAAAAGCAGTTGGCCCGATGACGCTTCCCCGCCATCCTCTCCCTCGCCATTCACATCGTCTCACGGGGAGGCTGTCTGCCGCCAAGGGATAGGAGGGGACTGCCCCCCCCCCCCAAGCCCAATAGTCGGGCGGGTTGTGAATTGTCAGGAGGAGCTTAGGGTTGCCAGTATTTGCAGGTTGTGAATTGTGTTTTGTGTTGTGTATTTTGATAGTACTTTCATATAAGAATGTCTTTTGAATTTCAGATTTGCAGTATTGAGCATATGAAGTATTTTATGAATTCTAGAGATCTATTTTTAGCATTTAAAAAATGTAGTTTCATAGGAGTATAAAAGTGCAGACAATGTGATCCTCAAAGAAGAAACTGCAAGTTTCAGTTTCAGATAAGAAACTGCAAGTTCAGTTTCAGATAAAAAATTGTAACTTTTAGAGGCAGAGCATTTATATTAACACGGCCTTTTCAAACAGGGTTAACATCATGTTGGAAGTTTTATTCGTGGTCGAAAATGGAACTGCCAGCCAGTTAACATCATACTGATCAACATTCATGCATAGCACATCTTCATATGAAGCACAATCAAAATGCCCACACAATGTCGAGTGTGCGAAACACAGAGAAAACGAGGGATGAAGTTCTGGCAAGTGTTGGACGTGGTGTGCGTAGATGACAATGGGGACCCACATGTCAATAAAGGCAGAGGCAAAAAAATAGAGATAATTTCCCTGCACAGGTGGAATTGAACCCGAGCGGAATAGCTGTCGGGTAGTGTCACTTGGCCACTAGGCTAGTTCAGTAGTTTCGGTAATAATAAGGCACTTCCTCAGGTGGTCGGATCCCCTCCTGGGCCTTTGTGCGCTCGCCGTGACGCCGCTGTCTGCCGTTGTGAACATGCTGAACAAACGAGAGGAATTTGAAGAGGACTATACGTGGAGAGGCGGACAGTCGGAACCCACCAGGTCTATGGCCATACGCAAGCAAGTGCCTCATGGAAAAAATACTTCCTCCTAATGCTATACTGACATTGGGGCCCACGGGTTTGTCAACATAGTTACATTTTTTTAGGTGCTTCAACATAGTTACTATAGGAGATAAATTCACAACGAAGCCGGGGAGCTGCCAGGTATCATTTATTATCATTGGGGCAGCAAGTATCAGCTGGATTTTGGGCTGCCCCGTCTAGGATTTCATTTTTAACATGCGCAGCCCACGACCTCGGATGGGAGGTCCATAGGCCTGTTTGTATTTTCTTGAGGGCCGTCATGTATCGACCGGCCTATGGACCTCCCATCCGAGGTTTTATTTTTCCTGAATATCGGCAGCCCAATTTATGTATTTTTTTTTAAGAAAATGCACAGGTCTGTTCTATTTTTCAATATAAGAATAGGAACGGCAGGTCCAACTTATGTTTCCCTTCTAACTATATTATATATATTTAAATTATTTTATATGTTATTATATATTATTTTTATTGTCATCATATATTTAACAGATACTTACATATGTAAGAAAACAATATCCCACATCTTATTAACTTATAAAAATAATTTCTTAACAATAAAATCCTAGATTGTTTTGGCACGAAAATCCTAGTGATTGTGTACAAAAGCTTGGTAAGATTTAAGGACGAATGTAATAATATCTCTTATTATTTAAATGTATTTATAACAAAATGCTCAGCCCCTTTTTATTTTTTGATAACATTGTTGGCCCAACCCAACATTATAATTAGAATCAGCCCAGCAAAATCGTGTATTTCGAGAAAGTGCAAATGGCCTATAATTTTTTAGGAAATGAAATAAATGGGCTGCATGGACGCTACATTATTTGTTCACCAAGCCCAACTAATGGCTGTAATTCAAAAAAAGATCAAATTGACTGTAAATTCTACCGCGTAGAAAAAAGACTGTAAATTTTGAAAAAATGGGTTGAATACGTGCCACATTTTTGGAGGAAGAAATGTGGGCTAATAGGTCGAAGCCAACGCAAGCCGTTGTCAATTTAGTCAACAAATGATTCTGACATGTTAGCCGTTGGATTTACATCCAACGACCAGCATCCATCTTCAATCTCTTGTCTTCTTCCTCCAGCGCCGCCGGGACCACCTCCCGCCTCCTGCTGCTAGCAGCTCTGCTTAGCACTCGTCGCTATGAAACGCTACTCTACCGTTGGCCAGGCCATCCCTCAACCCCTCCACACCTCATGTTCTTCTCCACCGACTGCCGAACCACACCGCACTAGAACCAGTTAACCCTCATACACCTCTCCGTCTGCGACTCTACTCCCGCGTCTTCCCATCTCCGGTTTGTTGCTGTCCGGGGCCTCGCCATCGTCAACCACCTTGGATGCACTCGGCGCGGCGTGGTCAAGGAATGACACCATCGGAAGTAGAATGTGCGTGGAGAGGCTGACAGCTGGGTCCATGGCCGCACACAAGGAAATGCCTCCTTATTACACGCAAAATAATGATTCCTCCACCTGACATCTGGGACCCACCGGAAGGGCCTCTGTATTTCGCGAAAAAAACATGCCCCCCGCTGACAGGTCGGACCCACCAACTATCTTCGCACGCAAGGAAGTGCCTCCTTATTACGCACAAAAAAATGAATACTCCCCCTACCAGCTGGAACCCAGCATAGTGGGAGGCTGACTTGTGGGCCTACCAAGTTGACGGGGACGGAGGGCTTTGTCAACTTAGTCAATATGAACGATTCTAGCTCCTGTTACCGTACGATGTTCATCCAACAGCCATAGTGCTTCTTCAACCTCTGGTCTTCTTGCTCTAGCCACCCAAACTAGTGCCGGTCGTGCCACGTGCTCCTGCCTCCCGTGGCCGGCTGTGATGCCGTGGAGGCCTCACCGCCCCCTACTACTCCCACCGCTGGCCAGGCCATCCCTCTACTCACCCACAGCCCCTGTTATTCTGTGGCGACGGCAGCCTCACACCGCAGCCGAACCAGTGAACCATCGTACTCCTCTTCGCGTGGGCATCCACTGTTGCGTCTTCCCCGGCTCCACGTCGTCCCCTTCCTAGGTCTCGCCGTCGTCCGCCATCATGGTGCTCTCAGCGCGGTGTGGTCAACGACCGACTTTCATCGGAAGAGTACTATACGTGGAGAGGCTGATAGCTGGGTCCACGGCAGCCGCAAGGAAGTGCCTCATTACGCGCAAAATAATTATTCCTCCACCTAACAATAGGGACCCACCGAACGGGCCACCGTATTTCGCGAAAAAAATGTTTCCCCCTGACTGCTGGGACCCACCAACTACACCTTCGCATGCAAGGAAGTGCGTCCAGGCAAAAAAAGAACGATTCGCCCCCCTGACTGCTGGGACCCACCAGCTACATCTTCGCACGCAAGGAAGTGCCTGATAGTCGGGACCCACCTGGTCAAAGCGTAGGTAGCATTGTCATTCTGGTCGCGAACGTGTACATACATACTGGTCGATGTAGAGGCACGCACGTGTCGTAGTAGAGGCGCGCATGTAGCATGTACACGTACGTACAACGGCCAGGGTGCAAGAAAGAAAATACGTCCACATACGTACATACGGGTGGGGTCTCGAACGCCTACTCGCGCATACATACGGCCAGGGCTCAAGTACATGGCTGGGTCAGAACGGAGAAACTGCATCGTCGTCGTGTTCATGGGGAGGCAACGGTATGCATCATGTTCATGGGGAGGCAACAGAATGCATCGTGTTCACCGGGAGGCAACGGAACGCGTGGGAGCCAACCGGCTTGGACGGAACAGGCGATGGAAACAAGGCCTCGCGTACCGTAGAATGGAGGAAACGACCTTGTGTTCGACTGGCCACGTTCGAAACGGGATCCTGTTCATCGGAAGGGGTCTGGCGTACCGCAAAACGGAGGAAACAGACCTCCTACGGTCAAAACGGGGGTCCTGTTGATCGGGAGGGGTGTGGCGTACCGCAAAACGGACGACATGGACTTGTGTTGGAGCGCTATGGTCGAAACGGGGGTCGTGTTCATCGGGAGGGGTGTGGCGTACCGCAAAACGGGACTCCACAGGATACTATTCATCTCCACCGTCGACCTCCTCCAGCCTCCACGGGCTACCGTCGACCTCCTCCGGCCTCGGGCTCCTGTTCATCCAGCCTCCACCGCACGCTACTCCACCGGCTACTGTTCAACCACCCCTCCACGGGCACCCCTCCACTGTCTACTATTCATCTAGCCCTCCACGGGGTCGTCCTGTTCATGCAGCCCTCCACGGGGTCCTGTTCATCCAGCCCCAACCGCCTCGATCGATCGGGGTCCTATTCATCCAGAGGCAACACCAC